>NC_086447.1:16872346-17218382 GCF_028390025.1 Pseudophryne corroboree
TAAAGCCATAAAATGGAGAGCTGATTAATCACTCAATTGGATTTCTCTGCCTGCATATTTTTTTTCTCTGCAACCCCAATGCTAAATTGTGCTTCCTGTTTTTTATAAAATGACTTAATCAAATCTGACTCTGATTGCATCAGAGAAGGCCAGGTACCTTACACCATAAAAAGTGGTTTGAAATTTTGACTTGTCTACTTAAAGATCACCAAAATTTGATCACAAGGTCAATTACGTCCCCGGGTGGGATTGAACCACCAACCTTTCGGTTAACAGCCGAATGCGCTAACCGATTGCGCCACAGAGACAGCTTGCAAAAGCATGTACTGACAAAGGCTAAAAAGCATTCATCTAGAAAGTTTCCTAGAAAAAGGTTAAAAAGGCAATAATCTGGAGAGTTTTGCAAGATTTTTCTTCCATTGACCAACGAAGAAACACATTGGTACTTTCACATGATGAGTGAGTTCTTCAGGATCTCTGACACTTACATGAGCAGCAGAGTGGCGCAGCGGAAGCGTGCTGGGCCCATAACCCAGAGGTCGGTGGATCGAAACCATCCTCTGCTATGTGCACTTATTATTTTGTTAATTAAATTCTTCCAAAACTGGAATTGATATTTTGACTCTTTTATTTTTACTTAAAGTACAATAACTTTTAACATTTTAATTTGTTTTAATAGTATATTGACAGCATTGTTTTCTTTCAGAAATCCACTTAATTTTCTTTACCCTATTACTGAAATGGTAATTGACAAAAACAAGCTACATTGTCACCAGAAGAGCAATGCAAAATGTACAATTGATATTTCAAAATCATCTTTCCAGCTTGAATTTCAATGATGCATTGGGGCAACGATTTTGTGAGAAACATCTTCACCCTTAAAGAAAGATTTTCTTAACTTCTTACCTGTGTGCTGATTAGATATCACCTGGTTTTCACATAAAACAGATTCCCACTTGAGAAAGCAGCAAGGATGCAGTGAGGTTTATGTTTCCTGGTGTCAACCTGCATTATTTCAGTGGACATTGTAATGAGGATGCATCTTGCTGCCTTTCCAATGAAGCAAGTTTTAATCAGTAATAGGTGAAAAACCATTCCTACAAAGGTGTTAATCAGAGACTTGGCTTTGTGGACACTTTTCAGAGAGCAAATGTGTTAGCATAAAAATAAAGCCATAAAATGGAGAGCTGATTAATCACTCAATTGGATTTCTCTGCCTGCATATTTTTTTTCTCTGCAACCCCAATGCTAAATTGTGCTTCCTGTTTTTTATAAAATGACTTAATCAAATCTGACTCTGATTGCATCAGAGAAGGCCAGGTACCTTACACCATAAAAGGTGGTTTGAAATTTTGACTTGTCTACTTAAAGATCACCAAAATTTGATCACAAGGTCAATTACGTCCCCGGGTGGGATTGAACCACCAACCTTTCGGTTAACAGCCGAATGCGCTAACCGATTGCGCCACAGAGACAGCTTGCAAAAGCATGTACTGACAAAGGCTAAAAAGCATTCATCTAGAAAGTTTCCTAGAAAAAGGTTAAAAAGGCAATAATCTGGAGAGTTTTGCAAGATTTTTCTTCCATTGACCAACGAAGAAACACATTGGTACTTTCACATGATGAGTGAGTTCTTCAGGATCTCTGACACTTACATGAGCAGCAGAGTGGCGCAGCGGAAGCGTGCTGGGCCCATAACCCAGAGGTCGGTGGATCGAAACCATCCTTTGCTATGTGCACTTATTTTTTTGTTAATTAAATTCTTCCAAAACTGGAATTGATATTTTGACTCTTTTATTTTTACTTAAAGTACAATAACTTTTAACATTTTAATTTGTTTTAATAGTATATTGACAGCATTGTTTTCTTTCAGAAATCCACTTAATTTTCTTTACCCTATTACTGAAATGGTAATTGACAAAAACAAGCTACATTGTCACCAGAAGAGCAATGCAAAATGTACAATTGATATTTCAAAATCATCTTTCCAGCTTGAATTTCAATGATGCATTGGGGCAACGATTTTGTGAGAAACATCTTCACCCTTAAAGAAAGATTTTCTTAACTTCTTACCTGTGTGCTGATTAGATATCACCTGGTTTTCACATTAAACAGATTCCCACATGAGAAAGCAGCAAGGATGCAGTGAGGTTTATGTTTCCTGGTGTCAACCTGTATTATTTCAGTGGACATTGTAATGAGGATGCATCTTGCTGCCTTTCCAATGAAGCAAGTTTTAATCAGTAATAGGTGAAAAACCATTCCTACAAAGGTGTTAATCAGAGACTTGGCTTTGTGGACACTTTTCAGAGAGCAAATGTGTTAGCATAAAAATAAAGCCATAAAATGGAGAGCTGATTAATCACTCAATTGGATTTCTCTGCCTGCATATTTTTTTTTCTCTGCAACCCCAATGCTTAATTGTGCTTCCTGTTTTTTATAAAATGACTTAATCAAATCTGACTCTGATTGCATCAGAGAAGGCCAGGTACCTTACACCATAAAAGGTGGTTTGAAATTTTGACTTGTCTACTTAAAGATCACCAAAATTTGATCACAAGGTCAATTACGTCCCCGGGTGGGATTGAACCACCAACCTTTCGGTTAACAGCCGAATGCGCTAACCGATTGCGCCACAGAGACAGCTTGCAAAAGCATGTACTGACAAAGGCTAAAAAGCATTCATCTAGAAAGTTTCCTAGAAAAAGGTTAAAAAGGCAATAATCTGGAGAGTTTTGCAAGATTTTTCTTCCATTGACCAACGAAGAAACACATTGGTACTTTCACATGATGAGTGAGTTCTTCAGGATCTCTGACACTTACATGAGCAGCAGAGTGGCGCAGCGGAAGCGTGCTGGGCCCATAACCCAGAGGTTGGTGGATCGAAACCATCCTTTGCTATGTGCACTTATTTTTTTGTTAATTAAATTCTTCCAAAACTGGAATTGATATTTTGACTCTTTTATTTTTACTTAAAGTACAATAACTTTTAACATTTTAATTTGTTTTAATAGTATATTGACAGCATTGTTTTCTTTCAGAAATCCACTTAATTTTCTTTACCCTATTACTGAAATGGTAATTGACAAAAACAAGCTACATTGTCACCAGAAGAGCAATGCAAAATGTACAATTGATATTTCAAAATCATCTTTCCAGCTTGAATTTCAATGATGCATTGGGGCAACGATTTTGTGAGAAACATCTTCACCCTTAAAGAAAGATTTTCTTAACTTCTTACCTGTGTGCTGATTAGATATCACCTGGTTTTCACATAAAACAGATTCCCACTTGAGAAAGCAGCAAGGATGCAGTGAGGTTTATGTTTCCTGGTGTCAACCTGCATTATTTCAGTGGACATTGTAATGAGGATGCATCTTGCTGCCTTTCCAATGAAGCAAGTTTTAATCAGTAATAGGTGAAAAACCATTCCTACAAAGGTGTTAATCAGAGACTTGGCTTTGTGGACACTTTTCAGAGAGCAAATGTGTTAGCATAAAAATAAAGCCATAAAATGGAGAGCTGATTAATCACTCAATTGGATTTCTCTGCCTGCATATTTTTTTTCTCTGCAACCCCAATGCTAAATTGTGCTTCCTGTTTTTTATAAAATGACTTAATCAAATCTGACTCTGATTGCATCAGAGAAGGCCAGGTACCTTACACCATAAAAGGTGGTTTGAAATTTTGACTTGTCTACTTAAAGATCACCAAAATTTGATCACAAGGTCAATTACGTCCCCGGGTGGGATTGAACCACCAACCTTTCGGTTAACAGCCGAATGCGCTAACCGATTGCGCCACAGAGACAGCTTGCAAAAGCATGTACTGACAAAGGCTAAAAAGCATTCATCTAGAAAGTTTCCTAGAAAAAGGTTAAAAAGGCAATAATCTGGAGAGTTTTGCAAGATTTTTCTTCCATTGACCAACGAAGAAACACATTGGTACTTTCACATGATGAGTGAGTTCTTCAGGATCTCTGACACTTACATGAGCAGCAGAGTGGCGCAGCGGAAGCGTGCTGGGCCCATAACCCAGAGGTCGGTGGATCGAAACCATCCTTTGCTATGTGCACTTATTTTTTTGTTAATTAAATTCTTCCAAAACTGGAATTGATATTTTGACTCTTTTATTTTTACTTAAAGTACAATAACTTTTAACATTTTAATTTGTTTTAATAGTATATTGACAGCATTGTTTTCTTTCAGAAATCCACTTAATTTTCTTTACCCTATTACTGAAATGGTAATTGACAAAAACAAGCTACATTGTCACCAGAAGAGCAATGCAAAATGTACAATTGATATTTCAAAATCATCTTTCCAGCTTGAATTTCAATGATGCATTGGGGCAACGATTTTGTGAGAAACATCTTCACCCTTAAAGAAAGATTTTCTTAACTTCTTACCTGTGTGCTGATTAGATATCACCTGGTTTTCACATTAAACAGATTCCCACATGAGAAAGCAGCAAGGATGCAGTGAGGTTTATGTTTCCTGGTGTCAACCTGTATTATTTCAGTGGACATTGTAATGAGGATGCATCTTGCTGCCTTTCCAATGAAGCAAGTTTTAATCAGTAATAGGTGAAAAACCATTCCTACAAAGGTGTTAATCAGAGACTTGGCTTTGTGGACACTTTTCAGAGAGCAAATGTGTTAGCATAAAAATAAAGCCATAAAATGGAGAGCTGATTAATCACTCAATTGGATTTCTCTGCCTGCATATTTTTTTTTCTCTGCAACCCCAATGCTAAATTGTGCTTCCTGTTTTTTTATAAAATGACTTAATCAAATCTGACTCTGATTGCATCAGAGAAGGCCAGGTACCTTACACCATAAAAGGTGGTTTGAAATTTTGACTTGTCTACTTAAAGATCAGCAAAATTTGATCACAAGGTCAATTACGTCCCCGGGTGGGATTGAACCACCAACCTTTCGGTTAACAGCCGAATGCGCTAACCGATTGCGCCACAGAGACAGCTTGCAAAAGCATGTACTGACAAAGGCTAAAAAGCATTCATCTAGAAAGTTTCCTAGAAAAAGGTTAAAAAGGCAATAATCTGGAGAGTTTTGCAAGATTTTTCTTCCATTGACCAACGAAGAAACACATTGGTACTTTCACATGATGAGTGAGTTCTTCAGGATCTCTGACACTTACATGAGCAGCAGAGTGGCGCAGCGGAAGCGTGCTGGGCCCATAACCCAGAGGTTGGTGGATCGAAACCATCCTTTGCTATGTGCACTTATTTTTTTGTTAATTAAATTCTTCCAAAACTGGAATTGATATTTTGACTCTTTTATTTTTACTTAAAGTACAATAACTTTTAACATTTTAATTTGTTTTAATAGTATATTGACAGCATTGTTTTCTTTCAGAAATCCACTTAATTTTCTTTACCCTATTACTGAAATGGTAATTGACAAAAACAAGCTACATTGTCACCAGAAGAGCAATGCAAAATGTACAATTGATATTTCAAAATCATCTTTCCAGCTTGAATTTCAATGATGCATTGGGGCAACGATTTTGTGAGAAACATCTTCACCCTTAAAGAAAGATTTTCTTAACTTCTTACCTGTGTGCTGATTAGATATCACCTGGTTTTCACATTAAACAGATTCCCACTTGAGAAAGCAGCAAGGATGCAGTGAGGTTTATGTTTCCTGGTGTCAACCTGTATTATTTCAGTGGACATTGTAATGAGGATGCATCTTGCTGCCTTTCCAATGAAGCAAGTTTTAATCAGTAATAGGTGAAAAACCATTCCTACAAAGGTGTTAATCAGAGACTTGGCTTTGTGGACACTTTTCAGAGAGCAAATGTGTTAGCATAAAAATAAAGCCATAAAATGGAGAGCTGATTAATCACTCAATTGGATTTCTCTGCCTGCATATTTTTTTTTCTCTGCAACCCCAATGCTAAATTGTGCTTCCTGTTGTTTATAAAATGACTTAATCAAATCTGACTCTGATTGCATCAGAGAAGGCCAGGTACCTTACACCATAAAAGGTGGTTTGAAATTTTGACTTGTCTACTTAAAGATCACCAAAATTTGATCACAAGGTCAATTACGTCCCCGGGTGGGATTGAACCACCAACCTTTCGGTTAACAGCCGAATGCGCTAACCGATTGCGCCACAGAGACAGCTTGCAAAAGCATGTACTGACAAAGGCTAAAAAGCATTCATCTAGAAAGTTTCCTAGAAAAAGGTTAAAAAGGCAATAATCTGGAGAGTTTTGCAAGATTTTTCTTCCATTGACCAACGAAGAAACACATTGGTACTTTCACATGATGAGTGAGTTCTTCAGGATCTCTGACACTAACATGAGCAGCAGAGTGGCGCAGCGGAAGCGTGCTGGGCCCATAACCCAGAGGTCGGTGGATTTAAACCATCCTTTGCTATGTGCACTTATTTGTTTGTTAATTAAATTCTTCCAAAACTGGAATTGATATTTTGACTCTTTTATTTTTACTTAAAGTACAATAACTTTTAACATTTTAATTTGTTTTAATAGTATATTGACAGCATTGTTTTCTTTCAGAAATCCACTTAATTTTCTTTACCCTATTACTGAAATGGTAATTGACAAAAACAAGCTACATTGTCACCAGAAGAGCAATGCAAAATGTACAATTGATATTTCAAAATCATCTTTCCAGCTTGAATTTCAATGATGCATTGGGGCAACGATTTTGTGAGAAACATCTTCACCCTTAAAGAAAGATTTTCTTAACTTCTTACCTGTGTGCTGATTAGATATCACCTGGTTTTCACATTAAACAGATTCCCACATGAGAAAGCAGCAAGGATGCAGTGAGGTTTATGTTTCCTGGTGTCAACCTGCATTATTTCAGTGGACATTGTAATGAGGATGCATCTTGCTGCCTTTCCAATGAAGCAAGTTTTAATCAGTAATAGGTGAAAAACCATTCCTACAAAGGTGTTAATCAGAGACTTGGCTTTTTGGACACTTTTCAGAGAGCAAATGTGTTAGCATAAAAATAAAGCCATGAAATGGAGAGCTGATTAATCACTCAATTGGATTTCTCTGCCTGCATATTTTTTTTTCTCTGCAACCCCAATGCTAAATTGTGCTTCCTGTTTTTTATAAAATGACTTAATCAAATCTGACTCTGATTGCATCAGAGAAGGCCAGGTACCTTACACCATAAAAGGTGGTTTGAAATTTTGACTTGTCTACTTAAAGATCAGCAAAATTTGATCACAAGGTCAATTACGTCCCCGGGTGGGATTGAACCACCAACCTTTCGGTTAACAGCCGAATGCGCTAACCGATTGCGCCACAGAGACAGCTTGCAAAAGCATGTACTGACAAAGGCTAAAAAGCATTCATCTAGAAAGTTTCCTAGAAAAAGGTTAAAAAGGCAATAATCTGGAGAGTTTTGCAAGATTTTTCTTCCATTGACCAACGAAGAAACACATTGGTACTTTCACATGATGAGTGAGTTCTTCAGGATCTCTGACACTTACATGAGCAGCAGAGTGGCGCAGCGCAAGCGTGCTGGGCCCATAACCCAGAGGTCGGTGGATCGAAACCATCCTTTGCTATGTGCACTTATTTTTTTGTTAATTAAATTCTTCCAAAACTGGAATTGATATTTTGACTCTTTTATTTTTACTTAAAGTACAATAACTTTTAACATTTTAATTTGTTTTAATAGTATATTGACAGCATTGTTTTCTTTCAGAAATCCACTTAATTTTCTTTACCCTATTACTGAAATGGTAATTGACAAAAACAAGCTACATTGTCACCAGAAGAGCAATGCAAAATGTACAATTGATATTTCAAAATCATCTTTCCAGCTTGAATTTCAATGATGCATTGGGGCAACGATTTTGTGAGAAACATCTTCACCCTTAAAGAAAGATTTTCTTAATTTCTTACCTGTGTGCTGATTAGATATCACCTGGTTTTCACATTAAACAGATTCCCACTTGAGAAAGCAGCAAGGATGCAGTGAAGTTTATGTTTCCTGGTGTCAACCTGTATTATTTCAGTGGACATTGTAATGAGGATGCATCTTGCTGCCTTTCCAATGAAGCAAGTTTTAATCAGTAATAGGTGAAAAACCATTCCTACAAAGGTGTTAATCAGAGACTTGGCTTTGTGGACACTTTTCAGAGAGCAAATGTGTTAGCATAAAAATAAAGCCATAAAATGGAGAGCTGATTAATCACTCAATTGGATTTCTCTGCCTGCATATTTTTTTTTCTCTGCAACCCCAATGCTAAATTGTGCTTCCTGTTTTTTATAAAATGACTTAATCAAATCTGACTCTGATTGCATCAGAGAAGGCCAGGTACCTTACACCATAAAAGGTGGTTTGAAATTTTGACTTGTCTACTTAAAGATCACCAAAATTTGATCACAAGGTCAATTACGTCCCCGGGTGGGATTGAACCACCAACCTTTCGGTTAACAGCCGAATGCGCTAACCGATTGCGCCACAGAGACAGCTTGCAAAAGCATGTACTGACAAAGGCTAAAAAGCATTCATCTAGAAAGTTTCCTAGAAAAAGGTTAAAAAGGCAATAATCTGGAGAGTTTTGCAAGATTTTTCTTCCATTGACCAACGAAGAAACACATTGGTACTTTCACATGATGAGTGAGTTCTTCAGGATCTCTGACACTAACATGAGCAGCAGAGTGGCGCAGCGGAAGCGTGCTGGGCCCATAACCCAGAGGTTGGTGGATCGAAACCATCCTTTGCTATGTGCACTTATTTTTTTGTTAATTAAATTCTTCCAAAACTGGAATTGATATTTTGACTCTTTTATTTTTACTTAAAGTACAATAACTTTTAACATTTTAATTTGTTTTAATAGTATATTGACAGCATTGTTTTCTTTCAGAAATCCACTTAATTTTCTTTACCCTATTACTGAAATGGTAATTGACAAAAACAAGCTACATTGTCACCAGAAGAGCAATGCAAAATGTACAATTGATATTTCAAAATCATCTTTCCAGCTTGAATTTCAATGATGCATTGGGGCAACGATTTTGTGAGAAACATCTTCACCCTTAAAGAAAGATTTTCTTAACTTCTTACCTGTGTGCTGATTAGATATCACCTGGTTTTCACATTAAACAGATTCCCACATGAGAAAGCAGCAAGGATGCAGTGAGGTTTATGTTTCCTGGTGTCAACCTGTATTATTTCAGTGGACATTGTAACGAGGATGCATCTTGCTGCCTTTCCAATGAAGCAAGTTTTAATCAGTAATAGGTGAAAAACCATTCCTACAAAGGTGTTAATCAGAGACTTGGCTTTGTGGACACTTTTCAGAGAGCAAATGTGTTAGCATAAAAATAAAGCCATAAAATGGAGAGCTGATTAATCACTCAATTGGATTTCTCTGCCTGCATATTTTTTTTTCTCTGCAACCCCAATGCTAAATTGTGCTTCCTGTTTTTTATAAAATGACTTAATCAAATCTGACTCTGATTGCATCAGAGAAGGCCAGGTACCCTACACTATAAGAGGTGGTTTAAAATTTTGACTTGTCTACTTAAAGATCAGCAAAATTTGATCACAAGGTCAATTACGTCCCTGGGTGGTATTGAACCACCAGCCTTTCGGTTAACAGCCGCATGCGCTAACCGATTGCACCACAGAGACAACTTGCAAAAGCATGTACTAACAAAGGCTAAAAAGCATTCATCTAGAAAGTTTCCTAGAAAATGGTTAAAAAGGCAATAATCTGGAGAGTTTTGCAAGATTTTTCTTACATTGACCAACGAAGAAACACATTGGTACTTTCACATGATGAGTGAGTACTTCAGGATCTCTGACACTTACATGAGCAGCAGAGTGGTGCAGCGGAAGCGTGCTGGGCCCATAACCCAGAGGTCGGTGGATCGAAACCATCCTCTGCTATGTGCACTTATTTTTTTGTTAATTAAATTCTTCCAAAACTGGAATTGATATTTTGACTCTTTTATTTTTACTTAAAGTACAATAACTTTTAACATTTTAATTTGTTTTAATAGTATATTGACAGCATTGTTTTCTTTCAGAAATCCACTTAATTTTCTTTACCCTATTACTGAAATGGTAATTGACAAAAACAAGCTACATTGTCACCAGAAGAGCAATGCAAAATGTACAATTGATATTTCAAAATCATCTTTCCAGCTTGAATTTCAATGATGCATTGGGGCAACGATTTTGTGAGAAACATCTTCACCCTTAAAGAAAGATTTTCTTAACTTCTTACCTGTGTGCTGATAAGATATCACCTGGTTTTCACATTAAACAGATTCCCACTTGAGAAAGCAGCAAGGATGCAGTGAGGTTTATGTTTCCTGGTGTCAACCTGTATTATTTCAGTGGACATTGTAATGAGGATGCATCTTGCTGCCTTTCCAATGAAGCAAGTTTTAATCAGTAATAGGTGAAAAACCATTCCTACAAAGGTGTTAATCAGAGACTTGGCTTTGTGGACACTTTTCAGAGAGCAAATGTGTTAGCATAAAAATAAAGCCATAAAATGGAGAGCTGATTAATCACTCAATTGGATTTCTCTGCCTGCATATTTTTTTTTCTCTGCAACCCCAATGCTAAATTGTGCTTCCTGTTTTTTATAAAATGACTTAATCAAATCTGACTCTGATTGCATCAGAGAAGGCCTGGTACCTTACACCATAAAAGGTGGTTTGAAATTTTGACTTGTCTACTTAAAGATCACCAAAATTTGATCACAAGGTCAATTACGTCCCCGGGTGGGATTGAACCACCAACCTTTCGGTTAACAGCCGAATGCGCTAACCGATTGCGCCACAGAGACAGCTTGCAAAAGCATGTACTGACAAAGGCTAAAAAGCATTCATCTAGAAAGTTTCCTAGAAAAAGGTTAAAAAGGCAATAATCTGGAGAGTTTTGCAAGATTTTTCTTCCATTGACCAACGAAGAAACACATTGGTACTTTCACATGATGAGTGAGTTCTTCGGGATCTCTGACACTAACATGAGCAGCAGAGTGGCGCAGCGGAAGCGTGCTGGGCCCATAACCCAGAGGTCGGTGGATCGAAACCATCCTTTGCTATGTGCACTTATTTTTTTGTTAATTAAATTCTTCCAAAACTGGAATTGATATTTTGACTCTTTTATTTTTACTTAAAGTACAATAACTTTTAACATTTTAATTTGTTTTAATAGTATATTGACAGCATTGTTTTCTTTCAGAAATCCACTTAATTTTCTTTACCCTATTACTGAAATGGTAATTGACAAAAACAAGCTACATTGTCACCAGAAGAGCAATGCAAAATGTACAATTGATATTTCAAAATCATCTTTCCATCTTGAATTTCAATGATGCATTGGGGCAACGATTTTGTGAGAAACATCTTCACCCTTAAAGAAAGATTTTCTTAACTTCTTACCTGTGTGCTGATTAGATATCACCTGGTTTTCACATTAAACAGATTCCCACATGAGAAAGCAGCAAGGATGCAGTGAGGTTTATGTTTCCTGGTGTCAACCTGTATTATTTCAGTGGACATTGTAATGAGGATGCATCTTGCTGCCTTTCCAATGAAGCAAGTTTTAATCAGTAATAGGTGAAAAACCATTCCTACAAAGGTGTTAATCAGAGACTTGGCTTTGTGGACACTTTTCAGAGAGCAAATGTGTTAGCATAAAAATAAAGCCATAAAATGGAGAGCTGATTAATCACTCAATTGGATTTCTCTGCCTGCATATTTTTTTTTCTCTGCAACCCCAATGCTAAATTGTGCTTCCTGTTTTTTATAAAATGACTTAATCAAATCTGACTCTGATTGCATCAGAGAAGGCCAGGTACCTTACACCATAAAAGGTGGTTTGAAATTTTGACTTGTCTACTTAAAGATCAGCAAAATTTGATAACAAGGTCAATTACGTCCCCGGGTGGGATTGAACCACCAACCTTTCGGTTAACAGCCGAATGCGCTAACCGATTGCGCCACAGAGACAGCTTGCAAAAGCATGTACTGACAAAGGCTAAAAAGCATTCATCTAGAAAGTTTCCTAGAAAAAGGTTAAAAAGGCAATAATCTGGAGAGTTTTGCAAGATTTTTCTTCCATTGACCAACGAAGAAACACATTGGTACTTTCACATGATGAGTGAGTTCTTCAGGATCTCTGACACTTACATGAGCAGCAGAGTGGCGCAGCGGAAGCGTGCTGGGCCCATAACCCCGAGGTCGGTGGATCGAAACCATCCTTTGCTATGTGCACTTATTTTTTTGTTAATTAAATTCTTCCAAAACTGGAATTGATATTTTGACTCTTTTATTTTTACTTAAAGTACAATAACTTTTAACATTTTAATTTGTTTTAATAGTATATTGACAGCATTGTTTTCTTTCAGAAATCCACTTAATTTTCTTTACCCTATTACTGAAATGGTAATTGACAAAAACAAGCTACATTGTCACCAGAAGAGCAATGCAAAATGTACAATTGATATTTCAAAATCATCTTTCCAGCTTGAATTTCAATGATGCATTGGGGCAACGATTTTGTGAGAAACATCTTCACCCTTAAAGAAAGATTTTCTTAACTTCTTACCTGTGTGCTGATTAGATATCACCTGGTTTTCACATTAAACAGATTCCCACTTGAGAAAGCAGCAAGGATGCAGTGAGGTTTATGTTTCCTGGTGTCAACCTGTATTATTTCAGTGGACATTGTAATGAGGATGCATCTTGCTGCCTTTCCAATGAAGCAAGTTTTAATCAGTAATAGGTGAAAAACCATTCCTACAAAGGTGTTAATCAGAGACTTGGCTTTGTGGACACTTTTCAGAGAGCAAATGTGTTAGCATAAAAATAAAGCCATAAAATGGAGAGCTGATTAATCACTCAATTGGATTTCTCTGCCTGCATATTTTTTTTTCTCTGCAACCCCAATGCTAAATTGTGCTTCCTGTTTTTTATAAAATGACTTAATCAAATCTGACTCTGATTGCATCAGAGAAGGCCAGGTACCTTACACCATAAAAGGTGGTTTGAAATTTTGACTTGTCTACTTAAAGATCACCAAAATTTGATCACAAGGTCAATTACGTCCCCGGGTGGGATTGAACCACCAACCTTTCGGTTAACAGCCGAATGCGCTAACCGATTGCGCCACAGAGACAGCTTGCAAAAGCATGTACTGACAAAGGCTAAAAAGCATTCATCTAGAAAGTTTCCTAGAAAAAGGTTAAAAAGGCAATAATCTGGAGAGTTTTGCAAGATTTTTCTTCCATTGACCAACGAAGAAACACATTGGTACTTTCACATGATGAGTGAGTTCTTCAGGATCTCTGACACTTACATGAGCAGCAGAGTGGCGCAGCGGAAGCGTGCTGGGCCCATAACCCAGAGGTCGGTGGATCGAAACCATCCTTTGCTATGTGCACTTATTTTTTTTGTTAATTAAATTCTTCCAAAACTGGAATTGATATTTTGACTCTTTTATTTTTACTTAAAGTACAATAACTTTTAACATTTTAATTTGTTTTAATAGTATATTGACAGCATTGTTTTCTTTCAGAAATCCACTTAATTTTCTTTACCCTATTACTGAAATGGTAATTGACAAAAACAAGCTACATTGTCACCAGAAGAGCAATGCAAAATGTACAATTGATATTTCAAAATCATCTTTCCAGCTTGAATTTCAATGATGCATTGGGGCAACGATTTTGTGAGAAACATCTTCACCTTTAAAGAAAGATTTACTTAACTTCTTACCTGTGTGCTGATTAGATATCACCTGGTTTTCACATTAAACAGATTCCCACTTGAGAAAGCAGCAAGGATGCAGTGAGGTTTATGTTTCCTGGTGTCAACCTGTATTATTTCAGTGGACATTGTAATGAGGATGCATCTTGCTGCCTTTCCAATGAAGCAAGTTTTAATCTGTAATAGGTGAAAAACCATTCCTACAAAGGTGTTAATCAGAGACTTGGCTTTGTGGACACTTTTCAGAGAGCAAATGTGTTAGCATAAAAATAAAGCCATAAAATGGAGAGCTGATTAATCACTCAATTGGATTTCTCTGCCTGCATATTTTTTTTTCTCTGCAACCCCATGCTAAATTGTGCTTCCTGTTTTTTATAAAATGACTTAATCAAATCTGACTCTGATTGCATCAGAGAAGGCCAGGTACCCTACACTATAAGAGGTGGTTTAAAATTTTGACTTGTCTACTTAAAGATCAGCAAAATTTGATCACAAGGTCAATTACGTCCCTGGGTGGTATTGAACCACCAGCCTTTCGGTTAACAGCCGCATGCGCTAACCGATTGCACCACAGAGACAACTTGCAAAAGCATGTACTAACAAAGGCTAAAAAGCATTCATCTAGAAAGTTTCCTAGAAAAAGGTTAAAAAGGCAATAATCTGGAGAGTTTTGCAAGATTTTTCTTACATTGACCAACGAAGAAGCACATTGGTACTTTCACATGATGAGTGAGTACTTCAGGATCTCTGACACTTACATGAGCAGCAGAGTGGTGCAGCGGAAGCGTGCTGGGCCCATAACCCAGAGGTCGGTGGATCGAAACCATCCTCTGCTATGTGCACTTATTTTTTTGTTAATTAAATTCTTCCAAAACTGGAATTGATATTTTGACTCTTTTATTTTTACTTAAAGTACAATAACTTTTAACATTTTAATTTGTTTTAATAGTATATTGACAGCATTGTTTTCTTTCAGAAATCCACTTAATTTTCTTTACCCTATTACTGAAATGGTAATTGACAAAAACAAGCTACATTGTCACCAGAAGAGCAATGCAAAATGTACAATTGATATTTCAAAATCATCTTTCCAGCTTGAATTTCAATGATGCATTGGGGCAACGATTTTGTGAGAAACATCTTCACCCTTAAAGAAAGATTTTCTTAACTTCTTACCTGTGTGCTGATTAGATATCACCTGGTTTTCACATTAAACAGATTCCCACTTGAGAAAGCAGCAAGGATGCAGTGAGGTTTATGTTTCCTGGTGTCAACCTGTATTATTTCAGTGGACATTGTAATGAGGATGCATCTTGCTGCCTTTCCAATGAAGCAAGTTTTAATCAGTAATAGGTGAAAAACCATTCCTACAAAGGTGTTAATCAGAGACTTGGCTTTGTGGACACTTTTCAGAGAGCAAATGTGTTAGCATAAAAATAAAGCCATAAAATGGAGAGCTGATTAATCACTCAATTGGATTTCTCTGCCTGCATATTTTTTTTTCTCTGCAACCCCATGCTAAATTGTGCTTCCTGTTTTTTATAAAATGACTTAATCAAATCTGACTCTGATTGCATCAGAGAAGGCCAGGTACCCTACACTATAAGAGGTGGTTTAAAATTTTGACTTGTCTACTTAAAGATCAGCAAAATTTGATCACAAGGTCAATTACGTCCCTGGGTGGTATTGAACCACCAGCCTTTCGGTTAACAGCCGCATGCGCTAACCGATTGCACCACAGAGACAACTTGCAAAAGCATGTACTAACAAAGGCTAAAAAGCATTCATCTAGAAAGTTTCCTAGAAAAAGGTTAAAAAGGCAATAATCTGGAGAGTTTTGCAAGATTTTTCTTACATTGACCAACGAAGAAGCACATTGGTACTTTCACATGATGAGTGAGTACTTCAGGATCTCTGACACTTACATGAGCAGCAGAGTGGTGCAGCGGAAGCGTGCTGGGCCCATAACCCAGAGGTCGGTGGATCGAAACCATCCTCTGCTATGTGCACTTATTTTTTTGTTAATTAAATTCTTCCAAAACTGGAATTGATATTTTGACTCTTTTATTTTTACTTAAAGTACAATAACTTTTAACATTTTAATTTGTTTTAATAGTATATTGACAGCATTGTTTTCTTTCAGAAATCCACTTAATTTTCTTTACCCTATTACTGAAATGGTAATTGACAAAAACAAGCTACATTGTCACCAGAAGAGCAATGCAAAATGTACAATTGATATTTCAAAATCATCTTTCCAGCTTGAATTTCAATGATGCATTGGGGCAACGATTTTGTGAGAAACATCTTCACCCTTAAAGAAAGATTTTCTTAACTTCTTACCTGTGTGCTGATTAGATATCACCTGGTTTTCACATTAAACAGATTCCCACTTGAGAAAGCAGCAAGGATGCAGTGAGGTTTATGTTTCCTGGTGTCAACCTGTATTATTTCAGTGGACATTGTAATGAGGATGCATCTTGCTGCCTTTCCAATGAAGCAAGTTTTAATCAGTAATAGGTGAAAAACCATTCCTACAAAGGTGTTAATCAGAGACTTGGCTTTGTGGACACTTTTCAGAGAGCAAATGTGTTAGCATAAAAATAAAGCCATAAAATGGAGAGCTGATTAATCACTCAATTGGATTTCTCTGCCTGCATAATTTTTTTTCTCTGCAACCCCATGCTAAATTGTGCTTCCTGTTTTTTATAAAATGACTTAATCAAATCTGACTCTGATTGCATCAGAGAAGGCCAGGTACCCTACACTATAAGAGGTGGTTTGAAATTTTGACTTGTCTACTTAAAGATCAGCAAAATTTGATCACAAGGTCAATTACGTCCCTGGGTGATATTGAACAACCAGCCTTTCGGTTAACAGCCGCATGCGCTAACCGATTGCACCACAGAGACAACTTGCAAAAGCATGTACTAACAAAGGCTAAAAAGCATTCATCTAGAAAGTTTCCTAGAAAAAGGTTAAAAAGGCAATAATCTGGAGAGTTTTGCAAGATTTTTCTTCCATTGACCAACAAAGAAACACATTGGTACTTTCACATGATGAGTGAGTACTTCAGGATCTCTGACACTTACATGAGCAGCAGAGTGGTGCAGCGGAAGCGTGCTGGGCCCATAACCCAGAGGTCGGTGGATCGAAACCATCCTCTGCTATGTGCACTTATTATTTTGTTAATTAAATTCTTCCAAAACTGGAATTGATATTTTGACTCTTTTATTTTTACTTAAAGTACAATAACTTTTAACATTTTAATTTGTTTTAATAGTATATTGACAGCATTGTTTTCTTTCAGAAATCCACTTAATTTTCTTTACCCTATTACTGAAATGGTAATTGACAAAAACAAGCTACATTGTCACCAGAAGAGCAATGCAAAATGTACAATTGATATTTCAAAATCATCTTTCCATCTTGAATTTCAATGATGCATTGGGGCAACGATTTTGTGAGAAACATCTTCACCCTTAAAGAAAGATTTTCTTAACTTCTTACCTGTGTGCTGATTAGATATCACCTGGTTTTCACATTAAACAGATTCCCACTTGAGAAAGCAGCAAGGATGCAGTGAGGTTTATGTTTCCTGGTGTCAACCTGTATTATTTCAGTGGACATTGTAATGAGGATGCATCTTGCTGCCTTTCCAATGAAGCAAGTTTTAATCAGTAATAGGTGAAAAACCATTCCTACAAAGGTGTTATTCAGAGACTTGGCTTTGTGGACACTTTTCAGAGAGCAAATGTGTTAGCATAAAAATAAAGCCATAAAATGGAGAGCTGATTAATCACTCAATTGGATTTCTCTGCCTGCATATTTTTTTTTCTCTGCAACCCCAATGCTAAATTGTGCTTCCTGTTTTTTATAAAATGACTTAATCAAATCTGACTCTGATTGCATCAGAGAAGGCCAGGTACCTTACACCATAAAAGGTGGTTTGAAATTTTGACTTGTCTACTTAAAGATCACCAAAATTTGATCACAAGGTCAATTACGTCCCCGGGTGGGATTGAACCACCAACCTTTCGGTTAACAGCCGAATGCGCTAACCGATTGCGCCACAGAGACAGCTTGCAAAAGCATGTACTGACAAAGGCTAAAAAGCATTCATCTAGAAAGTTTCCTAGAAAAAGGTTAAAAAGGCAATAATCTGGAGAGTTTTGCAAGATTTTTCTTCCATTGACCAACGAAGAAACACATTGGTACTTTCACATGATGAGTGAGTTCTTCAGGATCTCTGACACTTACATGAGCAGCAGAGTGGCGCAGCGGAAGCGTGCTGGGCCCATAACCCAGAGGTCGGTGGATCGAAACCATCCTTTGCTATGTGCACTTATTTTTTTTGTTAATTAAATTCTTCCAAAACTGGAATTGATATTTTGACTCTTTTATTTTTACTTAAAGTACAATAACTTTTAACATTTTAATTTGTTTTAATAGTATATTGACAGCATTGTTTTCTTTCAGAAATCCACTTAATTTTCTTTACCCTATTACTGAAATGGTAATTGACAAAAACAAGCTACATTGTCACCAGAAGAGCAATGCAAAATGTACAATTGATATTTCAAAATCATCTTTCCAGCTTGAATTTCAATGATGCATTGGGGCAACGATTTTGTGAGAAACATCTTCACCTTTAAAGAAAGATTTACTTAACTTCTTACCTGTGTGCTGATTAGATATCACCTGGTTTTCACATTAAACAGATTCCCACTTGAGAAAGCAGCAAGGATGCAGTGAGGTTTATGTTTCCTGGTGTCAACCTGTATTATTTCAGTGGACATTGTAATGAGGATGCATCTTGCTGCCTTTCCAATGAAGCAAGTTTTAATCTGTAATAGGTGAAAAACCATTCCTACAAAGGTGTTAATCAGAGACTTGGCTTTGTGGACACTTTTCAGAGAGCAAATGTGTTAGCATAAAAATAAAGCCATAAAATGGAGAGCTGATTAATCACTCAATTGGATTTCTCTGCCTGCATATTTTTTTTTCTCTGCAACCCCATGCTAAATTGTGCTTCCTGTTTTTTATAAAATGACTTAATCAAATCTGACTCTGATTGCATCAGAGAAGGCCAGGTACCCTACACTATAAGAGGTGGTTTAAAATTTTGACTTGTCTACTTAAAGATCAGCAAAATTTGATCACAAGGTCAATTACGTCCCTGGGTGGTATTGAACCACCAGCCTTTCGGTTAACAGCCGCATGCGCTAACCGATTGCACCACAGAGACAACTTGCAAAAGCATGTACTAACAAAGGCTAAAAAGCATTCATCTAGAAAGTTTCCTAGAAAAAGGTTAAAAAGGCAATAATCTGGAGAGTTTTGCAAGATTTTTCTTACATTGACCAACGAAGAAGCACATTGGTACTTTCACATGATGAGTGAGTACTTCAGGATCTCTGACACTTACATGAGCAGCAGAGTGGTGCAGCGGAAGCGTGCTGGGCCCATAACCCAGAGGTCGGTGGATCGAAACCATCCTCTGCTATGTGCACTTATTTTTTTGTTAATTAAATTCTTCCAAAACTGGAATTGATATTTTGACTCTTTTATTTTTACTTAAAGTACAATAACTTTTAACATTTTAATTTGTTTTAATAGTATATTGACAGCATTGTTTTCTTTCAGAAATCCACTTAATTTTCTTTACCCTATTACTGAAATGGTAATTGACAAAAACAAGCTACATTGTCACCAGAAGAGCAATGCAAAATGTACAATTGATATTTCAAAATCATCTTTCCAGCTTGAATTTCAATGATGCATTGGGGCAACGATTTTGTGAGAAACATCTTCACCCTTAAAGAAAGATTTTCTTAACTTCTTACCTGTGTGCTGATTAGATATCACCTGGTTTTCACATTAAACAGATTCCCACTTGAGAAAGCAGCAAGGATGCAGTGAGGTTTATGTTTCCTGGTGTCAACCTGTATTATTTCAGTGGACATTGTAATGAGGATGCATCTTGCTGCCTTTCCAATGAAGCAAGTTTTAATCAGTAATAGGTGAAAAACCATTCCTACAAAGGTGTTAATCAGAGACTTGGCTTTGTGGACACTTTTCAGAGAGCAAATGTGTTAGCATAAAAATAAAGCCATAAAATGGAGAGCTGATTAATCACTCAATTGGATTTCTCTGCCTGCATATTTTTTTTTCTCTGCAACCCCATGCTAAATTGTGCTTCCTGTTTTTTATAAAATGACTTAATCAAATCTGACTCTGATTGCATCAGAGAAGGCCAGGTACCCTACACTATAAGAGGTGGTTTAAAATTTTGACTTGTCTACTTAAAGATCAGCAAAATTTGATCACAAGGTCAATTACGTCCCTGGGTGGTATTGAACCACCAGCCTTTCGGTTAACAGCCGCATGCGCTAACCGATTGCACCACAGAGACAACTTGCAAAAGCATGTACTAACAAAGGCTAAAAAGCATTCATCTAGAAAGTTTCCTAGAAAAAGGTTAAAAAGGCAATAATCTGGAGAGTTTTGCAAGATTTTTCTTACATTGACCAACGAAGAAGCACATTGGTACTTTCACATGATGAGTGAGTACTTCAGGATCTCTGACACTTACATGAGCAGCAGAGTGGTGCAGCGGAAGCGTGCTGGGCCCATAACCCAGAGGTCGGTGGATCGAAACCATCCTCTGCTATGTGCACTTATTTTTTTGTTAATTAAATTCTTCCAAAACTGGAATTGATATTTTGACTCTTTTATTTTTACTTAAAGTACAATAACTTTTAACATTTTAATTTGTTTTAATAGTATATTGACAGCATTGTTTTCTTTCAGAAATCCACTTAATTTTCTTTACCCTATTACTGAAATGGTAATTGACAAAAACAAGCTACATTGTCACCAGAAGAGCAATGCAAAATGTACAATTGATATTTCAAAATCATCTTTCCAGCTTGAATTTCAATGATGCATTGGGGCAACGATTTTGTGAGAAACATCTTCACCCTTAAAGAAAGATTTTCTTAACTTCTTACCTGTGTGCTGATTAGATATCACCTGGTTTTCACATTAAACAGATTCCCACTTGAGAAAGCAGCAAGGATGCAGTGAGGTTTATGTTTCCTGGTGTCAACCTGTATTATTTCAGTGGACATTGTAATGAGGATGCATCTTGCTGCCTTTCCAATGAAGCAAGTTTTAATCAGTAATAGGTGAAAAACCATTCCTACAAAGGTGTTAATCAGAGACTTGGCTTTGTGGACACTTTTCAGAGAGCAAATGTGTTAGCATAAAAATAAAGCCATAAAATGGAGAGCTGATTAATCACTCAATTGGATTTCTCTGCCTGCATAATTTTTTTTCTCTGCAACCCCATGCTAAATTGTGCTTCCTGTTTTTTATAAAATGACTTAATCAAATCTGACTCTGATTGCATCAGAGAAGGCCAGGTACCCTACACTATAAGAGGTGGTTTGAAATTTTGACTTGTCTACTTAAAGATCAGCAAAATTTGATCACAAGGTCAATTACGTCCCTGGGTGATATTGAACAACCAGCCTTTCGGTTAACAGCCGCATGCGCTAACCGATTGCACCACAGAGACAACTTGCAAAAGCATGTACTAACAAAGGCTAAAAAGCATTCATCTAGAAAGTTTCCTAGAAAAAGGTTAAAAAGGCAATAATCTGGAGAGTTTTGCAAGATTTTTCTTCCATTGACCAACAAAGAAACACATTGGTACTTTCACATGATGAGTGAGTACTTCAGGATCTCTGACACTTACATGAGCAGCAGAGTGGTGCAGCGGAAGCGTGCTGGGCCCATAACCCAGAGGTCGGTGGATCGAAACCATCCTCTGCTATGTGCACTTATTATTTTGTTAATTAAATTCTTCCAAAACTGGAATTGATATTTTGACTCTTTTATTTTTACTTAAAGTACAATAACTTTTAACATTTTAATTTGTTTTAATAGTATATTGACAGCATTGTTTTCTTTCAGAAATCCACTTAATTTTCTTTACCCTATTACTGAAATGGTAATTGACAAAAACAAGCTACATTGTCACCAGAAGAGCAATGCAAAATGTACAATTGATATTTCAAAATCATCTTTCCATCTTGAATTTCAATGATGCATTGGGGCAACGATTTTGTGAGAAACATCTTCACCCTTAAAGAAAGATTTTCTTAACTTCTTACCTGTGTGCTGATTAGATATCACCTGGTTTTCACATTAAACAGATTCCCACTTGAGAAAGCAGCAAGGATGCAGTGAGGTTTATGTTTCCTGGTGTCAACCTGTATTATTTCAGTGGACATTGTAATGAGGATGCATCTTGCTGCCTTTCCAATGAAGCAAGTTTTAATCAGTAATAGGTGAAAAACCATTCCTACAAAGGTGTTATTCAGAGACTTGGCTTTGTGGACACTTTTCAGAGAGCAAATGTGTTAGCATAAAAATAAAGCCATAAAATGGAGAGCTGATTAATCACTCAATTGGATTTCTCTGCCTGCATAATTTTTTTTCTCTGCAACCCCATGCTAAATTGTGCTTCCTGTTTTTTATAAAATGACTTAATCAAATCTGACTCTGATTGCATCAGAGAAGGCCAGGTACCCTACACTATAAGAGGTGGTTTGTAATTTTGACTTGTCTACTTAAAGATCAGCAAAATTTGATCACAAGGTCAATTACGTCCCTGGGTGGTATTGAACCACCAGCCTTTCGGTTAACAGCCAAATGCGCTAACCGATTGCGCCACAGAGACAGCTTGCAAAAGCATGTACTGACAAAGGCTAAAAAGCATTCATCTAGAAAGTTTCCTAGAAAAAGGTTAAAAAGGCAATAATCTGGAGAGTTTTGCAAGATTTTTCTTCCATTGACCAACGAAGAAACACATTGGTACTTTCACATGATGAGTGAGTTCTTCAGGATCTCTGACACTTACATGAGCAGCAGAGTGGCGCAGCGGAAGCGTGCTGGGCCCATAACCCAGAGGTCGCTGGATCGAAACCATCCTTTGCTATGTGCACTTATTTTTTTGTTAATTAAATTCTTCCAAAACTGGAATTGATATTTTGACTCTTTTATTTTTACTTAAAGTACAATAACTTTTAACATTTTAATTTGTTTTAATAGTATATTGACAGCATTGTTTTCTTTCAGAAATCCACTTAATTTTCTTTACCCTATTACTGAAATGGTAATTGACAAAAACAAGCTACATTGTCACCAGAAGAGCAATGCAAAATGTACAATTGATATTTCAAAATCATCTTTCCAGCTTGAATTTCAATGATGCATTGGGGCAACAATTTTGTGAGAAACATCTTCACCCTTAAAGAAAGATTTTCTTAACTTCTTACCTGTGTGCTGATTAGATATCACCTGGTTTTCACATTAAACAGATTCCCACGTGAGAAAGCAGCAAGGATGCAGTGAGGTTTATGTTTCCTGGTGTCAACCTGTATTATTTCAGTGGACATTGTAATGAGGATGCATCTTGCTGCCTTTTCAATTAAGCAAGTTTTAATCAGTAATAGGTGAAAAACCATTCCTACAAAGGTGTTAATCAGAGACTTGGCTTTGTGGACACTTTTCAGAGAGCAAATGTGTTAGCATAAAAATAAAGCCATAAAATGGAGAGCTGATTAATCACTCAATTGGATTTCTCTGCCTGCATAATTTTTTTTCTCTGCAACCCCATGCTAAATTGTGCTTCCTGTTTTTTATAAAATGACTTAATCAAATCTGACTGCATCAGAGAAGGCCTGGTACCCTACACTATAAGAGGTGGTTTGAAATTTTGACTTGTCTACTTAAAGATCAGCAAAATTTGATCACAAGGTCAATTACGTCCCTGGGTGGTATTGAACCACCAGCCTTTCGGTTAACAGCCGAATGCGCTAACCGATTGCGCCACAAAGACAGCTTGCAAAAGCATGTACTGACAAAGGCTAAAAAGCATTCATCTAGAAAGTTTCCTAGAAAAAGGTTAAAAAGGCAATAATCTGGAGAGTTTTGCAAGATTTTTCTTCCATTGACCAACGAAGAAACACATTGGTACTTTCACATGATGAGTGAGTTCTTCAGGATCTCTGACACTTACATGAGTAGCAGAGTGGCGCAGCGGAAGCGTGCTGGGCCCATAACCCAGAGGTCGGTGGATCGAAACCATCCTTTGCTATGTGCACTTATTTTTTTGTTAATTAAATTCTTCCAAAACTGGAATTGATATTTTGACTCTTTTATTTTTACTTAAAGTACAATAACTTTTAACATTTTAATTTGTTTTAATAGTATATTGACAGCATTGTTTTCTTTCAGAAATCCACTTAATTTTCTTTACCCTATTACTGAAATGGTAATTGACAAAAACAAGCTACATTGTCACCAGAAGAGCAATGCAAAATGTACAATTGATATTTCAAAATCATCTTTCCATCTTGAATTTCAATGATGCATTGGGGCAACGATTTTGTGAGAAACATCTTCACCCTTAAAGAAAGATTTTCTTAACTTCTTACCTGTGTGCTGATTAGATATCACCTGGTTTTCACATTAAACAGATTCCCACGTGAGAAAGAAGCAAGGATGCAGTGAGGTTTATGTTTCCTGGTGTCAACCTGTATTATTTCAGTGGACATTGTAATGAGGATGCATCTTGCTGCCTTTTCAATGAAGCAAGTTTTAATCAGTAATAGGTGAAAAACCATTCCTACAAAGGTGTTAATCAGAGACTTGGCTTTGTGGACACTTTTCAGAGAGCAAATGTGTTAGCATAAAAATAAAGCCATAAAATGGAGAGCTGATTAATCACTCAATTGGATTTCTCTGCCTGCATATTTTTTTTTCTCTGCAACCCCAATGCTAAATTGTGCTTCCTGTTTTTTATAAAATGACTTAATCAAATCTGACTCTGATTGCATCAGAGAAGGCCAGGTACCTTACACCATAAAAGGTGGTTTGAAATTTTGACTTGTCTACTTAAAGATCACCAAAATTTGATCACAAGGTCAATTACGTCCCCGGGTGGGATTGAACCACCAACCTTTCGGTTAACAGCCGAATGCGCTAACCGATTGCGCCACAGAGACAGCTTGCAAAAGCATGTACTGACAAAGGCTAAAAAGCATTCATCTAGAAAGTTTCCTAGAAAAAGGTTAAAAAGGCAATAATCTGGAGAGTTTTGCAAGATTTTTCTTCCATTGACCAACGAAGAAACACATTGGTACTTTCACATGATGAGTGAGTTCTTCAGGATCTCTGACACTAACATGAGCAGCAGAGTGGCGCAGCGGAAGCGTGCTGGGCCCATAACCCAGAGGTCGGTGAATCGAAACCATCCTTTGCTATGTGCACTTATTTTTTTGTTAATTAAATTCTTCCAAAACTGGAATTGATATTTTGACTCTTTTATTTTTACTTAAAGTACAATAACTTTTAACATTTTAATTTGTTTTAATAGTATATTGACAGCATTGTTTTCTTTCAGAAATCCACTTAATTTTCTTTACCCTATTACTGAAATGGTAATTGACAAAAACAAGCTACATTGTCACCAGAAGAGCAATGCAAAATGTACAATTGATATTTCAAAATCATCTTTCCATCTTGAATTTCAATGATGCATTGGGGCAACGATTTTGTGAGAAACATCTTCACCCTTAAAGAAAGATTTTCTTAACTTCTTACCTGTGTGCTGATTAGATATCACCTGGTTTTCACATTAAACAGATTCCCACTTGAGAAAGCAGCAAGGATGCAGTGAGGTTTATGTTTCCTGGTGTCAACCTGTATTATTTCAGTGGACATTGTAATGAGGATGCATCTTGCTGCCTTTCCAATGAAGCAAGTTTTAATCAGTAATAGGTGTAAAACCATTCCTACAAAGGTGTTAATCAGAGACTTGGCTTTGTGGACACTTTTCAGAGAGCAAATGTGTTAGCATAAAAATAAAGCCATAAAATGGAGAGCTGATTAATCACTCAATTGGATTTCTCTGCCTGCATAATTTTTTTTCTCTGCAACCCCATGCTAAATTGTGCTTCCTGTTTTTTATAAAATGACTTAATCAAATCTGACTCTGATTGCATCAGAGAAGGCCAGGTACCCTACACTATAAGAGGTGGTTTGAAATGTTTACTTGTCTACTTAAAGATCAGCAAAATTTGATCACAAGGTCAATTACGTCCCTGGGTGGTATTGAACCACCAGCCTTTCGGTTAACAGCCGAATGCGCTAACCGATTGCACCACAGAGACAACTTGCAAAAGCATGTACTAACAAAGGCTAAAAAGCATTCATCTAGAAAGTTTCCTAGAAAAAGGTTAAAAAGGCAATAATCTGGAGAGTTTTGCAAGATTTTTCTTCCATTGACCAACGAAGAAACACATTGGTACTTTCACATGATGAGTGAGTACTTCAGGATCTCTGGCACTTACATGAGCAGCAGAGTGGCGCAGCGGAAGCGTGCTGGGCCCATAACCCAGAGGTCGGTGGATCGAAACCATCCTCTGCTATGTGCACTTATTTTTTTGTTAATTAAATTCTTCCAAAACTGGAATTGATATTTTGACTCTTTTATTTTTACTTAAAGTACAATAACTTTTAACATTTTAATTTGTTTTAATAGTATATTGACAGCATTGTTTTCTTTCAGAAATCCACTTAATTTTCTTTACCCTATTACTGAAATGGTAATTGACAAAAACAAGCTACATTGTCACCAGAAGAGCAATGCAAAATGTACAATTGATATTTCAAAATCATCTTTCCAGCTTGAATTTCAATGATGCATTGGGGCAACGATTTTGTGAGAAACATCTTCACCCTTAAAGAAAGATTTTCTTAACTTCTTACCTGTGTGCTGATTAGATATCACCTGGTTTTCACATTAAACAGATTCCCACATGAGAAAGCAGCAAGGATGCAGTGAGGTTTATGTTTCCTGGTGTCAACCTGTATTATTTCAGTGGACATTGTAATGAGGATGCATCTTGCTGCCTTTCCAATGAAGCAAGTTTTAATCAGTAATAGGTGAAAAACCATTCCTACAAAGGTGTTAATCAGAGACTTGGCTTTGTGGACACTTTTCAGAGAGCAAATGTGTTAGCATAAAAATAAAGCCATAAAATGGAGAGCTGATTAATCACTCAATTGGATTTCTCTGCCTGCATATTTTTTTTTCTCTGCAACCCCAATGCTAAATTGTGCTTCCTGTTTTTTATAAAATGACTTAATCAAATCTGACTCTGATTGCATCAGAGAAGGCCAGGTACCTTACACCATAAAAGGTGGTTTGAAATTTTGACTTGTCTACTTAAAGATCAGCAAAATTTGATCACAAGGTCAATTACGTCCCCGGGTGGGATTGAACCACCAACCTTTCGGTTAACAGCCGAATGCGCTAACCGATTGCGCCACAGAGACAGCTTGCAAAAGCATGTACTGACAAAGGCTAAAAAGCATTCATCTAGAAAGTTTCCTAGAAAAAGGTTAAAAAGGCAATAATCTGGAGAGTTTTGCAAGATTTTTCTTCCATTGACCAACGAAGAAACACATTGGTACTTTCACATGATGAGTGAATTCTTCAGGATCTCTGACACTTACATGAGCAGCAGAGTGGCGCAGCGGAAGCGTGCTGGGCCCATAACCCAGAGGTCGGTGGATCGAAACCATCCTTTGCTATGTGCACTTATTTTTTTGTTAATTAAATTCTTCCAAAACTGGAATTGATATTTTGACTCTTTTATTTTTACTTAAAGTACAATAACTTTTAACATTTTAATTTGTTTTAATAGTATATTGACAGCATTGTTTTCTTTCAGAAATCCACTTAATTTTCTTTACCCTATTACTGAAATGGTAATTGACAAAAACAAGCTACATTGTCACCAGAAGAGCAATGCAAAATGTACAATTGATATTTCAAAATCATCTTTCCAGCTTGAATTTCAATGATGCATTGGGGCAACGATTTTGTGAGAAACATCTTCACCCTTAAAGAAAGATTTTCTTAACTTCTTACCTGTGTGCTGATTAGATATCACCTGGTTTTCACATTAAACTGATTCCCACATGAGAAAGCAGCAAGGATGCAGTGAGGTTTATGTTTCCTGGTGTCAACCTGCATTATTTCAGTGGACATTGTAATGAGGATGCATCTTGCTGCCTTTCCAATGAAGCAAGTTTTAATCAGTAATAGGTGAAAAACCATTCCTACAAAGGTGTTAATCAGAGACTTGGCTTTGTGGACACTTTTCAGAGAGCAAATGTGTTAGCATAAAAATAAAGCCATAAAATGGAGAGCTGATTAATCACTCAATTGGATTTCTCTGCCTGCATATTTTTTTTTCTCTGCAACCCCAATGCTAAATTGTGCTTCCTGTTTTTTATAAAATGACTTAATCAAATCTGACTCTGATTGCATCAGAGAAGGCCAGGTACCTTACACCATAAAAGGTGGTTTGAAATTTTGACTTGTCTACTTAAAGATCACCAAAATTTGATCACAAGGTCAATTACGTCCCCGGGTGGGATTGAACCACCAACCTTTCGGTTAACAGCCGAATGCGCTAACCGATTGCGCCACAGAGACAGCTTGCAAAAGCATGTACTGACAAAGGCTAAAAAGCATTCATCTAGAAAGTTTCCTAGAAAAAGGTTAAAAAGGCAATAATCTGGAGAGTTTTGCAAGATTTTTCTTCCATTGACCAACGAAGAAACACATTGGTACTTTCACATGATGAGTGAGTTCTTCAGGATCTCTGACACTTACATGAGCAGCAGAGTGGCGCAGCGGAAGCGTGTTGGGCCCATAACCCAGAGGTCGGTGGATCGAAACCATCCTTTGCTATGTGCACTTATTTTTTTGTTAATTAAATTCTTCCAAAACTGGAATTGATATTTTGACTCTTTTATTTTTACTTAAAGTACAATAACTTTTAACATTTTAATTTGTTTTAATAGTATATTGACAGCATTGTTTTCTTTCAGAAATCCACTTAATTTTCTTTACCCTATTACTGAAATGGTAATTGACAAAAACAAGCTACATTGTCACCAGAAGAGCAATGCAAAATGTACAATTGATATTTCAAAATCATCTTTCCAGCTTGAATTTCAATGATGCATTGGGGCAACGATTTTGTGAGAAACATCTTCACCTTTAAAGAAAGATTTTCTTATCTTCTTACCTGTGTGCTGATTAGATATCACCTGGTTTTCACATTAAACAGATTCCCACTTGAGAAAGCAGCAAGGATGCAGTGAGGTTTATGTTTCCTGGTGTCAACCTGTATTATTTCAGTGGACATTGTAATGAGGATGCATCTTGCTGCCTTTCCAATGAAGCAAGTTTTAATCAGTAATAGGTGAAAAACCATTCCTACAAAGGTGTTAATCAGAGACTTGGCTTTGTGGACACTTTTCAGAGAGCAAATGTGTTAGCATAAAAATAAAGCCATAAAATGGAGAGCTGATTAATCACTCAATTGGATTTCTCTGCCTGCATAATTTTTTTTCTCTGCAACCCCAATGCTAAATTGTGCTTCCTGTTTTTTATAAAATGACTTAATCAAATCTGACTCTGATTTCATCAGAGAAGGCCAGGTACCTTACACCATAAAAGGTGGTTTGAAATTTTGACTTGTCTACTTAAAGATCACCAAAATTTGATCACAAGGTCAATTACATCCCCGGGTGGGATTGAACCACCAACCTTTCGGTTAACAGCCGAATGCGCTAACCGATTGCGCCACAGAGACAGCTTGCAAAAGCATGTACTGACAAAGGCTAAAAAGCATTCATCTAGAAAGTTTCCTAGAAAAAGGTTAAAAAGGCAATAATCTGGAGAGTTTTGCAAGATTTTTCTTCCATTGACCAACGAAGAAACACATTGGTACTTTCACATGATGAGTGAGTTCTTCAGGATCTCTGACACTTACATGAGCAGCAGAGTGGCGCAGCGGAAGCGTGCTGGGCCCATAACCCAGAGGTCGGTGGATCGAAACCATCCTTTGCTATGTGCACTTATTTTTTTGTTAATTAAATTCTTCCAAAACTGGAATTGATATTTTGACTCTTTTATTTTTACTTAAAGTACAATAACTTTTAACATTTTAATTTGTTTTAATAGTATATTGATAGCATTGTTTTCTTTCAGAAATCCACTTAATTTTCTTTACCCTATTACTGAAATGGTAATTGACAAAAACAAGCTACATTGTCACCAGAAGAGCAATGCAAAATGTACAATTGATATTTCAAAATCATCTTTCCAGCTTGAATTTCAATGATGCATTGGGGCAACGATTTTGTGAGAAACATCTTCACCCTTAAAGAAAGATTTTCTTATCTTCTTACCTGTGTGCTGATTAGATATCACCTGGTTTTCACATTAAACAGATTCCCACATGAGAAAGCAGCAAGGATGCAGTGAGGTTTATGTTTCCTGGTGTCAACCTGCATTATTTCAGTGGACATTGTAATGAGGATGCATCTTGCTGCCTATCCAATGAAGCAAGTTTTAATCAGTAATAGGTGAAAAACCATTCCTACAAAGGTGTTAATCAGAGACTTGGCTTTGTGGACACTTTTCAGAGAGCAAATGTGTTAGCATAAAAATAAAGCCATAAAATGGAGAGCTGATTAATCACTCAATTGGATTTCTCTGCCTGCATATTTTTTTTTCTCTGCAACCCCAATGCTAAATTGTGCTTCCTGTTTTTTATAAAATGACTTAATCAAATCTGACTCTGATTGCATCAGAGAAGGCCAGGTACCCTACACTATAAGAGGTGGTTTAAAATTTTGACTTGTCTACTTAAAGATCAGCAAAATTTGATCACAAGGTCAATTACGTCCCAGGGTGGTATTGAACCACCAGCCTTTCGGTTAACAGCCGCATGCGCTAACCGATTGCACCACAGAGACAACTTGCAAAAGCATGTACTAACAAAGGCTAAAAAGCATTCATCTAGAAAGTTTCCTAGAAAAAGGTTAAAAAGGCAATAATCTGGAGAGTTTTGCAAGATTTTTCTTACATTGACCAACGAAGAAACACATTGGTACTTTCACATGATGAGTGAGTACTTCAGGATCTCTGACACTTACATGAGCAGCAGAGTGGTGCAGCGGAAGCGTGCTGGGCCCATAACCCAGAGGTCGGTGGATCGAAACCATCCTCTGCTATGTGCACTTATTTTTTTGTTAATTAAATTCTTCCAAAACTGGAATTGATATTTTGACTCTTTTATTTTTACTTAAACTACAATAACTTTTAACATTTTAATTTGTTTTAATAGTATATTGACAGCATTGTTTTCTTTCAGAAATCCACTTAATTTTCTTTACCCTATTACTGAAATGGTAATTGACAAAAACAAGCTACATTGTCACCAGAAGAGCAATGCAAAATGTACAATTGATATTTCAAAATCATCTTTCCATCTTGAATTTCAATGATGCATTGGGGCAACGATTTTGTGAGAAACATCTTCACCCTTAAAGAAAGATTTTCTTAACTTCTTACCTGTGTGCTGATTAGATATCACCTGGTTTTCACATTAAACAGATTCCCACTTGAGAAAGCAGCAAGGATGCAGTGAGGTTTATGTTTCCTGGTGTCAACCTGTATTATTTCAGTGGACATTGTAATGAGGATGCATCTTGCTGCCTTTCCAATGAAGCAAGTTTTAATCAGTAATAGGTGAAAAACCATTCCTACAAAGGTGTTAATCAGAGACTTGGCTTTGTGGACACTTTTCAGAGAGCAAATGTGTTAGCATAAAAATAAAGCCATAAAATGGAGAGCTGATTAATCACTCAATTGGATTTCTCTGCCTGCATAATTTTTTTTCTCTGCAACCCCATGCTAAATTGTGCTTCCTGTTTTTTATAAAATGACTTAATCAAATCTGACTCTGATTGCATCAGAGAAGGCCAGGTACCCTACACTATAAGAGGTGGTCTGAAATTTTGACTTGTCTACTTAAAGATCAGCAAAATTTGATCACAAGGTCAATTACGTCCCAGGGTGGTATTGAACCACCAGCCTTTTGGTTAACAGCCGCATGCGCTAACCGATTGCACCACAGAGACAACTTGCAAAAGCATGTACTAACAAAGGCTAAAAAGCATTCATCTAGAAAGTTTCCTAGAAAAAGGTTAAAAAGGCAATAATCTGGAGAGTTTTGCAAGATTTTTCTTCCATTGACCAACGAAGAAACACATTGGTACTTTCACATGATGAGTGAGTACTTCAGGATCTCTGACACTTACATGAGCAGCAGAGTGGTGCAGCGGAAGCGTGCTGGGCCCATAACCCAGAGGTCGGTGGATCGAAACCATCCTCTGCTATGTGCACTTATTATTTTGTTAATTAAATTCTTCCAAAACTGGAATTGATATTTTGACTCTTTTATTTTTACTTAAAGTACAATAACTTTTAACATTTTAATTTGTTTTAATAGTATATTGACAGCATTGTTTTCTTTCAGAAATCCACTTAATTTTCTTTACCCTATTACTTAAATGGTAATTGACAAAAACAAGCTACATTGTCACCAGAAGAGCAATGCAAAATGTACAATTGATATTTCAAAATCATCTTTCCATCTTGAATTTCAATGATGCATTGGGGCAACGATTTTGTGAGAAACATCTTCACCCTTAAAGAAAGATTTTCTTAACTTCTTACCTGTGTGCTGATTAGATATCACCTGGTTTTCACATTAAACAGATTCCCACTTGAGAAAGCAGCAAGGATGCAGTGAGGTTTATGTTTCCTGGTGTCAACATGTATTATTTCAGTGGACATTGTTATGAGGATGCATCTTGCTGCCTTTCCAATGAAGCAAGTTTTAATCAGTAATAGGTGAAAAACCATTCCTACAAAGGTGTTAATCAGAGACTTGGCTTTGTGGACAATTTTCAGAGAGCAAATGTGTTAGCATAAAAATAAAGCCATAAAATGGAGAGCTGATTAATCACTCAATTGGATTTCTCTGCCTGCATAATTTTTTTTCTCTGCAACCCCAATGCTAAATTGTGCTTCCTGTTTTTTATAAAATGACTTAATCAAATCTGACTCTGATTGCATCAGAGAAGGCCAGGTACCCTACACTATAAGAGGTGGTTTGAAATTTTGACTTGTCTACTTAAAGATCACCAAAATTTGATCATAAGGTCAATCACGTCCCCGGGTGGGATTGAACCACCAGCCTTTCGGTTAACAGCTGAATGCGCTAACCGATTGCGCCACAGAGACAACTTGCAAAAGCATGTACTGACAAAGGCTAAAAACCATTCATCTAGAAAGTTTCCTAGAAAAAGGTTAAAAAGGCAATAATCTGGAGAGTTTTGCAAGATTTTTCTTCCATTGACCAACGAAGAAACACATTGGTACTTTCACATGATGAGTGAGTACTTCAGGATCTCTGACACTTACATGAGCAGCAGAGTGGCGCAGCGGAAGTGTGCTGGGCCCATAACCCAGAGGTCGGTGGATCGAAACCATCCTTTGCTATGTGCACTTATTTTTTTGTTAATTAAATTCTTCCAAAACTGGAATTGATATTTTGACTCTTTTATTTTTACTTAAAGTACAATAACTTTTAACATTTTAATTTGTTTTAATAGTATATTGACAGCATTGTTTTCTTTCAGAAATCCACTTAATTTTCTTTACCCTATTACTGAAATGGTAATTGACAAAAACAAGCTACATTGTCACCAGAAGAGCAATGCAAAATGTACAATTGATATTTCAAAATCATCTTTCCATCTTGAATTTCAATGATGCATTGGGGCCACGATTTTGTGAGAAACATCTTCACCCTTAAAGAAAGATTTTCTTAACTTTTACCTGTGTGCTGATTAGATATCACCTAGTTTTCACATTAAACAGATTCCCACTTGAGAAAGCAGCAAGGATGCAGTGAGGTTTATGTTTCCTGGTGTCAACCTGTATTATTTCAGTGGACATTGTAATGAGGATGCATCTTGCTGCCTTTCCAATGAAGCAAGTTTTAATCAGTAATAGGTGAAAAACCATTCCTACAAAGGTGTTAATCAGAGACTTGGCTTTGTGGACACTTTTCAGAGAGCAAATGTGTTAGCATAAAAATAAAGCCATAAAATGGAGAGCTGACTAATCACTCAATTGGATTTCTCTGCCTGCATAATTTTTTTTCTCTGCAACCCCATGCTAAATTGTGCTTCCTGTTTTTTATAAAATGACTTAATCAAATCTGACTCTGATTGCATCAGAGAAGGCCAGGTACCCTACACTATAAGAGGTGGTTTGAAATTTTGACTTGTCTACTTAAAGATCACCAAAATTTGATCATAAGGTCAATCACGTCCCCGGGTGGGATTGAACCACCAGCCTTTCGGTTAACAGCTGAATGCGCTAACCGATTGCGCCACAGAGACAACTTGCAAAAGCATGTACTGACAAAGGCTAAAAACCATTCATCTAGAAAGTTTCCTAGAAAAAGGTTAAAAAGGCAATAATCTGGAGAGTTTTGCAAGATTTTTCTTCCATTGACCAACGAAGAAACACATTGGTACTTTCACATGATGAGTGAGTACTTCAGGATCTCTGACACTTACATGAGCAGCAGAGTGGCGCAGCGGAAGTGTGCTGGGCCCATAACCCAGAGGTCGGTGGATCGAAACCATCCTTTGCTATGTGCACTTATTTTTTTGTTAATTAAATTCTTCCAAAACTGGAATTGATATTTTGACTCTTTTATTTTTACTTAAAGTACAATAACTTTTAACATTTTAATTTGTTTTAATAGTATATTGACAGCATTGTTTTCTTTCAGAAATCCACTTAATTTTCTTTACCCTATTACTGAAATGGTAATTGACAAAAACAAGCTACATTGTCACCAGAAGAGCAATGCAAAATGTACAATTGATATTTCAAAATCATCTTTCCATCTTGAATTTCAATGATGCATTGGGGCCACGATTTTGTGAGAAACATCTTCACCCTTAAAGAAAGATTTTCTTAACTTTTACCTGTGTGCTGATTAGATATCACCTAGTTTTCACATTAAACAGATTCCCACTTGAGAAAGCAGCAAGGATGCAGTGAGGTTTATGTTTCCTGGTGTCAACCTGTATTATTTCAGTGGACATTGTAATGAGGATGCATCTTGCTGCCTTTCCAATGAAGCAAGTTTTAATCAGTAATAGGTGAAAAACCATTCCTACAAAGGTGTTAATCAGAGACTTGGCTTTGTGGACACTTTTCAGAGAGCAAATGTGTTAGCATAAAAATAAAGCCATAAAATGGAGAGCTGACTAATCACTCAATTGGATTTCTCTGCCTGCATAATTTTTTTTCTCTGCAACCCCATGCTAAATTGTGCTTCCTGTTTTTTATAAAATGACTTAATCAAATCTGACTCTGATTGCATCAGAGAAGGCCAGGTACCCTACACTATAAGAGGTGGTTTGAAATTTTGACTTGTCTACTTAAAGATCACCAAAATTTGATCATAAGGTCAATCACGTCCCCGGGTGGGATTGAACCACCAGCCTTTCGGTTAACAGCTGAATGCGCTAACCGATTGCGCCACAGAGACAACTTGCAAAAGCATGTACTGACAAAGGCTAAAAACCATTCATCTAGAAAGTTTCCTAGAAAAAGGTTAAAAAGGCAATAATCTGGAGAGTTTTGCAAGATTTTTCTTCCATTGACCAACGAAGAAACACATTGGTACTTTCACATGATGAGTGAGTACTTCAGGATCTCTGACACTTACATGAGCAGCAGAGTGGCGCAGCGGAAGTGTGCTGGGCCCATAACCCAGAGGTCGGTGGATCGAAACCATCCTTTGCTATGTGCACTTATTTTTTTGTTAATTAAATTCTTCCAAAACTGGAATTGATATTTTGACTCTTTTATTTTTACTTAAAGTACAATAACTTTTAACATTTTAATTTGTTTTAATAGTATATTGACAGCATTGTTTTCTTTCAGAAATCCACTTAATTTTCTTTACCCTATTACTGAAATGGTAATTGACAAAAACAAGCTACATTGTCACCAGAAGAGCAATGCAAAATGTACAATTGATATTTCAAAATCATCTTTCCATCTTGAATTTCAATGATGCATTGGGGCCACGATTTTGTGAGAAACATCTTCACCCTTAAAGAAAGATTTTCTTAACTTTTACCTGTGTGCTGATTAGATATCACCTAGTTTTCACATTAAACAGATTCCCACTTGAGAAAGCAGCAAGGATGCAGTGAGGTTTATGTTTCCTGGTGTCAACCTGTATTATTTCAGTGGACATTGTAATGAGGATGCATCTTGCTGCCTTTCCAATGAAGCAAGTTTTAATCAGTAATAGGTGAAAAACCATTCCTACAAAGGTGTTAATCAGAGACTTGGCTTTGTGGACACTTTTCAGAGAGCAAATGTGTTAGCATAAAAATAAAGCCATAAAATGGAGAGCTGACTAATCACTCAATTGGATTTCTCTGCCTGCATAATTTTTTTTCTCTGCAACCCCATGCTAAATTGTGCTTCCTGTTTTTTATAAAATGACTTAATCAAATCTGACTCTGATTGCATCAGAGAAGGCCAGGTACCCTACACTATAAGAGGTGGTTTGAAATTTTGACTTGTCTACTTAAAGATCACCAAAATTTGATCATAAGGTCAATCACGTCCCCGGGTGGAATTGAACCACCAGCCTTTCGGTTAACAGCCGAATGCGCTAACCGATTGCGCCACAGAGACAACTTGCAAAAGCATGTACTGACAAAGGCTAAAAACCATTCATCTAGAAAGTTTCCTAGAAAAAGGTTAAAAAGGCAATAATCTGGAGAGTTTTGCAAGATTTTTCTTCCATTGACCAACGAAGAAACACATTGGTACTTTCACATGATGAGTGAGTACTTCAGGATCTCTGGCGCTTACATGAGCAGCAGAGTGGCGCAGCGGAAGCGTGCTGGGCCCATAACCCAGAGGTCGGTGGATTGAAACCATCCTCTGCTATGTGCACTTATTTTTTTGTTAATTAAATTCTTCCAAACTGGAATTGATATTTTGACTCTTTTATTTTTACTTAAAGTACAATAACTTTTAACATTTTAATTTGTTTTAATAGTATATTGACAGCATTGTTTTCTTTCAGAAATCCACTTAATTTTCTTTACCCTATTACTGAAATGGTAATTGACAAAAACAAGCTACATTGTCACCAGAAGAGCAATGCAAAATGTACAATTGATATTTCAAAATCATCTTTCCATCTTGAATTTCAATGATGCATTGGGGCAACGATTTTGTGAGAAACATCTTCACCCTTAAAGAAAGATTTTCTTAACTTTTACCTGTGTGCTGATTAGATATCACCTGGTTTTCACATTAAACAGATTCCCACTTGAGAAAGCAGCAAGGATGCAGTGAGGTTTATGTTTCCTGGTGTCAACCTGTATTATTTCAGTGGACATTGTAATGAGGATGCATCTTGCTGCCTTTCCAATGAAGCAAGTTTTAATCAGTAATAGGTGAAAAACCATTCCTACAAAGGTGTTAATCAGAGACTTGGCTTTGTGGACACTTTTCAGAGAGCAAATGTGTTAGCATAAAAATAAAGCCATAAAATGGAGAGCTGATTAATCACTCAATTGGATTTCTCTGCCTGCATAATTTTTTTTCTCTGCAACCCCATGCTAAATTGTGCTTCCTGTTTTTTATAAAATGACTTAATCAAATCTGACTGCATCAGAGAAGGCCTGGTACCCTACTCTATAAGAGGTGGTTTGAAATTTTGACTTGTCTACTTAAAGATCAGCAAAATTTGATCACAAGGTCAATTACGTCCCTGGGTGGTATTGAACCACCAGCCTTTCGGTTAACAGCCGAATGCGCTAACCGATTGCGCCACAAAGACAGCTTGCAAAAGCATGTACTGACAAAGGCTAAAAAGCATTCATCTAGAAAGTTTCCTAGAAAAAGGTTAAAAAGGCAATAATCTGGAGAGTTTTGCAAGATTTTTCTTCCATTGACCAACGAAGAAACACATTGGTACTTTCACATGATGAGTGAGTTCTTCAGGATCTCTGACACTTACATGAGCAGCAGAGTGGCGCAGCGGAAGCGTGCTGGGCCCATAACCCAGAGGTCGGTGGATCGAAACCATCCTTTGCTATGTGCACTTATTTTTTTGTTAATTAAATTCTTCCAAAACTGGAATTGATATTTTGACTCTTTTATTTTTACTTAAAGTACAATAACTTTTAACATTTTAATTTGTTTTAATGGTATATTGACAGCATTGTTTTCTTTCAGAAATCCACTTAATTTTCTTTACCCTATTACTGAAATGGTAATTGACAAAAACAAGCTACATTGTCACCAGAAGAGCAATGCAAAATGTACAATTGATATTTCAAAATCATCTTTCCATCTTGAATTTCAATGATGCATTGGGGCAACGATTTTGTGAGAAACATCTTCACCCTTAAAGAAAGATTTTCTTAACTTCTTACCTGTGTGCTGATTAGATATCACCTGGTTTTCACATTAAACAGATTCCCACGTGAGAAAGAAGCAAGGATGCAGTGAGGTTTATGTTTCCTGGTGTCAACCTGTATTATTTCAGTGGACATTGTAATGAGGATGCATCTTGCTGCCTTTTCAATGAAGCAAGTTTTAATCAGTAATAGGTGAAAAACCATTCCTACAAAGGTGTTAATCAGAGACTTGGCTTTGTGGACACTTTTCAGAGAGCAAATGTGTTAGCATAAAAATAAAGCCATAAAATGGAGAGCTGATTAATCACTCAATTGGATTTCTCTGCCTGCATATTTTTTTTTCTCTGCAACCCCAATGCTAAATTGTGCTTCCTGTTTTTTATAAAATGACTTAATCAAATCTGACTCTGATTGCATCAGAGAAGGCCAGGTACCTTACACCATAAAAGGTGGTTTGAAATTTTGACTTGTCTACTTAAAGATCACCAAAATTTGATCACAAGGTCAATTACGTCCCCGGGTGGGATTGAACCACCAACCTTTCGGTTAACAGCCGAATGTGCTAACCGATTGCGCCACAGAGACAGCTTGCAAAAGCATGTACTGACAAAGGCTAAAAAGCATTCATCTAGAAAGTTTCCTAGAAAAAGGTTAAAAAGGCAATAATCTGGAGAGTTTTGCAAGATTTTTCTTCCATTGACCAACGAAGAAACACATTGGTACTTTCACATGATGAGTGAGTTCTTCAGGATCTCTGACACTTACATGAGCAGCAGAGTGGCGCAGTGGAAGCGTGCTGGGCCCATAACCCAGAGGTCGGTGGATCGAAACCATCCTTTGCTATGTTAATTAAATTCTTCCAAAACTGGAATTGATATTTTGACTCTTTTATTTTTACTTAAAGTACAATAACTTTTAACATTTTAATTTGTTTTAATAGTATATTGACAGCATTGTTTTCTTTCAGAAATCCACTTAATTTTCTTTACCCTATTACTGAAATGGTAATTGATAAAAACAAGCTACATTGTCACCAGAAGAGCAATGCAAAATGTACAATTGATATTTCAAAATCATCTTTCCATCTTGAATTTCAATGATGCATTGGGGCAACGATTTTGTGAGAAACATCTTCACCCTTAAAGAAAGATTTTCTTAACTTCTTACCTGTGTGCTGATTAGATATCACCTGGTTTTCACATTAAACAGATTCCCACTTGAGAAAGCAGCAAGGATGCAGTGAGGTTTATGTTTCCTGGTGTCAACCTGTATTATTTCAGTGGACATTGTAATGAGGATGCATCTTGCTGCCTTTCCAATGAAGCAAGTTTTAATCAGTAATAGGTGAAAAACCATTCCTACAAAGATGTTAATCAGAGACTTGGCTTTGTGGACACTTTTCAGAGAGCAAATGTGTTAGCATAAAAATAAAGCCATAAAATGGAGAGCTGATTAATCACTCAATTGGATTTCTCTGCCTGCATAATTTTTTTTCTCTGCAACCCCATGCTAAATTGTGCTTCCTGTTTTTTATAAAATGACTTAATCAAATCTGACTCTGATTGCATCAGAGAAAGCCTGGTACCCTACACTATAAGAGGTGGTTTGAAATTTTGACTTGTCTACTTAAAGATCAGCAAAATTTGATCACAAGGTCAATTACATCCCTGGGTGGTATTGAACCACCAGCCTTTCGGTTAACAGCCAAATGCGCTAACCGATTGCGCCACAGAGACAGCTTGCAAAAGCATGTACTGACAAAGGCTAAAAAGCATTCATCTAGAAAGTTTCCTAGAAAAAGGTTAAAAAGGCAATAATCTGGAGAGTTTTGCAAGATTTTTCTTCCATTGACCAACGAAGAAACACATTGGTACTTTCACATGATGAGTGAGTTCTTCAGGATCTCTGACACTTACATGAGCAGCAGAGTGGCGCAGCGGAAGCGTGCTGGGCCCATAACCCAGAGGTCGGTGAATCGAAACCATCCTTTGCTATGTGCACTTATTTTTTTGTTAATTAAATTCTTCCAAAACTGGAATTGATATTTTGACTCTTTTATTTTTACTTAAAGTACAATAACTTTTAACATTTTAATTTGTTTTAATAGTATATTGACAGCATTGTTTTCTTTCAGAAATCCACTTAATTTTCTTTACCCTATTACTGAAATGGTAATTGACAAAAACAAGCTACATTGTCACCAGAAGAGCAATGCAAAATGTACAATTGATATTTCAAAATCATCTTTCCATCTTGAATTTCAATGATGCATTGGGGCAACGATTTTGTGAGAAACATCTTCACCCTTAAAGAAAGATTTTCTTAACTTCTTACCTGTGTGCTGATTAGATATCACCTGGTTTTCACATTAAACAGATTCCCACGTGAGAAAGCAGCAAGGATGCAGTGAGGTTTATGTTTCCTGGTGTCAACCTGTATTATTTCAGTGGACATTGTAATGAGGATGCATCTTGCTGCCTTTTCAATGAAGCAAGTTTTAATCAGTAATAGGTGAAAAACCATTCCTACAAAGGTGTTAATCAGAGACTTGGCTTTGTGGACACTTTTCAGAGAGCAAATGTGTTAGCATAAAAATAAAGCCATAAAATGGAGAGCTGATTAATCACTCAATTGGATTTCTCTGCCTGCATATTTTTTTTTTCTCTGCAACCCCAATGCTAAATTGTGCTTCCTGTTTTTTTATAAAATGACTTAATCAAATCTGACTCTGATTGCATCAGAGAAGGCCAGGTACCTTACAGCATAAAAGGTGGTTTGAAATTTTGACTTGTCTACTTAAAGATCACCAAAATTTGATCACAAGGTCAATTACGTCCCCGGGTGGGATTGAACCACCAACCTTTCGGTTAACAGCCGAATGCGCTAACCGATTGCGCCACAGAGACAGCTTGCAAAAGCATGTACTGACAAAGGCTAAAAAGCATTCATCTAGAAAGTTTCCTAGAAAAAGGTTAAAAAGGCAATAATCTGGAGAGTTTTGCAAGATTTTTCTTCCATTGACCAACGAAGAAACACATTGGTACTTTCACATGATGAGTGAGTACTTCAGGATCTCTGACACATGAGCAGCAGAGTGGCGCAGCGGAAGCGTGCTGGGCCCATAACCCAGAGGTCGGTGGATCGAAACCATCCTCTGCTATGTGCACTTATTTTTTTGTTAATTATATTCTTCCAAAACGGGAATTGATATTTTGACTCTTTTATTTTTACTTAAAGTACAATAACTTTTAACATTTTAATTTGTTTTAATAGTATATTGACAGCATTGTTTTCTTTCAGAAATCCACTTAATTTTCTTTACCCTATTACTGAAATGGTAATTGACAAAAACAAGCTACATTGTCACCAGAAGAGCAATGCAAAATGTACAATTAATATTTCAAAATCATCTTTCCATCTTGAATTTCAATGATGCATTGGGGCAACGATTTTGTGAGAAACATCTTCACCCTTAAAGAAAGATTTTCTTAACTTCTTACCTGTGTGCTGATTAGATATCACCTGGTTTTCACATTAAACAGATTCCCACTTGAGAAAGCAGCAAGGATGCAGTGAGGTTTATGTTTCCTGGTGTCAACCTGTATTATTTCAGTGGACATTGTAATGAGGATGCATCTTGCTGCCTTTCCAATGAAGCAAGTTTTAATCAGTAATAGGTGAAAAACCATTCCTACAAAGGTGTTAATCAGAGACTTGGCTTTGTGGACACTTTTCAGAGAGCAAATGTGTTAGCATAAAAATAAAGCCATAAAATGGAGAGCTGATTAATCACTCAATTGGATTTCTCTGCCTGCATAATTTTTTTTCTCTGCAACCCCATGCTAAATTGTGCTTCCTGTTTTTTATAAAATGACTTAATCAAATATGACTCTGATTGCATCAGAGAAGGCCAGGTACCCTACACTATAAGAGGTGGTTTGAAATGTTGACTTGTCTACTTAAAGATCAGCAAAATTTGATCACAAGGTCAATTACGTCCCTGGGTGGTATTGAACCACCAGCCTTTCGGTTAACAGCCGAATGCGCTAACCGATTGCACCACAGAGACAACTTGCAAAAGCATGTACTAACAAAGGCTAAAAAGCATTCATCTAGAAAGTTTCCTAGAAAATGGTTAAAAAGGCAATAATCTGGAGAGTTTTGCAAGATTTTTCTTCCATTGACCAACGAAGAAACACATTGGTACTTTCACATGATGAGTGAGTACTTCAGGATCTCTGGCACTTACATGAGCAGCAGAGTGGCGCAGCGGAAGCGTGCTGGGCCCATAACCCAGAGGTCGGTGGATCGAAACCATCCTCTGCTATGTGCACTTATTTTTTTGTTAATTAAATTCTTCCAAAACTGGAATTGATATTTTGACTCTTTTATTTTTACTTAAAGTACAATAACTTTTAACATTTTAATTTGTTTTAATAGTATATTGACAGCATTGTTTTCTTTCAGAAATCCACTTAATTTTCTTTACCCTATTACTGAAATGGTAATTGACAAAAACAAGCTACATTGTCACCAGAAGAGCAATGCAAAATGTACAATTGATATTTCAAAATCATCTTTCCATCTTGAATTTCAATGATGCATTGGGGCAACGATTTTGTGAGAAACATCTTCACCCTTAAAGAAAGATTTTCTTAACTTCTTACCTGTGTGCTGATTAGATATCACCTGGTTTTCACATTAAACAGATTCCCACTTGAGAAAGCAGCAAGGATGCAGTGAGGTTTATGTTTCCTGGTGTCAACCTGTATTATTTCAGTGGACATTGTAATGAGGATGCATCTTGCTGCCTTTCCAATGAAGCAAGTTTTAATCAGTAATAGGTGAAAAACCATTCCTACAAAGGTGTTAATCAGAGACTTGGCTTTGTGGACACTTTTCAGAGAGCAAATGTGTTAGCATAAAAATAAAGCCATAAAATGGAGAGCTGATTAATCACTCAATTGGATTTCTCTGCCTGCATAATTTTTTTTCTCTGCAACCCCATGCTAAATTGTGCTTCCTGTTTTTTATAAAATGACTTAATCAAATCTGACTCTGATTGCATCAGAGAAGGCCAGGTACCCTACACTATAAGAGGTGGTCTGAAATTTTGACTTGTCTACTTAAAGATCAGCAAAATTTGATCACAAGGTCAATTACGTCCCAGGGTGGTATTGAACCACCAGCCTTTTGGTTAACAGCCGCATGCGCTAACCGATTGCACCACAGAGACAACTTGCAAAAGCATGTACTAACAAAGGCTAAAAAGCATTCATCTAGAAAGTTTCCTAGAAAAAGGTTAAAAAGGCAATAATCTGGAGAGTTTTGCAAGATTTTTCTTCCATTGACCAACGAAGAAACACATTGGTACTTTCACATGATGAGTGAGTACTTCAGGATCTCTGACACTTACATGAGCAGCAGAGTGGTGCAGCGGAAGCGTGCTGGGCCCATAACCCAGAGGTCGGTGGATCGAAACCATCCTCTGCTATGTGCACTTATTATTTTGTTAATTAAATTCTTCCAAAACTGGAATTGATATTTTGACTCTTTTATTTTTACTTAAAGTACAATAACTTTTAACATTTTAATTTGTTTTAATAGTATATTGACAGCATTGTTTTCTTTCAGAAATCCACTTAATTTTCTTTACCCTATTACTTAAATGGTAATTGACAAAAACAAGCTACATTGTCACCAGAAGAGCAATGCAAAATGTACAATTGATATTTCAAAATCATCTTTCCATCTTGAATTTCAATGATGCATTGGGGCAACGATTTTGTGAGAAACATCTTCACCCTTAAAGAAAGATTTTCTTAACTTCTTACCTGTGTGCTGATTAGATATCACCTGGTTTTCACATTAAACAGATTCCCACTTGAGAAAGCAGCAAGGATGCAGTGAGGTTTATGTTTCCTGGTGTCAACATGTATTATTTCAGTGGACATTGTTATGAGGATGCATCTTGCTGCCTTTCCAATGAAGCAAGTTTTAATCAGTAATAGGTGAAAAACCATTCCTACAAAGGTGTTAATCAGAGACTTGGCTTTGTGGACAATTTTCAGAGAGCAAATGTGTTAGCATAAAAATAAAGCCATAAAATGGAGAGCTGATTAATCACTCAATTGGATTTCTCTGCCTGCATAATTTTTTTTCTCTGCAACCCCAATGCTAAATTGTGCTTCCTGTTTTTTATAAAATGACTTAATCAAATCTGACTCTGATTGCATCAGAGAAGGCCAGGTACCCTACACTATAAGAGGTGGTTTGAAATTTTGACTTGTCTACTTAAAGATCACCAAAATTTGATCATAAGGTCAATCACGTCCCCGGGTGGGATTGAACCACCAGCCTTTCGGTTAACAGCTGAATGCGCTAACCGATTGCGCCACAGAGACAACTTGCAAAAGCATGTACTGACAAAGGCTAAAAACCATTCATCTAGAAAGTTTCCTAGAAAAAGGTTAAAAAGGCAATAATCTGGAGAGTTTTGCAAGATTTTTCTTCCATTGACCAACGAAGAAACACATTGGTACTTTCACATGATGAGTGAGTACTTCAGGATCTCTGACACTTACATGAGCAGCAGAGTGGCGCAGCGGAAGTGTGCTGGGCCCATAACCCAGAGGTCGGTGGATCGAAACCATCCTTTGCTATGTGCACTTATTTTTTTGTTAATTAAATTCTTCCAAAACTGGAATTGATATTTTGACTCTTTTATTTTTACTTAAAGTACAATAACTTTTAACATTTTAATTTGTTTTAATAGTATATTGACAGCATTGTTTTCTTTCAGAAATCCACTTAATTTTCTTTACCCTATTACTGAAATGGTAATTGACAAAAACAAGCTACATTGTCACCAGAAGAGCAATGCAAAATGTACAATTGATATTTCAAAATCATCTTTCCATCTTGAATTTCAATGATGCATTGGGGCCACGATTTTGTGAGAAACATCTTCACCCTTAAAGAAAGATTTTCTTAACTTTTACCTGTGTGCTGATTAGATATCACCTAGTTTTCACATTAAACAGATTCCCACTTGAGAAAGCAGCAAGGATGCAGTGAGGTTTATGTTTCCTGGTGTCAACCTGTATTATTTCAGTGGACATTGTAATGAGGATGCATCTTGCTGCCTTTCCAATGAAGCAAGTTTTAATCAGTAATAGGTGAAAAACCATTCCTACAAAGGTGTTAATCAGAGACTTGGCTTTGTGGACACTTTTCAGAGAGCAAATGTGTTAGCATAAAAATAAAGCCATAAAATGGAGAGCTGACTAATCACTCAATTGGATTTCTCTGCCTGCATAATTTTTTTTCTCTGCAACCCCATGCTAAATTGTGCTTCCTGTTTTTTATAAAATGACTTAATCAAATCTGACTCTGATTGCATCAGAGAAGGCCAGGTACCCTACACTATAAGAGGTGGTTTGAAATTTTGACTTGTCTACTTAAAGATCACCAAAATTTGATCATAAGGTCAATCACGTCCCCGGGTGGGATTGAACCACCAGCCTTTCGGTTAACAGCTGAATGCGCTAACCGATTGCGCCACAGAGACAACTTGCAAAAGCATGTACTGACAAAGGCTAAAAACCATTCATCTAGAAAGTTTCCTAGAAAAAGGTTAAAAAGGCAATAATCTGGAGAGTTTTGCAAGATTTTTCTTCCATTGACCAACGAAGAAACACATTGGTACTTTCACATGATGAGTGAGTACTTCAGGATCTCTGACACTTACATGAGCAGCAGAGTGGCGCAGCGGAAGTGTGCTGGGCCCATAACCCAGAGGTCGGTGGATCGAAACCATCCTTTGCTATGTGCACTTATTTTTTTGTTAATTAAATTCTTCCAAAACTGGAATTGATATTTTGACTCTTTTATTTTTACTTAAAGTACAATAACTTTTAACATTTTAATTTGTTTTAATAGTATATTGACAGCATTGTTTTCTTTCAGAAATCCACTTAATTTTCTTTACCCTATTACTGAAATGGTAATTGACAAAAACAAGCTACATTGTCACCAGAAGAGCAATGCAAAATGTACAATTGATATTTCAAAATCATCTTTCCATCTTGAATTTCAATGATGCATTGGGGCCACGATTTTGTGAGAAACATCTTCACCCTTAAAGAAAGATTTTCTTAACTTTTACCTGTGTGCTGATTAGATATCACCTAGTTTTCACATTAAACAGATTCCCACTTGAGAAAGCAGCAAGGATGCAGTGAGGTTTATGTTTCCTGGTGTCAACCTGTATTATTTCAGTGGACATTGTAATGAGGATGCATCTTGCTGCCTTTCCAATGAAGCAAGTTTTAATCAGTAATAGGTGAAAAACCATTCCTACAAAGGTGTTAATCAGAGACTTGGCTTTGTGGACACTTTTCAGAGAGCAAATGTGTTAGCATAAAAATAAAGCCATAAAATGGAGAGCTGACTAATCACTCAATTGGATTTCTCTGCCTGCATAATTTTTTTTCTCTGCAACCCCATGCTAAATTGTGCTTCCTGTTTTTTATAAAATGACTTAATCAAATCTGACTCTGATTGCATCAGAGAAGGCCAGGTACCCTACACTATAAGAGGTGGTTTGAAATTTTGACTTGTCTACTTAAAGATCACCAAAATTTGATCATAAGGTCAATCACGTCCCCGGGTGGAATTGAACCACCAGCCTTTCGGTTAACAGCCGAATGCGCTAACCGATTGCGCCACAGAGACAACTTGCAAAAGCATGTACTGACAAAGGCTAAAAACCATTCATCTAGAAAGTTTCCTAGAAAAAGGTTAAAAAGGCAATAATCTGGAGAGTTTTGCAAGATTTTTCTTCCATTGACCAACGAAGAAACACATTGGTACTTTCACATGATGAGTGAGTACTTCAGGATCTCTGGCACTTACATGAGCAGCAGAGTGGCGCAGCGGAAGCGTGCTGGGCCCATAACCCAGAGGTCGGTGGATTGAAACCATCCTCTGCTATGTGCACTTATTTTTTTGTTAATTAAATTCTTCCAAACTGGAATTGATATTTTGACTCTTTTATTTTTACTTAAAGTACAATAACTTTTAACATTTTAATTTGTTTTAATAGTATATTGACAGCATTGTTTTCTTTCAGAAATCCACTTAATTTTCTTTACCCTATTACTGAAATGGTAATTGACAAAAACAAGCTACATTGTCACCAGAAGAGCAATGCAAAATGTACAATTGATATTTCAAAATCATCTTTCCATCTTGAATTTCAATGATGCATTGGGGCAACGATTTTGTGAGAAACATCTTCACCCTTAAAGAAAGATTTTCTTAACTTTTACCTGTGTGCTGATTAGATATCACCTGGTTTTCACATTAAACAGATTCCCACTTGAGAAAGCAGCAAGGATGCAGTGAGGTTTATGTTTCCTGGTGTCAACATGTATTATTTCAGTGGACATTGTAATGAGGATGCATCTTGCTGCCTTTCCAATGAAGCAAGTTTTAATCAGTAATAGGTGAAAAACCATTCCTACAAAGGTGTTAATCAGAGACTTGGCTTTGTGGACACTTTTCAGAGAGCAAATGTGTTAGCATAAAAATAAAGCCATAAAATGGAGAGCTGATTAATCACTCAATTGGATTTCTCTGCCTGCATAATTTTTTTTCTCTGCAACCCCATGCTAAATTGTGCTTCCTGTTTTTTATAAAATGACTTAATCAAATCTGACTGCATCAGAGAAGGCCTGGTACCCTACTCTATAAGAGGTGGTTTGAAATTTTGACTTGTCTACTTAAAGATCAGCAAAATTTGATCACAAGGTCAATTACGTCCCTGGGTGGTATTGAACCACCAGCCTTTCGGTTAACAGCCGAATGCGCTAACCGATTGCGCCACAAAGACAGCTTGCAAAAGCATGTACTGACAAAGGCTAAAAAGCATTCATCTAGAAAGTTTCCTAGAAAAAGGTTAAAAAGGCAATAATCTGGAGAGTTTTGCAAGATTTTTCTTCCATTGACCAACGAAGAAACACATTGGTACTTTCACATGATGAGTGAGTTCTTCAGGATCTCTGACACTTACATGAGCAGCAGAGTGGCGCAGCGGAAGCGTGCTGGGCCCATAACCCAGAGGTCGGTGGATCGAAACCATCCTTTGCTATGTGCACTTATTTTTTTGTTAATTAAATTCTTCCAAAACTGGAATTGATATTTTGACTCTTTTATTTTTACTTAAAGTACAATAACTTTTAACATTTTAATTTGTTTTAATGGTATATTGACAGCATTGTTTTCTTTCAGAAATCCACTTAATTTTCTTTACCCTATTACTGAAATGGTAATTGACAAAAACAAGCTACATTGTCACCAGAAGAGCAATGCAAAATGTACAATTGATATTTCAAAATCATCTTTCCATCTTGAATTTCAATGATGCATTGGGGCAACGATTTTGTGAGAAACATCTTCACCCTTAAAGAAAGATTTTCTTAACTTCTTACCTGTGTGCTGATTAGATATCACCTGGTTTTCACATTAAACAGATTCCCACGTGAGAAAGAAGCAAGGATGCAGTGAGGTTTATGTTTCCTGGTGTCAACCTGTATTATTTCAGTGGACATTGTAATGAGGATGCATCTTGCTGCCTTTTCAATGAAGCAAGTTTTAATCAGTAATAGGTGAAAAACCATTCCTACAAAGGTGTTAATCAGAGACTTGGCTTTGTGGACACTTTTCAGAGAGCAAATGTGTTAGCATAAAAATAAAGCCATAAAATGGAGAGCTGATTAATCACTCAATTGGATTTCTCTGCCTGCATATTTTTTTTTCTCTGCAACCCCAATGCTAAATTGTGCTTCCTGTTTTTTATAAAATGACTTAATCAAATCTGACTCTGATTGCATCAGAGAAGGCCAGGTACCTTACACCATAAAAGGTGGTTTGAAATTTTGACTTGTCTACTTAAAGATCACCAAAATTTGATCACAAGGTCAATTACGTCCCCGGGTGGGATTGAACCACCAACCTTTCGGTTAACAGCCGAATGTGCTAACCGATTGCGCCACAGAGACAGCTTGCAAAAGCATGTACTGACAAAGGCTAAAAAGCATTCATCTAGAAAGTTTCCTAGAAAAAGGTTAAAAAGGCAATAATCTGGAGAGTTTTGCAAGATTTTTCTTCCATTGACCAACGAAGAAACACATTGGTACTTTCACATGATGAGTGAGTTCTTCAGGATCTCTGACACTTACATGAGCAGCAGAGTGGCGCAGTGGAAGCGTGCTGGGCCCATAACCCAGAGGTCGGTGGATCGAAACCATCCTTTGCTATGTTAATTAAATTCTTCCAAAACTGGAATTGATATTTTGACTCTTTTATTTTTACTTAAAGTACAATAACTTTTAACATTTTAATTTGTTTTAATAGTATATTGACAGCATTGTTTTCTTTCAGAAATCCACTTAATTTTCTTTACCCTATTACTGAAATGGTAATTGATAAAAACAAGCTACATTGTCACCAGAAGAGCAATGCAAAATGTACAATTGATATTTCAAAATCATCTTTCCATCTTGAATTTCAATGATGCATTGGGGCAACGATTTTGTGAGAAACATCTTCACCCTTAAAGAAAGATTTTCTTAACTTCTTACCTGTGTGCTGATTAGATATCACCTGGTTTTCACATTAAACAGATTCCCACTTGAGAAAGCAGCAAGGATGCAGTGAGGTTTATGTTTCCTGGTGTCAACCTGTATTATTTCAGTGGACATTGTAATGAGGATGCATCTTGCTGCCTTTCCAATGAAGCAAGTTTTAATCAGTAATAGGTGAAAAACCATTCCTACAAAGATGTTAATCAGAGACTTGGCTTTGTGGACACTTTTCAGAGAGCAAATGTGTTAGCATAAAAATAAAGCCATAAAATGGAGAGCTGATTAATCACTCAATTGGATTTCTCTGCCTGCATAATTTTTTTTCTCTGCAACCCCATGCTAAATTGTGCTTCCTGTTTTTTATAAAATGACTTAATCAAATCTGACTCTGATTGCATCAGAGAAAGCCTGGTACCCTACACTATAAGAGGTGGTTTGAAATTTTGACTTGTCTACTTAAAGATCAGCAAAATTTGATCACAAGGTCAATTACATCCCTGGGTGGTATTGAACCACCAGCCTTTCGGTTAACAGCCAAATGCGCTAACCGATTGCGCCACAGAGACAGCTTGCAAAAGCATGTACTGACAAAGGCTAAAAAGCATTCATCTAGAAAGTTTCCTAGAAAAAGGTTAAAAAGGCAATAATCTGGAGAGTTTTGCAAGATTTTTCTTCCATTGACCAACGAAGAAACACATTGGTACTTTCACATGATGAGTGAGTTCTTCAGGATCTCTGACACTTACATGAGCAGCAGAGTGGCGCAGCGGAAGCGTGCTGGGCCCATAACCCAGAGGTCGGTGAATCGAAACCATCCTTTGCTATGTGCACTTATTTTTTTGTTAATTAAATTCTTCCAAAACTGGAATTGATATTTTGACTCTTTTATTTTTACTTAAAGTACAATAACTTTTAACATTTTAATTTGTTTTAATAGTATATTGACAGCATTGTTTTCTTTCAGAAATCCACTTAATTTTCTTTACCCTATTACTGAAATGGTAATTGACAAAAACAAGCTACATTGTCACCAGAAGAGCAATGCAAAATGTACAATTGATATTTCAAAATCATCTTTCCATCTTGAATTTCAATGATGCATTGGGGCAACGATTTTGTGAGAAACATCTTCACCCTTAAAGAAAGATTTTCTTAACTTCTTACCTGTGTGCTGATTAGATATCACCTGGTTTTCACATTAAACAGATTCCCACGTGAGAAAGCAGCAAGGATGCAGTGAGGTTTATGTTTCCTGGTGTCAACCTGTATTATTTCAGTGGACATTGTAATGAGGATGCATCTTGCTGCCTTTTCAATGAAGCAAGTTTTAATCAGTAATAGGTGAAAAACCATTCCTACAAAGGTGTTAATCAGAGACTTGGCTTTGTGGACACTTTTCAGAGAGCAAATGTGTTAGCATAAAAATAAAGCCATAAAATGGAGAGCTGATTAATCACTCAATTGGATTTCTCTGCCTGCATATTTTTTTTTTCTCTGCAACCCCAATGCTAAATTGTGCTTCCTGTTTTTTTATAAAATGACTTAATCAAATCTGACTCTGATTGCATCAGAGAAGGCCAGGTACCTTACAGCATAAAAGGTGGTTTGAAATTTTGACTTGTCTACTTAAAGATCACCAAAATTTGATCACAAGGTCAATTACGTCCCCGGGTGGGATTGAACCACCAACCTTTCGGTTAACAGCCGAATGCGCTAACCGATTGCGCCACAGAGACAGCTTGCAAAAGCATGTACTGACAAAGGCTAAAAAGCATTCATCTAGAAAGTTTCCTAGAAAAAGGTTAAAAAGGCAATAATCTGGAGAGTTTTGCAAGATTTTTCTTCCATTGACCAACGAAGAAACACATTGGTACTTTCACATGATGAGTGAGTACTTCAGGATCTCTGACACATGAGCAGCAGAGTGGCGCAGCGGAAGCGTGCTGGGCCCATAACCCAGAGGTCGGTGGATCGAAACCATCCTCTGCTATGTGCACTTATTTTTTTGTTAATTATATTCTTCCAAAACGGGAATTGATATTTTGACTCTTTTATTTTTACTTAAAGTACAATAACTTTTAACATTTTAATTTGTTTTAATAGTATATTGACAGCATTGTTTTCTTTCAGAAATCCACTTAATTTTCTTTACCCTATTACTGAAATGGTAATTGACAAAAACAAGCTACATTGTCACCAGAAGAGCAATGCAAAATGTACAATTAATATTTCAAAATCATCTTTCCATCTTGAATTTCAATGATGCATTGGGGCAACGATTTTGTGAGAAACATCTTCACCCTTAAAGAAAGATTTTCTTAACTTCTTACCTGTGTGCTGATTAGATATCACCTGGTTTTCACATTAAACAGATTCCCACTTGAGAAAGCAGCAAGGATGCAGTGAGGTTTATGTTTCCTGGTGTCAACCTGTATTATTTCAGTGGACATTGTAATGAGGATGCATCTTGCTGCCTTTCCAATGAAGCAAGTTTTAATCAGTAATAGGTGAAAAACCATTCCTACAAAGGTGTTAATCAGAGACTTGGCTTTGTGGACACTTTTCAGAGAGCAAATGTGTTAGCATAAAAATAAAGCCATAAAATGGAGAGCTGATTAATCACTCAATTGGATTTCTCTGCCTGCATAATTTTTTTTCTCTGCAACCCCATGCTAAATTGTGCTTCCTGTTTTTTATAAAATGACTTAATCAAATATGACTCTGATTGCATCAGAGAAGGCCAGGTACCCTACACTATAAGAGGTGGTTTGAAATGTTGACTTGTCTACTTAAAGATCAGCAAAATTTGATCACAAGGTCAATTACGTCCCTGGGTGGTATTGAACCACCAGCCTTTCGGTTAACAGCCGAATGCGCTAACCGATTGCACCACAGAGACAACTTGCAAAAGCATGTACTAACAAAGGCTAAAAAGCATTCATCTAGAAAGTTTCCTAGAAAAAGGTTAAAAAGGCAATAATCTGGAGAGTTTTGCAAGATTTTTCTTCCATTGACCAACGAAGAAACACATTGGTACTTTCACATGATGAGTGAGTACTTCAGGATCTCTGGCACTTACATGAGCAGCAGAGTGGCGCAGCGGAAGCGTGCTGGGCCCATAACCCAGAGGTCGGTGGATCGAAACCATCCTCTGCTATGTGCACTTATTTTTTTGTTAATTAAATTCTTCCAAAACTGGAATTGATATTTTGACTCTTTTATTTTTACTTAAAGTACAATAACTTTTAACATTTTAATTTGTTTTAATAGTATATTGACAGCATTGTTTTCTTTCAGAAATCCACTTAATTTTCTTTACCCTATTACTGAAATGGTAATTGACAAAAACAAGCTACATTGTCACCAGAAGAGCAATGCAAAATGTACAATTGATATTTCAAAATCATCTTTCCATCTTGAATTTCAATGATGCATTGGGGCAACGATTTTGTGAGAAACATCTTCACCCTTAAAGAAAGATTTTCTTAACTTCTTACCTGTGTGCTGATTAGATATCACCTGGTTTTCACATTAAACAGATTCCCACGTGAGAAAGCAGCAAGGATGCAGTGAGGTTTATGTTTCCTGGTGTCAACCTGTATTATTTCAGTGGACATTGTAATGAGGATGCATCTTGCTGCCTTTCCAATGAAGCAAGTTTTAATCAGTAATAGGTGAAAAACCATTCCTACAAAGGTGTTAATCAGAGACTTGGCTTTGTGGACACTTTTCAGAGAGCAAATGTGTTAGCATAAAAATAAAGCCATAAAATGGAGAGCTGATTAATCACTCAACTGGATTTCTCTGCCTGCATATTTTTTTTCTCTGCAACCCCAATGCTAAATTGTGCTTCCTGTTTTTTATAAAATGACTTAATCAAATCTGACTCTGATTGCATCAGAGAAGGCCAGGTACCCTACACTATAAGAGGTGGTTTGAAATGTTGACTTGTCTACTTAAAGATCAGCAAAATTTGATCACAAGGTCAATTACGTCCCTGGGTGGTATTGAACCACCAAACTTTCGGTTAACAGCCGAATGCGCTAACCGATTGCACCACAGAGACAACTTGCAAAAGCATGTACTAACAAAGGCTAAAAAGCATTCATCTAGAAAGTTTCCTAGAAAAAGGTTAAAAAGGCAATAATCTGGAGAGTTTTGCAAGATTTTTCTTCCATTGACCAACGAAGAAACACATTGGTACTTTCACATGATGAGTGAGTACTTCAGGATCTCTGGCACTTACATGAGCAGCAGAGTGGCGCAGCGGAAGCGTGCTGGGCCCATAACCCAGAGGTCGGTGGATCGAAACCATCCTCTGCTATGTGCACTTATTTTTTTGTTAATTAAATTCTTCCAAAACTGGAATTGATATTTTGACTCTTTTATTTTTACTTAAAGTACAATAACTTTTAACATTTTAATTTGTTTTAGTGTATTGACAGCATTGTTTTCTTTCAGAAATCCACTTAATTTTCTTTACCCTATTACTGAAATGGTAATTGATAAAAACAAGCTACATTGTCACCAGAAGAGCAATGCAAAATGTACAATTGATATTTCAAAATCATCTTTCCAGCTTGAATTTCAATGATGCATTGGGGCAACGATTTTGTGAGAAACATCTTCACCCTTAAAGAAAGATTTTCTTAACTTCTTACCTGTGTGCTGATTAGATATCACCTGGTTTTCACATTAAACAGATTCCCACTTGAGAAAGCAGCAAGGATGCAGTGAGGTTTATGTTTCCTGGTGTCAACCTGTATTATTTCAGTGGACATTGTAATGAGGATGCATCTTGCTGCCTTTCCAATGAAGCAAGTTTTAATCAGTAATAGGTGAAAAACCATTCCTACAAAGGTGTTAATCAGAGACTTGGCTTTGTGGACACTTTTCAGAGAGCAAATGTGTTAGCATAAAAATAAAGCCATAAAATGGAGAGCTGATTAATCACTCAATTGGATTTCTCTGCCTGCATAATTTTTTTTCTCTGCAACCCCATGCTAAATTGTGCTTCCTGTTTTTTATAAAATGACTTAATCAAATCTGACTCTGATTGCATCAGAGAAGGCCAGGTACCCTACACTATAAGAGGTGGTTTGAAATTTTGACTTGTCTACTTAAAGATCACCAAAATTTGATCACAAGGTCAATTACTTCCCCGGGTGGGATTGAACCACCAACCTTTCGGTTAACAGCCAAATGCGCTAACCGATTGTGCCACAGAGACAGCTTGCAAAAGCATGTACTGACAAAGGCTAAAAAGCATTAATCTAGAAAGTTTCCTAGAAAAAGGTTAAAAAGGCAATAATCTGGAGAGTTTTGCAAGATTTTTCTTCCATTGACCAACGAAGAAACACATTGGTACTTTCACATGATGAGTGAGTACTTCAGGATCTCTGGCACGTACATGAGCAGCAGAGTGGCGCAGCGGAAGCGTGCTGGGCCCATAACCCTGAGGTCGGTGGATCGAAACCATCCTCTGCTATGTGCACTTATTTTTTTGTTAATTAAATTCTTCCAAAACTGGAATTGATATTTTGACTCTTTTATTTTTACTTAAAGTACAATAACTTTTAACATTTTAATTTGTTTTAATAGTATATTGACAGCATTGTTTTCTTTCAGAAATCCACTTAATTTTCTTTACCCTATTACTGAAATGGTAATTGATAAAAACAAGCTACATTGTCACCAGAAGAGCAATGCAAAATGTACAATTGATATTTCAAAATCATCTTTCCATCTTGAATTTCAATGATGCATTGGGGCAACGATTTTGTGAGAAACATCTTCACCCTTAAAGAAAGATTTTCTTAACTTCTTACCTGTGTGCTGATTAGATATCACCTGGTTTTCACATTAAACAGATTCCCACTTGAGAAAGCAGCAAGGATGCAGTGAGGTTTATGTTTCCTGGTGTCAACCTGTATTATTTCAGTGGACATTGTAATGAGGATGCATCTTGCTGCCTTTCCAATGAAGCAAGTTTTAATCAGTAATAGGTGAAAAACCATTCCTACAAAGGTGTTAATCAGAGACTTGGCTTTGTGGACACTTTTCAGAGAGCAAATGTGTTAGCATAAAAATAAAGCCATAAAATGGAGAGCTGATTAATCACTCAATTGGATTTCTCTGCCTGCATAATTTTTTTTCTCTGCAACCCCATGCTAAATTGTGCTTCCTGTTTTTTATAAAATGACTTAATCAAATCTGACTCTGATTGCATCAGAGAAGGCCAGGTACCCTACACTATAAGAGGTGGTTTGAAATTTTGACTTGTCTACTTAAAGATCACCAAAATTTGATCACAAGGTCAATTACGTCCCCGGGTGGGATTGAACCACCAACCTTTCGGTTAACAGCCGAATGCGCTAACCGATTGCGCCACAGAGACAGCTTGCAAAAGCATGTACTGACAAAGGCTAAAAAGCATTCATCTAGAAAGTTTCCTAGAAAAAGTTTAAAAAGGCAATAATCTGGAGAGTTTTGCAAGATTTTTCTTCCATTGACCAACGAAGAAACACATTGGTACTTTCACATGATGAGTGAGTACTTCAGGATCTCTGGCACTTACATGAGCAGCAGAGTGGCGCAGCGGAACCGTGCTGGGCCCATAACCCAGAGGTCGGTGGATCGAAACCATCCTCTGCTATGTGCACTTATTTTTTTGTTAATTAAATTCTTCCAAAACTGGAATTGATATTTTGACTCTTTTATTTTTACTTAAAGTACAATAACTTTTAACATTTTAATTTGTTTTAATAGTATATTGACAGCATTGTTTTCTTTCAGAAATCCACTTAATTTTCTTTACCCTATTACTGAAATGGTAATTGACAAAAACAAGCTACATTGTCACCAGAAGAGCAATGCAAAATGTACAATTGATATTTCAAAATCATCTTTCCATCTTGAATTTCAATGATGCATTGGGGCAACGATTTTGTGAGAAACATCTTCACCCTTAAAGAAAGATTTTCTTAACTTCTTACCTGTGTGCTGATTAGATATCACCTGGTTTTCACATTAAACAGATTCCCACGTGAGAAAGCAGCAAGGATGCAGTGAGGTTTATGTTTCCTGGTGTCAACCTGTATTATTTCAGTGGACATTGTAATGAGGATGCATCTTGCTGCCTTTCCAATGAAGCAAGTTTTAATCAGTAATAGGTGAAAAACCATTCCTACAAAGGTGTTAATCAGAGACTTGGCTTTGTGGACACTTTTCAGAGAGCAAATGTGTTAGCATAAAAATAAAGCCATAAAATGGAGAGCTGATTAATCACTCAATTGGATTTCTCTGCCTGCATATTTTTTTTTCTCTGCAACCCCAATGCTAAATTGTGCTTCCTGTTTTTTATAAAATGACTTAATCAAATATGACTCTGATTGCATCAGAGAAGGCCAGGTACCTTACACCATAAAAGGTGGTTTGAAATTTTGACTTGTCTACTTAAAGATCAGCAAAATTTGATCACAAGGTCAATTACATCCCTGGGTGGGATTGAACCACCAAGCTTTCGGTTAACAGCCGAATGCGCTAACCGATTGCGCCACAGAGACAGCTTGCAAAAGCATGTACTGACAAAGGCTAAAAAGCATTCATCTAGAAAGTTTCCTAGAAAAAGGTTAAAAAGGCAATAATCTGGAGAGTTTTGCAAGATTTTTCTTCCATTGACCAACGAAGAAGCACATTGGTACTTTCACATGATGAGTGAGTACTTCAGGATCTCTGATACTTACATGAGCAGCAGAGTGGCGCAACGGAAGCGTGCTAGGCACATAACCCAGAGGTTGGTGGATCGAAACCATCCTCTGCTATGTGCACTTTTTTTTTTTGTTAATTAAATTCTTCCAAAACTGGAATTGATATTTTGACTCTTTTATTTTTACTTAAAGTACAATAACTTTTAACATTTTAATTTGTTTTAGTGTATTGACAGCATTGTTTTCTTTCAGAAATCCACTTAATTTTCTTTACCCTATTACTGAAATGGTAATTGACAAAAACAAGCTACATTGTCACCAGAAGAGCAATGCAAAATGTACAATTGATATTTCACAATCATCTTTCCAGCTTGAATTTCAATGATGCATTGGGGCAACGATTTTGTGAGAAACATCTTCACCCTTAAAGAAAGATTTTCTTAACTTCTTACCTGTGTGCTGATTAGATATCACCTGGTTTTCACATTAAACAGATTCCCACTTGAGAAAGCAGCAAGGATGCAGTGAGGTTTATGTTTCCTGGTGTCAACCTGTATTATTTCAGTGGACATTGTAATGAGGATGCATCTTGCTGCCTTTCCAATGAAGCAAGTTTTAATCAGTAATAGGTGAAAAACCATTCCTACAAAGGTGTTAATCAGAGACTTGGCTTTGTGGACACTTTTCAGAGAGCAAATGTGTTAGCATAAAAATAAAGCCATAAAATGGAGAGCTGATTAATCACTCAATTGGATTTCTCTGCCTGCATAATTTTTTTTCTCTTCAACCCCATGCTAAATTGTGCTTCCTGTTTTTTATAAAATGACTTAATCAAATCTGACTCTGATTGCATCAGAGAAGGCCAGGTACCCAACACTATAAGAGGTGGTTTGAAATTTTGACTTGTCTACTTAAAGATCACCAAAATTTGATCACAAGGTCAATTACGTCCCCGGGTGGGATTGAACCACCAACCTTTCGGTTAACAGCCGAATGCGCTAACCGATTGCGCCACAGAGACAGCTTGCAAAAGCATGTACTGACAAAGGCTAAAAAGCATTCATCTAGAAAGTTTCCTAGAAAAAGTTTAAAAAGGCAATAATCTGGAGAGTTTTGCAAGATTTTTCTTCCATTGACCAACGAAGAAACACATTGGTACTTTCATATGATGAGTGAGTACTTCAGGATCTCTGACACTTACATGAGCAGCAGAGTGGCGCAGCGGAAGCATGCTGGGCCCATAACCCAGAGGCCGGTGGATCGAAACCATCCTCTGCTATGTGCACTTATTTTTTTGTTAATTAAATTCTTCCAAAACTGGAATTGATATTTTGACTCTTTTATTTTTACTTAAAGTACAATAACTTTTAACATTTTAATTTGTTTTAATAGTATATTGACAGCATTGTTTTCTTTCAGAAATCCACTTAATTTTCTTTACCCTATTACTGAAATGGTAATTGACAAAAACAAGCTACATTGTCACCAGAAGAGCAATGCAAAATGTACAATTGATATTTCAAAATCATCTTTCCAGCTTGAATTTCAATGATGCATTGGGGCAACGATTTTGTGAGAAACATCTTCACCCTTAAAGAAAGATTTTCTTAACTTATTACCTGTGTGCTGATTAGATATCACCTGGTTTTCACATTAAACAGATTCCCACGTGAGAAAGCAGCAAGGATGCAGTGAGGTTTATGTTTCCTGGTGTCAACCTGTATTATTTCAGTGGACATTGTAATGAGGATGCATCTTGCTGCCTTTTCAATGAAGCAAGTTTTAATCAGTAATAGGTGAAAAACCATTCCTACAAAGGTGTTAATCAGAGACTTGGCTTTGTGGACACTTTTCAGAGAGCAAATGTGTTAGCATAAAAATAAAGCCATAAAATGGAGAGCTGATTAATCACTCAATTGGATTTCTCTGCCTGCATATTTTTTTTTCTCTGCAACCCCAATGCTAAATTGTGCTTCCTGTTTTTTATAAAATGACTTAATCAAATCTGACTCTGATTGCATCAGAGAAGGCCAGGTACCTTACACCATAAAAGGTGGTTTGAAATTTTGACTTGTCTACTTAAAGATCAGCAAAATTTGATCACAAGGTTAATTACGTCCCTGGGTGGTATTGAACCACCAGCCTTTCGGTTAACAGCCGAATGCGCTAACCGATTGCACCACAGAGACAACTTGCAAAAGCATGTACTAACAAAGGCTAAAAAGCATTCATCTAGAAAGTTTCCTAGAAAAAGGTTAAAAAGGCAATAATCTGGAGAGTTTTGCAAGATTTTTCTTCCATTGACCAACGAAGAAACACATTGGTACTTTCACATGATGAGTAAGTACTTCAGGATCTCTGGCACTTACATGAGCAGCAGAGTGGCGCAGCGGAAGCGTGCTGGGCCCATAACCCAGAGGGCGGTGGATCGAAACCATCCTCTGCTATGTGCACTTATTTTTTTGTTAATTAAATTCTTCCAAAACTGGAATTGATATTTTGACTCTTTTATTTTTACTTAAAGTACAATAACTTTTAACATTTTAATTTGTTTTAATAGTATATTGACAGCATTGTTTTTTTTTCAGAAATCCACTTAATTTTCTTTACCCTATTACTGAAATGGTAATTGACAAAAACAAGCTACATTGTCACCAGAAGAGCAATGCAAAATGTACAATTGATATTTCAAAATCATCTTTCCAGCTTGAATTTCAATGATGCATTGGGGCAACGATTTTGTGAGAAACATCTTCACCCTTAAAGAAAGATTTTCTTAACTTCTTACCTGTGTGCTGATTAGATATCACCTGGTTTTCACATTAAACAGATTCCCACGTGAGAAAGCAGCAAGGATGCAGTGAGGTTTATGTTTCCTGGTGTCAACCTGTATTATTTCAGTGGACATTGTAATGAGGATGCATCTTGCTGCCTTTTCAATGAAGCAAGTTTTAATTAGTAATAGGTGAAAAACCATTCCTACAAAGGTGTTAATCAGAGACATGGCTTTGTGGACACTTTTCAGAGAGCAAATGTGTTAGCATAAAAATAATGCCATAAAATGGAGAGCTGATTAATCACTCAATTGGATTTCTCTGCCTGCATATTTTTTTTTCTCTGCAACCCCAATGCTAAATTGTGCTTCCTGTTTTTTATAAAATGACTTAATCAAATCTGACTCTGATTGCATCAGAGTAGGCCAGGTTCCTTACACCATAAAAGGTGGTTTGGAATTTTGACTTGTCTACTTAAAGATCAGCAAAATTTGATCACAAGGTCAATTACGTCCCCGGGTGGGATTGAACCACCAACCTTTCGGTTAACAGCCGAATGCGCTAACCGATTGCGCCACAGAGACAGCTTGCAAAAGCATGTACTGACAAAGGCTAAAAAGCATTCATCTAGAAAGTTTCCTAGAAAAAGGTTAAAAAGGCAATAATCTGGAGAGTTTTGCAAGATTTTTCTTCCATTGACCAACGAAGAAACACATTGGTACTTTCACATGATGAGTGAGTACTTCAGGATCTCTGGCACTTACATGAGCAGCAGAGTGGCGCAGCGGAAGCGTGCTGGGCCCATAACCCAGAGGTCGGTGGATCGAAACCATCCTCTGCTATGTGCACTTATTTTTTTGTTAATTAAATTCTTCCAAAACTGGAATTGATATTTTGACTCTTTTATTTTTACTTAAAGTACAATAACTTTTAACATTTTAATTTGTTTTAATAGTATATTGACAGCATTGTTTTCTTTCAGAAATCCACTTAATTTTCTTTACCCTATTACTGAAATGGTAATTGACAAAAACAAGCTACATTGTCACCAGAAGAGCAATGCAAAATGTACAATTGATATTTCAAAATCATCTTTCCATCTTGAATTTCAATGATGCATTGGGGCAACGATTTTGTGAGAAACATCTTCACCCTCAAAGAAAGATTTTCTTAACTTCTTACCTGTGTGCTGATTAGATATCACCTGGTTTTCACATTAAACAGATTCCCACGTGAGAAAGCAGCAAGGATGCAGTGAGGTTTATGTTTCCTGGTGTCAACCTGTATTATTTCAGTGGACATTGTAATGAGGATGCATCTTGCTGCCTTTCCAATGAAGCAAGTTTTAATCAGTAATAGGTGAAAAACCATTCCTACAAAGGTGTTAATCAGAGACTTGGCTTTGTGGACACTTTTCAGAGAGCAAATGTGTTAGCATAAAAATAAAGCCATAAAATGGAGAGCTGATTAATCACTCAATTGGATTTCTCTGCCTGCATATTTTTTTTTCTCTGCAACCCCAATGCTAAATTGTGCTTCCTGTTTTTTATAAAATGACTTAATCAAATATGACTCTGATTGCATCAGAGAAGGCCAGGTACCTTACACCATAAAAGGTGGTTTGAAATTTTGACTTGTCTACTTAAAGATCAGCAAAATTTGATCACAAGGTCAATTACATCCCTGGGTGGGATTGAACCACCAAGCTTTCGGTTAACAGCCGAATGCGCTAACCGATTGCGCCACAGAGACAGCTTGCAAAAGCATGTACTGACAAAGGCTAAAAAGCATTCATCTAGAAAGTTTCCTAGAAAAAGGTTAAAAAGGCAATAATCTGGAGAGTTTTGCAAGATTTTTCTTCCATTGACCAACGAAGAAACACATTGGTACTTTCACATGATGAGTGAGTACTTCAGGATCTCTGACACTTACATGAGCAGCAGAGTGGCGCAACGGAAGCGTGCTGGGCACATAACCCAGAGATTGGTGGATCGAAACCATCCTCTGCTATGTGCACTTATTTTTTTTGTTAATTAAATTCTTCCAAAACTGGAATTGATATTTTGACTCTTTTATTTTTACTTAAAGTACAATAACTTTTAACATTTTAATTTGTTTTAGTGTATTGACAGCATTGTTTTCTTTCAGAAATCCACTTAATTTTCTTTACCCTATTACTGAAATGGTAATTGACAAAAACAAGCTACATTGTCACCAGAAGAGCAATGCAAAATGTACAATTGATATTTCAAAATCATCTTTCCATCTTGAATTTCAATGATGCATTGGGGCAACGATTTTGTGAGAAACATCTTCACCCTTAAAGAAAGATTTTCTTAACTTCTTACCTGTGTGCTGATTAGATATCACCTGGTTTTCACATTAAACAGATTCCCACTTGAGAAAGCAGCAAGGATGCAGTGAGGTTTATGTTTCCTGGTGTCAACCTGTATTATTTCAATGGACATTGTAATGAGGATGCATCTTGCTGCCTTTCCAATGAAGCAAGTTTTAATCAGTAATAGGTGAAAAACCATTCCTACAAAGGTGTTAATCAGAGACTTGGCTTTGTGGACACTTTTCAGAGAGCAAATGTGTTAGCATAAAAATAAAGCCATAAAATGGAGAGCTGATTAATCACTCAATTGGATTTCTCTGCCTGCATAATTTTTTTTCTCTGCAACCCCAATGCTAAATTGTGCTTCCTGTTTTTTATAAAATGACTTAATCAAATATGACTCTGATTGCATCAGAGAAGGCCAGGTACCCTACACCATAAAAGGTGGTTTGAAATTTTGACTTGTCTACTTAAAGATCACCAAAATCTGATCACAAGGTCAATTACGTCCCTGGGTGGGATTGAACCACCAACCTTTCGGTTAACAGCCGAATGCGCTAACCGATTGCGCCACAGAGACAGCTTGCAAAAGCATGTACTGACAAAGGCTAAAAAGCATTCATCTAGAAAGTTTCCTAGAAAAAGGTTAAAAAGGCAATAATCTGGAGAGTTTTGCAAGATTTTTCTTCCATTGACCAACGAAGAAACACATTGGTACTTTCACATGATGAGTGAGTACTTCAGGATCTCTGACACTTACATGAGCAGCAGAGTGGCGCAGCGTAAGCGTGCTGGGCCCATAACCCAGAGGTTGGTGGATCGAAACCATCCTCTGCTATGTGCACTTTTTTTTTTTGTTAATTAAATTCTTCCAAAACTGGAATTGATATTTTGACTCTTTTATTTTTACTTAAAGTACAATAACTTTTAACATTTTAATTTGTTTTAGTGTATTGACAGCATTGTTTTCTTTCAGAAATCCACTTAATTTTCTTTACCCTATTACTGAAATGGTAATTGACAAAAACAAGCTACATTGTCACCAGAAGAGCAATGCAAAATGTACAATTGATATTTCAAAATCATATTTCCAGCTTGAATTTCAATGATGCATTGGGGCAACGATTTTGTGAGAAACATCTTCACCCTTAAAGAAAGATTTTCTTAACTTCTTACCTGTGTGCTGATTAGATATCACCTGGTTTTCACATTAAACAGATTCCCACTTGAGAAAGCAGCAAGGATGCAGTGAGGTTTATGTTTCCTGGTGTCAACCTGTATTATTTCAATGGACATTGTAATGAGGATGCATCTTGCTGCCTTTCCAATGAAGCAAGTTTTAATCAGTAATAGGTGAAAAACCATTCCTACAAAGGTGTTAATCAGAGACTTGGCTTTGTGGACACTTTTCAGAGAGCAAATGTGTTAGCATAAAAATAAAGCAATAAAATGGAGAGCTGATTAATCACTCAATTGGATTTCTCTGCCTGCATAATTTTTTTTCTCTGCAACCCCATGCTAAATTGTGCTTCCTGTTTTTTATAAAATGACTTAATCAAATCTGACTGTGATTGCATCAGAGAAGGCCAGGTACCCTACACTATAAGAGGTGGTTTGAAATTTTGACTTGTCTACTTAAAGATCACCCAAATTTGATCACAAGGTCAATTACGTCCCCGGGTGGGATTGAACCACCAACCTTTTGGTTAACAGCCGAATGCGCTAACCGATTGTGCCACAGAGACAGCTTGCAAAAGCATGTACTGACAAAGGCTAAAAAGCATTCATCTAGAAAGTTTCCTAGAAAAAGTTTAAAAAGGCAATAATCTGGAGAGTTTTGCAAGATTTTTCTTCCATTGACCAACGAAGAAACACATTGGTACTTTCACATGATGAGTGTGTACTTCAGGATCTCTGACACTTACATGAGCAGCAGAGTGGCGCAGCGGAAGCGTGCTGGGCCCATAACCCAGAGGTCGGTGGATCGAAACCATCCTCTGCTATGTGCACTTATTTTTTTGTTAATTAAATTCTTCCAAAACTGGAATTGATATTTTGACTCTTTTATTTTTACTTAAAGTACAATAACTTTTAACATTTTAATTTGTTTTAATAGTATATTGACAGCATTGTTTTCTTTCAGAAATCCACTTAATTTTCTTTACCCTATTACTGAAATGGTAATTGACAAAAACAAGCTACATTGTCACCAGAAGAGCAATGCAAAATGTACAATTGATATTTCAAAATCATCTTTCCATCTTGAATTTCAATGATGCATTGGGGCAACGATTTTGTGAGAAACATCTTCACCCTTAAAGAAAGATTTTCTTAACTTCTTACCTGTGTGCTGATTAGATATCACCTGGTTTTCACATTAAACAGATTCCCACGTGAGAAAGCAGCAAGGATGCAGTGAGGTTTATGTTTCCTGGTGTCAACCTGTATTATTTCAGTGGACATTGTAATGAGGATGCATCTTGCTGCCTTTCCAATGAAGCAAGTTTTAATCAGTAATAGGTGAAAAACCATTCCTACAAAGGTGTTAATTTTCAGAGAGCAAATGTGTTAGCATAAAAATAAAGCCATAAAATGGAGAGCTGATTAATCACTCAATTGGATTTCTCTGCCTGCACAATTTTTTTTCTCTGCAACCCCATGCTAAATTGTGCTTCCTGTTTTTTATAAAATGACTTAATCAAATCTGACTCTGATTGCATCAGAGAAGGCCAGGTACCCTACACTATAAGAGGTGGTTTGAAATTTTGACTTGTCTACTTAAAGATCACCAAAACTTGATCACACGGTCAGTTACGTCCCTGGGTGGGATTGAACCACCAACCTTTTGGTTAACAGCCGAATGCGCTAACCGATTGCGCCACAGAGACAGCTTGCAAAAGCATGTACTGACAAAGGCTAAAAAGCATTCATCTAGAAAGTTTCCTAGAAAAAGGTTAAAAAGGCAATAATCTGGAGAGTTTTGCAAGATTTTTCTTCCATTGACCAACGAAGAAACACATTGGTACTTTCACATGATGAGTGAGTACTTCAGGGTCTCTAACACTAACATGAGCAGCAGAGTGGCTCAGCGGAAGCGTGCTGGGCCCATAACCTAGAGGTCGATGGATCGAAACTATGCTCTGCTATGTGCACTTATTTTTTTGTTAATTAAATTCTTCCAAAACTGGGATTGATATTTGACTCTTTTATTTTTACTTAAAGTACAATAACTTTTAACATTTTAATTTGTTTTAATAGTATATTGACAGCATTGTTTTCTTTCAGAAATCCACTTAATTTTCTTTACCCTATTACTGAAATGGTAATTGACAAAAACAAGCTACATTGTCACCAGAAGAGCAATGCAAAATGTACAATTGATATTTCAAAATCATCTTTCCAGCTTGAATTTCAATGATGAATTGGGGCAACGATTTTGTGAGAAACATCTTCACACTTAAAGAAAGATTTTCTTAACTTATTACCTGTGTGCTGATTAGATATCACCTGGTTTTCACATTAAACAGATTCCCACTTGAGAAAGCAGCAAGGATGCAGTGAGGTTTATGTTTCCTGGTGTCAACCTGTATTCTTTCAGTGGACATTGTAATGAGGATGCATCTTGCTGCCTTTCCAATGAAGCAAGTTTTAATCAGTAATAGGTGAAAAACCATTCCTACAAAGGTGTTAATCAGAGACTTGGCTTTGTGGACACTTTTCAGAGAGCAAATGTGTTAGCATAAAAATAAAGCCATAAAATGGAGAGCTGATTAATCACTCAATTGGATTTCTCTGCCTGCATATTTTTTTTTCTCTGCAACCCCATGCTAAATTGTGCTTCCTGTTTTTTATAAAATGACTTAATCAAATCTGACTCTGATTGCATCAGAGAAGGCCAGGTACCCTACACTATAAGAGGTGGTTTGAAATTTTGACTTGTCTACTTAAAGATCACCAAAATTTGATCACACGTTCAGTTACATCCCTCGATGGAATTGAACCACCAACCTTTCGGTTAACAGCTCAATGCGCTAACCGATTGCGCCACAGATACAGCTTGCAAAAATATGTACTGACAAAGGCTAAAAAGCATTCATCTAGAAAGTTTCCTAGAAAAAGGTTAAAAAGGCAATAATCTGGAGAGTTTTGCAAGATTTTTCTTCCATTGACCAACGAAGAAACACATTGGTACTTTCACATGATGAGTGAGTACTTCAGGATCTCTTACATTTACATGAGCAGCAGAGTGGCGCAGCGGAAGCGTGCTGGACCCATAACCCAGAGGTCGATGGATCGAAACCATCCCCTGCTATGTGCATTTCTTATTTTGTTAATTAAATTCTTCCAAAACTGGGATTGATATTTTGACTCTTTTATTTTTACTTAAAGTACAATAACTTTTAACATTTTAATTTGTTTTAATAGTATATTGACAGCATTGTTTTCTTTCAGAAATCCACTTAATTTTCTTTACCCTATTACTGAAATGGTAATTGACAAAAACAAGCTACATTGTCACCAGAAGAGCAATGCAAAATGTACAATTGATATTTCAAAATCATCTTTCCAGCTTGAATTTCAATGATGCATTGGGGCAACGATTTTGTGAGAAACATCTTCACCCTTAAATAAAGATTTTCTTAACTTCTTACCTGTGTGCTGATTAGATATCACCTGGTTTTCACATTAAACAGATTCCCACTTGAGAAAGCAGCAAGGATGCAGTGAGGTTTATGTTTCCTGGTGTCAACCTGTATTATTTCAGTGGACATTGTAATGAGGATGCATCTTGCTGCCTTTCCAATGAAGCAAGTTTTAATCAGTAATAGGTGAAAAACCATTCCTACAAAGGTGTTAATCAGAGACTTGGCTTTGTGGACACTTTTCAGAGAGCAAATGTGTTAGCATAAAAATAAAGCCATAAAATGGAGAGCTGATTAATCACTCAATTGGATTTCTCTGCCTGCATAATTTTTTTTCTCTGCAACCCCATGCTAAATTGTGCTTCCTGTTTTTTATAAAATGACTTAATCAAATCTGACTCTGATTGCATCAGAGAAGGCCAGGTACCCTACACTATAAGAGGTGGTTTGAAATTTTGACTTGTCTACTTAAAGATCACCAAAATTTAATCACACGGTCAGTTACGTCCCTGGGTGGGATTGAACCACCAACCTTTCGGTTAACAGCCAAATGCGCTAACCGATTGCGCCACAGAGACAGCTTGCAAAAGCATGTACTGACAAAGGCTAAAAAGCATTCATCTAGAAAGTTTCCTAGAAAAAGGTTAAAAAGGCAATAATCTGGAGAGTTTTGCAAGATTTTTCTTCCATTGACCAACGAAGAAACACATTGGTACTTTCACATGATGAGTGAGTACTTCAGGATCTCCTACACTTACATGAGCAGCAGAGTGGCGCAGCGGAAGCGTGCTGGGCCCATAACCCAGAGGTCGATGGATCGAAACCATCCTCTGCTATGTGCATTTCTTATTTTGTTAATTAAATTCTTCCAAAACTGGGATTGATATTTTGACTCTTTTATTTTTACTTAAAGTACAATAACTTTTAACATTTTAATTTGTTTTAATAGTATATTGACAGCATTGTTTTCTTTCAGAAATCCACTTAATTTTCTTTACCCTATTACTGAAATGGTAATTGACAAAAACAAGCTACATTGTCACCAGAAGAGCAATGCAAAATGTACAATTGATATTTCAAAATCATCTTTCCAGCTTGAATTTCAATGATGCATTGGGGCAACGATTTTGTGAGAAACATCTTCACCCTTAAATAAAGATTTTCTTAACTTCTTACCTGTGTGCTGATTAGATATCACCTGGTTTTCACATTAAACAGATTCCCACTTGAGAAAGCAGCAAGGATGCAGTGAGGTTTATGTTTCCTGGTGTCAACCTGTATTATTTCAGTGGACATTGTAATGAGGATGCATCTTGCTGCCTTTCCAATGAAGCAAGTTTTAATCAGTAATAGGTGAAAAACCATTCCTACAAAGGTGTTAATTTTCAGAGAGCAAATGTGTTAGCATAAAAATAAAGCCATAAAATGGAGAGCTGATTAATCACTCAATTGGATTTCTCTGCCTGCATAATTTTTTTCTCTGCAACCCCATGCTAAATTGTGCTTCCTGTTTTTTATAAAATGACTTAATCAAATCTGACTCTGATTGCATCAGAGAAGGCCAGGTACCCTACACTATAAGAGGTGGTTTGAAATTTTGACTTGTCTACTTAAAGATCACCAAAACTTGATCACACGGTCAGTAACGTCCCTGGGTGGGATTGAACCACCAACCTTTCGGTTAACAGCCGAATGCGCTAAACGATTGCGCCACAGAGACAGCTTGCAAAAGCATGTACTGACAAAGGCTAAAAAGCATTCATCTAGAAAGTTTCCTAGAAAAAGGTTAAAAAGGCAATAATCTGGAGAGTTTTGCAAGATTTTTCTTCCATTGACCAAGGAAGAAACACATTGGTACTTTCACATGATGAGTGAGTACTTCAGGATCTATTACACTTACATGAGCAGCAGAGTGGCGCAGCGGAAGCGTGCTGGGCCCATAACCTAGAGATCGATGGATCGAAACCATCCTCTGCTATGTGCACTTATTTTTTTGTTAATTAAATTCTTCCAAAACTGGGATTGATATTTTGACACTTTTATTTTTACTTAAAGTACAATAACTTTTAACATTTTAATTTGTTTTAATAGTATATTGACAGCATTGTTTTCTTTCAGAAATCCACTTAATTTTCTTTACCCTATTACTGAAATGGTAATTGACAAAAACAAGCTACATTGTCACCAGAAGAGCAATGCAAAATGTACAATTGATATTTCAAAATCATCTTTCCAGCTTGAATTTCGATGATGAATTGGGGCAACGATTTTGTGAGAAACATCTTCACCCTTAAAGAAAGATTTTCTTAACTTCTTACCTGTGTGCTGATTAGATATCACCTGGTTTTCACATTAAACAGATTCCCACTTGAGAAAGCAGCAAGGATGCAGTGAGGTTTATGTTTCCTGGTGTCAACCTGTATTATTTCAATGGACATTGTAATGAGGATGCATCTTGCTGCCTTTCCAATGAAGCAAGTTTTAATCAGTAATAGGTGAAAAACCATTCCTACAAAGGTGTTAATCAGAGACTTGGCTTTGTGGACACTTTTCAGAGAGCAAATGTGTTAGCATAAAAATAAAGCCATAAAATGGAGAGCTGATTAATCACTCAATTGGATTTCTCTGCCTGCATAATTTTTTTTCTCTGCAACCCCATGCTAAATTGTGCTTCCTGTTTTTTATAAAATGACTTAATCAAATCTGACTCTGATTGCATCAGAGAAGGCCAGGTACCCTACACTATAAGAGGTGGTTTGAAATTTTGACTTGTCTACTTAAAGATCACCCAAATTTGATCACAAGGTTAATTACGTCCCCGGGTGGGATTGAACCACCAACCTTTCGGTTAACAGCCGAATGCGCTAACCGATTGTGCTACAGAGACAGCTTGCAAAAGCATGTACTGACAAAGGCTAAAAAGCATTCATCTAGAAAGTTTCCTAGAAAAAGTTTAAAAAGGCAATAATCTGGAGAGTTTTGCAAGATTTTTCTTCCATTGACCAACGAAGAAACACATTGGTACTTTCACATGATGAGTGTGTACTTCAGGATCTCTGACACTTACATGAGCAGCAGAGTGGCGCAGCGGAAGCGTGCTGGGCCCATAACCCAGAGGTCGGTGGATCGAAACCATCCTCTGCTATGTGCACTTATTTTTTTGTTAATTAAATTCTTCCAAAACTGGAATTGATATTTTGACTCTTTTATTTTTACTTAAAGTACAATAACTTTTAACATTTTAATTTGTTTTAATAGTATATTGACAGCATTGTTTTCTTTCAGAAATCCACTTAATTTTCTTTACCCTATTACTGAAATGGTAATTGACAAAAACAAGCTACATTGTCACCAGAAGAGCAATGCAAAATGTACAATTGATATTTCAAAATCATCTTTCCATCTTGAATTTCAATGATGCATTGGGGCAACGATTTTGTGAGAAACATCTTCACCCTTAAAGAAAGATTTTCTTAACTTCTTACCTGTGTGCTGATTAGATATCACCTGGTTTTCACATTAAACAGATTCCCACGTGAGAAAGCAGCAAGGATGCAGTGAGGTTTATGTTTCCTGGTGTCAACCTGTATTATTTCAGTGGACATTGTAATGAGGATGCATCTTGCTGCCTTTCCAATGAAGCAAGTTTTAATCAGTAATAGGTGAAAAACCATTCCTACAAAGGTGTTAATTTTCAGAGAGCAAATGTGTTAGCATAAAAATAAAGCCATAAAATGGAGAGCTGATTAATCACTCAATTGGATTTCTCTGCCTGCACAATTTTTTTTCTCTGCAACCCCATGCTAAATTGTGCTTCCTGTTTTTTATAAAATGACTTAATCAAATCTGACTCTGATTGCATCAGAGAAGGCCAGGTACCCTACACTATAAGAGGTGGTTTGAAATTTTGACTTATCTACTTAAAGATCACCAAAACTTGATCACACGGTCAGTTACGTCCCTGGGTGGGATTGAACCACCAACCTTTTGGTTAACAGCCGAATGCGCTAACCGATTGCGCCACAGAGACAGCTTGCAAAAGCATGTACTGACAAAGGCTAAAAAGCATTCATCTAGAAAGTTTCCTAGAAAAAGGTTAAAAAGGCAATAATCTGGAGAGTTTTGCAAGATTTTTCTTCCATTGACCAACGAAGAAACACATTGGTACTTTCACATGATGAGTGAGTACTTCAGGGTCTCTAACACTAACATGAGCAGCAGAGTGGCTCAGCGGAAGCGTGCTGGGCCCATAACCTAGAGGTCGATGGATCGAAACTATGCTCTGCTATGTGCACTTATTTTTTTGTTAATTAAATTCTTCCAAAACTGGGATTGATATTTGACTCTTTTATTTTTACTTAAAGTACAATAACTTTTAACATTTTAATTTGTTTTAATAGTATATTGACAGCATTGTTTTCTTTCAGAAATCCACTTAATTTTCTTTACCCTATTACTGAAATGGTAATTGACAAAAACAAGCTACATTGTCACCAGAAGAGCAATGCAAAATGTACAATTGATATTTCAAAATCATCTTTCCAGCTTGAATTTCAATGATGAATTGGGGCAACGATTTTGTGAGAAACATCTACACTTAAAGAAAGATTTTCTTAACTTATTACCTGTGTGCTGATTAGATATCACCTGGTTTTCACATTAAACAGATTCCCACTTGAGAAAGCAGCAAGGATGCAGTGAGGTTTATGTTTCCTGGTGTCAACCTGTATTCTTTCAGTGGACATTGTAATGAGGATGCATCTTGCTGCCTTTCCAATGAAGCAAGTTTTAATCAGTAATAGGTGAAAAACCATTCCTACAAAGGTGTTAATCAGAGACTTGGCTTTGTGGACACTTTTCAGAGAGCAAATGTGTTAGCATAAAAATAAAGCCATAAAATGGAGAGCTGATTAATCACTCAATTGGATTTCTCTGCCTGCATATTTTTTTTTCTCTGCAACCCCATGCTAAATTGTGCTTCCTGTTTTTTATAAAATGACTTAATCAAATCTGACTCTGATTGCATCAGAGAAGGCCAGGTACCCTACACTATAAGAGGTGGTTTGAAATTTTGACTTGTCTACTTAAAGATCACCAAAATTTGATCACACGTTCAGTTACATCCGTCGATGGAATTGAACCACCAACCTTTCGGTTAACAGCTCAATGCGCTAACCGATTGCGCCACAGATACAGCTTGCAAAAATATGTACTGACAAAGGCTAAAAAGCATTCATCTAGAAAGTTTCCTAGAAAAAGGTTAAAAAGGCAATAATCTGGAGAGTTTTGCAAGATTTTTCTTCCATTGACCAACGAAGAAACACATTGGTACTTTCACATGATGAGTGAGTACTTCAGGATCTCTTACATTTACATGAGCAGCAGAGTGGCGCAGCGGAAGCGTGCTGGACCCAGAGGTCGATGGATCGAAACCATCCCCTGCTATGTGCATTTCTTATTTTGTTAATTAAATTCTTCCAAAACTGGGATTGATATTTTGACTCTTTTATTTTTACTTAAAGTACAATAACTTTTAACATTTTAATTTGTTTTAATAGTATATTGACAGCATTGTTTTCTTTCAGAAATCCACTTAATTTTCTTTACCCTATTACTGAAATGGTAATTGACAAAAACAAGCTACATTGTCACCAGAAGAGCAATGCAAAATGTACAATTGATATTTCAAAATCATCTTTCCAGCTTGAATTTCAATGATGCATTGGGGCAACGATTTTGTGAGAAACATCTTCACCCTTAAATAAAGATTTTCTTAACTTCTTACCTGTGTGCTGATTAGATATCACCTGGTTTTCACATTAAACAGATTCCCACTTGAGAAAGCAGCAAGGATGCAGTGAGGTTTATGTTTCCTGGTGTCAACCTGTATTATTTCAGTGGACATTGTAATGAGGATGCATCTTGCTGCCTTTCCAATGAAGCAAGTTTTAATCAGTAATAGGTGAAAAACCATTCCTACAAAGGTGTTAATTTTCAGAGAGCAAATGTGTTCGCATAAAAATAAAGCCATAAAATGGAGAGCTGATTAATCACTCAATTGGATTTCTCTGCCTGCATAATTTTTTTCTCTGCAACCCCATGCTAAATTGTGCTTCCTGTTTTTTATAAAATGACTTAATCAAATCTGACTCTGATTGCATCAGAGAAGGCCAGGTACCCTACACTATAAGAGGTGGTTTGAAATTTTGACTTGTCTACTTAAAGATCACCAAAACTTGATCACACGGTCAGTAACGTCCCTGGGTGGGATTGAACCACCAACCTTTCGGTTAACAGCCGAATGCGCTAAACGATTGCGCCACAGAGACAGCTTGCAAAAGCATGTACTGACAAAGGCTAAAAAGCATTCATCTAGAAAGTTTCCTAGAAAAAGGTTAAAAAGGCAATAATCTGGAGAGTTTTGCAAGATTTTTCTTCCATTGACCAAGGAAGAAACACATTGGTACTTTCACATGATGAGTGAGTACTTCAGGATCTATTACACTTACATGAGCAGCAGAGTGGCGCAGCGGAAGCGTGCTGGGCCCATAACCTAGAGATCGATGGATCGAAACCATCCTCTGCTATGTGCACTTATTTTTTTGTTAATTAAATTCTTCCAAAACTGGGATTGATATTTTGACACTTTTATTTTTACTTAAAGTACAATAACTTTTAACATTTTAATTTGTTTTAATAGTATATTGACAGCATTGTTTTCTTTCAGAAATCCACTTAATTTTCTTTACCCTATTACTGAAATGGTAATTGACAAAAACAAGCTACATTGTCACCAGAAGAGCAATGCAAAATGTACAATTGATATTTCAAAATCATCTTTCCAGCTTGAATTTCGATGATGAATTGGGGCAACGATTTTGTGAGAAACATCTTCACCCTTAAAGAAAGATTTTCTTAACTTCTTACCTGTGTGCTGATTAGATATCACCTGGTTTTCACATTAAACAGATTCCCACTTGAGAAAGCAGCAAGGATGCAGTGAGGTTTATGTTTCCTGGTGTCAACCTGTATTATTTCAATGGACATTGTAATGAGGATGCATCTTGCTGCCTTTCCAATGAAGCAAGTTTTAATCAGTAATAGGTGAAAAACCATTCCTACAAAGGTGTTAATCAGAGACTTGGCTTTGTGGACACTTTTCAGAGAGCAAATGTGTTAGCATAAAAATAAAGCCATAAAATGGAGAGCTGATTAATCACTCAATTGGATTTCTCTGCCTGCATAATTTTTTTTCTCTGCAACCCCATGCTAAATTGTGCTTCCTGTTTTTTATAAAATGACTTAATCAAATCTGACTCTGATTGCATCAGAGAAGGCCAGATACCCTACACTATAAGAGGTGGTTTGAAATTTTGACTTGTCTACTTAAAGATCACCCAAATTTGATCACAAGGTCAATTACGTCCCCGGGTGGGATTGAACCACCAACCTTTCGGTTAACAGCCGAATGCGCTAACCGATTGTGCTACAGAGACAGCTTGCAAAAGCATGTACTGACAAAGGCTAAAAAGCATTCATCTAGAAAGTTTCCTAGAAAAAGTTTAAAAAGGCAATAATCTGGAGAGTTTTGCAAGATTTTTCTTCCATTGACCAACGAAGAAACACATTGGTACTTTCACATGATGAGTGTGTACTTCAGGATCTCTGACACTTACATGAGCAGCAGAGTGGCGCAGCGGAAGCGTGCTGGGCCCATAACCCAGAGGTCGGTGGATCGAAACCATCCTCTGCTATGTGCACTTATTTTTTTGTTAATTAAATTCTTCCAAAACTGGAATTGATATTTTGACTCTTTTATTTTTACTTAAAGTACAATAACTTTTAACATTTTAATTTGTTTTAATAGTATATTGACAGCATTGTTTTCTTTCAGAAATCCACTTAATTTTCTTTACCCTATTACTGAAATGGTAATTGACAAAAACAAGCTACATTGTCACCAGAAGAGCAATGCAAAATGTACAATTGATATTTCAAAATCATCTTTCCATCTTGAATTTCAATGATGCATTGGGGCAACGATTTTGTGAGAAACATCTTCACCCTTAAAGAAAGATTTTCTTAACTTCTTACCTGTGTGCTGATTAGATATCACCTGGTTTTCACATTAAACAGATTCCCACGTGAGAAAGCAGCAAGGATGCAGTGAGGTTTATGTTTCCTGGTGTCAACCTGTATTATTTCAGTGGACATTGTAATGAGGATGCATCTTGCTGCCTTTCCAATGAAGCAAGTTTTAATCAGTAATAGGTGAAAAACCATTCCTACAAAGGTGTTAATTTTCAGAGAGCAAATGTGTTAGCATAAAAATAAAGCCATAAAATGGAGAGCTGATTAATCACTCAATTGGATTTCTCTGCCTGCACAATTTTTTTTCTCTGCAACCCCATGCTAAATTGTGCTTCCTGTTTTTTATAAAATGACTTAATCAAATCTGACTCTGATTGCATCAGAGAAGGCCAGGTACCCTACACTATAAGAGGTGGTTTGAAATTTTGACTTATCTACTTAAAGATCACCAAAACTTGATCACACGGTCAGTTACGTCCCTGGGTGGGATTGAACCACCAACCTTTTGGTTAACAGCCGAATGCGCTAACCGATTGCGCCACAGAGACAGCTTGCAAAAGCATGTACTGACAAAGGCTAAAAAGCATTCATCTAGAAAGTTTCCTAGAAAAAGGTTAAAAAGGCAATAATCTGGAGAGTTTTGCAAGATTTTTCTTCCATTGACCAACGAAGAAACACATTGGTACTTTCACATGATGAGTGAGTACTTCAGGGTCTCTAACACTAACATGAGCAGCAGAGTGGCTCAGCGGAAGCGTGCTGGGCCCATAACCTAGAGGTCGATGGATCGAAACTATGCTCTGCTATGTGCACTTATTTTTTTGTTAATTAAATTCTTCCAAAACTGGGATTGATATTTGACTCTTTTATTTTTACTTAAAGTACAATAACTTTTAACATTTTAATTTGTTTTAATAGTATATTGACAGCATTGTTTTCTTTCAGAAATCCACTTAATTTTCTTTACCCTATTACTGAAATGGTAATTGACAAAAACAAGCTACATTGTCACCAGAAGAGCAATGCAAAATGTACAATTGATATTTCAAAATCATCTTTCCAGCTTGAATTTCAATGATGAATTGGGGCAACGATTTTGTGAGAAACATCTACACTTAAAGAAAGATTTTCTTAACTTATTACCTGTGTGCTGATTAGATATCACCTGGTTTTCACATTAAACAGATTCCCACTTGAGAAAGCAGCAAGGATGCAGTGAGGTTTATGTTTCCTGGTGTCAACCTGTATTCTTTCAGTGGACATTGTAATGAGGATGCATCTTGCTGCCTTTCCAATGAAGCAAGTTTTAATCAGTAATAGGTGAAAAACCATTCCTACAAAGGTGTTAATCAGAGACTTGGCTTTGTGGACACTTTTCAGAGAGCAAATGTGTTAGCATAAAAATAAAGCCATAAAATGGAGAGCTGATTAATCACTCAATTGGATTTCTCTGCCTGCATATTTTTTTTTCTCTGCAACCCCATGCTAAATTGTGCTTCCTGTTTTTTATAAAATGACTTAATCAAATCTGACTCTGATTGCATCAGAGAAGGCCAGGTACCCTACACTATAAGAGGTGGTTTGAAATTTTGACTTGTCTACTTAAAGATCACCAAAATTTGATCACACGTTCAGTTACATCCCTCGATGGAATTGAACCACCAACCTTTCGGTTAACAGCTCAATGCGCTAACCGATTGCGCCACAGATACAGCTTGCAAAAATATGTTCTGACAAAGGCTAAAAAGCATTCATCTAGAAAGTTTCCTAGAAAAAGGTTAAAAAGGCAATAATCTGGAGAGTTTTGCAAGATTTTTCTTCCATTGACCAACGAAGAAACACATTGGTACTTTCACATGATGAGTGAGTACTTCAGGATCTCTTACATTTACATGAGCAGCAGAGTGGCGCAGCGGAAGCGTGCTGGACCCATAACCCAGAGGTCGATGGATCGAAACCATCCCCTGCTATGTGCATTTCTTATTTTGTTAATTAAATTCTTCCAAAACTGGGATTGATATTTTGACTCTTTTATTTTTACTTAAAGTACAATAACTTTTAACATTTTAATTTGTTTTAATAGTATATTGACAGCATTGTTTTCTTTCAGAAATCCACTTAATTTTCTTTACCCTATTACTGAAATGGTAATTGACAAAAACAAGCTACATTGTCACCAGAAGAGCAATGCAAAATGTACAATTGATATTTCAAAATCATCTTTCCAGCTTGAATTTCAATGATGCATTGGGGCAACGATTTTGTGAGAAACATCTTCACCCTTAAATAAAGATTTTCTTAACTTCTTACCTGTGTGCTGATTAGATATCACCTGGTTTTCACATTAAACAGATTCCCACTTGAGAAAGCAGCAAGGATGCAGTGAGGTTTATGTTTCCTGGTGTCAACCTGTATTATTTCAGTGGACATTGTAATGAGGATGCATCTTGCTGCCTTTCCAATGAAGCAAGTTTTAATCAGTAATAGGTGAAAAACCATTCCTACAAAGGTGTTAATTTTCAGAGAGCAAATGTGTTAGCATAAAAATAAAGCCATAAAATGGAGAGCTGATTAATCACTCAATTGGATTTCTCTGCCTGCATAATTTTTTTCTCTGCAACCCCATGCTAAATTGTGCTTCCTGTTTTTTATAAAATGACTTAATCAAATCTGACTCTGATTGCATCAGAGAAGGCCAGGTACCCTACACTATAAGAGGTGGTTTGAAATTTTGACTTGTCTACTTAAAGATCACCAAAACTTGATCACACGGTCAGTAACGTCCCTGGGTGGGATTGAACCACCAACCTTTCGGATAACAGCCGAATGCGCTAAACGATTGCGCCACAGAGACAGCTTGCAAAAGCATGTACTGACAAAGGCTAAAAAGCATTCATCTAGAAAGTTTCCTAGAAAAAGGTTAAAAAGGCAATAATCTGGAGAGTTTTGCAAGATTTTTCTTCCATTGACCAACGAAGAAACACATTGGTACTTTCACATGATGAGTGAGTACTTCAGGATCTATTACACTTACATGAGCAGCAGAGTGGCGCAGCGGAAGCGTGCTGGGCCCATAACCTAGAGATCGATGGATCGAAACCATCCTCTGCTATGTGCACTTATTTTTTTGTTAATTAAATTCTTCCAAAACTGGGATTGATATTTTGACACTTTTATTTTTACTTAAAGTACAATAACTTTTAACATTTTAATTTGTTTTAATAGTATATTGACAGCATTGTTTTCTTTCAGAAATCCACTTAATTTTCTTTACCCTATTACTGAAATGGTAATTGACAAAAACAAGCTACATTGTCACCAGAAGAGCAATGCAAAATGTACAATTGATATTTCAAAATCATCTTTCCAGCTTGAATTTCGATGATGAATTGGGGCAACGATTTTGTGAGAAACATCTTCACACTTAAAGAAAGATTTTCTTAACTTCTTACCTGTGTGATGATTAGATATCACCTGGTTTTCACATTAAACAGATTCCCACTTGAGAAAGCAGCAAGGATGCAGTGATGTTTATGTTTCCTGGTGTCAACCTGTATTCTTTCAGTGGACATTGTAATGAGGATGCATCTTGCTGCCTTTCCAATGAAGCAAGTTTTAATCAGTAATAGGTGAAAAACCATTCCTACAAAGGTGTTAATCAGAGACTTGGCTTTGTGGACACTTTTCAGAGAGCAAATGTGTTAGCATAAAAATAAAGCCATAAAATGGAGAGCTGATTCATCACTCAATTGGATTTCTCTGCCTGCATAATTTTTTTCCTCTGCAACCCCATGCTAAATTGTGCTTCCTGTTTTTTATAAAATGACTTAATCAAATCTGACTCTGATTGCATCAGAGAAGGCCAGGTACCCTACACTATAAGAGGTGGTTTGAAATTTTGACTTGTCTACTTAAAGATCACCAAAATTTGATCACACGTTCAGTTACGTCCCTCGATGGGATTGAACCACCAACCTTTCGGTTAACAGCTGAATGCGCTAACCGATTGCGCCACAGAGACAGCTTGCAAAAGCATGTACTGACAAAGGCTAAAAAGCATTCATCTAGAAAGTTTCCTAGAAAAAGGTTAAAAAGGCAATAATCTGGAGAGTTTTGCAAGATTTTTCTTCCATTGACCAACGAAGAAACACATTGGTACTTTCACATGATGAGTGAGTACTTCAGGATCTCTGACACTAACATGAGCAGCCGAGTGGCGCAGCGGAAGCGTGCTGGGCCCATAACCAAGAGGTCGATGGATCGAAACCATCCTCTGCTATGTGCACTTAATTTTTTGTTAATTAAATTCTTCCAAAACTGGGATTGATATTTTGACTCTTTTATTTTTACTTAAAGTACAATAACTTTTAACATTTTAATTTGTTTTAATAGTATATTGACAGCATTGTTTTCTTTCAGAAATCCACTTAATTTTCTTTACCCTATTACTGAAATGGTAATTGACAAAAACAAGCTACATTGTCACCAGAAGAGCAATGCAAAATGTACAATTGATATTTCAAAATCATCTTTCCAGCTTGAATTTCAATGATGCATTGGGGCAACGATTTTGTGAGAAACATCTTCACCCTTAAATAAAGATTTTCTTAACTTCTTACCTGTGTGCTGATTAGATATCACCTGGTTTTCACATTAAACAGATTCCCACTTGAGAAAGCAGCAAGGATGCAGTGAGGTTTATGTTTCCTGGTGTCAACCTGTATTATTTCAGTGGACATTGTAATGAGGATGCATCTTGCTGCCTTTCCAATGAAGCAAGTTTTAATCAGTAATAGGTGAAAAACCATTCCTACAAAGGTGTTAATCAGAGACTTGGCTTTGTGGACACTTTTCAGAGAGCAAATGTGTTAGCATAAAAATAAAGCCATAAAATGGAGAGCTGATTAATCACTCAATTGGATTTCTCTGCCTGCATAATTTTTTTTCTCTGCAACCCCATGCTAAATTGTGCTTCCTGTTTTTTATAAAATGACTTAATCAAATCTGACTCTGATTGCATCAGAGAAGGCCAGGTACCCTACACTATAATAGGTGGTTTGAAATTTTGAATTGTCTACTTAAAGATCACCAAAACTTGATCACACGGTCAATAACATCCCTGGGTGGGATTGAACCACCAACCTTTAGGTTAACAGCCGAATGCGCTTACCGATTGCGCCACAGAGACAGCTTGCAAAAGCATGTACTGACAAAGGCTAAAAAGCATTCATCTAGAAAGTTTCCTAGAAAAAGGTTAAAAAGGCAATAATCTGGAGAGTTTTGCAAGATTTTTCTTCCATTGACCAACGAAGAAACACATTGGTACTTTCACATGATGAGTGAGTACTTCAGGGTCTCTAACACTAACATGAGCAGCAGAGTTGCTCAGCGGAAGCGTGCTGGGCCCATAACCCAGAGGTCAATTGATCGAAACCATCCTCTGCTATGTGCACTTAATTTTTTTGTTAATTAAATTCTTCCAAAACTGGGATTGATGTTTGACTCTTTTATTTTTACTTAAAGTACAATAACTTTTAACATTTTAATTTGTTTTAATAGTATATTGACAGCATTGTTTTCTTTCAGAAATCCACTTAATTTTCTTTACCCTATTACTGAAATGGTAATTGACAAAAACAAGCTACATTGTCACCAGAAGAGCAATGCAAAATGTACAATTGATATTTCAAAATCATCTTTCCAGCTTGAATTTCAATGATGAATTGGGGCAACGATTTTGTGAGAAACATCTTCACACTTAAAGAAAGATTTTCTTAACTTATTACCTGTGTGCTGATTAGATATCACCTGGTTTTCACATTAAACAGATTCCCACTTGAGAAAGCAGCAAGGATGCAGTGAGGTTTATGTTTCCTGGTGTCAACCTGTATTATTTCAGTGGACATTGTAATGAGGATGCATCTTGCTGCCTTTCCAATGAAGCAAGTTTTAATCAGTAATAGGTGAAAAACCATTCCTACAAAGGTGTTAATCAGAGACTTGGCTTTGTGGACACTTTTCAGAGAGCAAATGTGTTAGCATAAAAATAAAGCCATAAAATGGAGAGCTGATTAATCACTCAATTGGATTTCTCTGCCTGCATAATTTTTTTTCTCTGCAACCCCATGCTAAATTGTGCTTCCTGTTTTTTATAAAATGACTTAATCAAATCTGACTCTGATTGCATCAGAGAAGGCCAGGTACCCTACACTATAAGAGGTGGTTTGAAATTTTGACTTGTCTACTTAAAGATCACCAAAATTTGATCACACGGTCATTTACGTCCCTGGGTGGGATTGAACCACCAACCTTTCGGTTAACAGCCAAATGCGCTAACCGATTGCGCCACAGAGACAGCTTGCAAAAGCATGTACTGACAAAGGCTAAAAAGCATTCATCTAGAAAGTTTCCTAGAAAAACGTTAAAAAGGCAATAATCTGGAGAGTTTTGCAAGATTTTTCTTCCATTGACCAACGAAGAAACACATTGGTACTTTCACATGATGAGTGAGTACTTCAGGATCTCTGACACTAACATGAGCAGCCGAGTGGCGCAGCGGAAGCGTGCTGGTCACATAACCCAGAGGTCGATGGATCGAAACCATCGTCTGGTATGTGCACTTAATTTTTTGTTAATTAAATTCTTCCAAAACTAGGATTGATATTTTGACTCTTTTATTTTTACTTAAAGTACAATAACTTTTAACATTTTAATTTGTTTTAATAGTATATTGACAGCATTGTTTTCTTTCAGAAATCCACTTAATTTTCTTTACCCTATTATTGAAATGGTAATTGACAAAAACAAGCTACATTGTCACCAGAAAAGCAATGCAAAATGTACAATTGATATTTCAAAATCATCTTTCCAGCTTGAATTTCAATGATGCATTGGGGCAACGATTTTGTGAGAAACATCTTCACCCTTAAAGAAAGATTTTCTTAATTTATTACCTGTGTGCTGATTAGATATCACCTGGTTTTCACATTAAACAGATTCCCACTTGAGAAAGCAGCAAGGATGCAGTGAGGTTTATGTTTCCTGGTGTCAACCTGTATTCTTTCAGTGGACATTGTAATGAGGATGCATCTTGCTGCCTTTCCAATGAAGCAAGTTTTAATCAGTAATAGGTGAAAAACCATTCCTACAAAGGTGTTAATTTTCAGAGAGCAAATGTGTTAGCATAAAAATAAAGCCATAAAATGGAGAGCTGATTAATCACTCAATTGGATTTCTCTGCCTGCATAATTTTTTTTCTCTGCAACCCCATGCTAAATTGTGCTTCCTGTTTTTTATAAAATGACTTAATCAAATCTGACTCTGATTGCATCAGAGAAGGCCAGGTACCCTACACTATAAGAAGTGGTTTGAAATTTTGACTTGTCTACTTAAAGATCACCAAAATTTTATCACACGGTCAGTTACGTCCCTGGGTGGGATTAAACCACCAACCTTTCGGTTAACAGCCGAATGCGCTAACCGATTGCGCCACAGAGACAGCTTGCAAAAGCATGTACTGACAAAGGCTAAAAAGCATTCATCTAGAAAGTTTCCTAGAAAAAGGTTAAAAAGGCAATAATCTGGAGAGTTTTGCAAGATTTTTCTTCCATTGACCAACGAAGAAACACATTGGTACTTTCACATGATGAGTGAGTACTTCAGGATCTCTTACACTTACATGAGCAGCAGAGTGGCGCAGCGGAAGCGTGCTGGGCCCATAACCCAGAGGTCGATGGATCGAAACCATCCTCTGCTATGTGCACTTATTTTTTTGTTAATTAAATTCTTCCAAAACTGGGATTGATATTTTGACTCTTTTATTTTTTACTTAAAGTACAATAACTTTTAACATTTTAATTTGTTTTAATAGTATATTGACAGCATTGTTTTCTTTCAGAAATCCACTTAATTTTCTGTACCCTATTACTGAAATGGTAATTGACAAAAACTAACTACATTGTCACCAGAAGAGCAATGCAAAATGTACAATTGATATTTCAAAATCATCTTTCCAGCTTGAATTTCAATGATGCATTGGGGCAACGATTTTGTGAGAAACATCTTCACCCTTAAAGAAAGATTTTCTTAACTTCTTACCTGTGTGCTGATTAGATATCACCTGGTTTTCACATTAAACAGATTCCCACTTGAGAAAGCAGCAAGGATGCAGTGAGGTTTATGTTTCCTGGTGTCAACCTGTATTATTTCAGTGGACATTGTAATGAGGATGCATCTTGCTGCCTTTCCAATGAAGCAAGTTTTAATCAGTAATAGGTGAAAAACCATTCCTACAAAGGTGTTAATCAGAGACTTGGCTTTGTGGACACTTTTCAGAGAGCAAATGTGTTAGCATAAAAATAAAGCCATAAAATGGAGAGCTGATTAATCACTCAATTGGATTTCTCTGCCTGCATAATTTTTTTTCTCTGCAACCCCATGCTAAATTGTGCTTCCTGTTTTTTATAAAATGACTTAATCAAATCTGACTCTGATTGCATCAGAGAAGGCCAGGTACCCTACACTATAAGAGGTGGTTTGAAATTTTGACTTGTCTACTTAAAGATCACCAAAATTTGATCACAAGGTCAATTACGTCCCTGGGTGTGATTGAACCACCAACCTTTCGGTTAACAGCCGAAAGCGCTAACCGATTGCGCCACAGAGACAGCTTGCAAAAGCATGTGCTGACAAAGACTAAAAAGCATTCATCTAGAAAGTTTCCTAGAAAAAGGTTAAAAAGGCAATAATCTGGAGAGTTTTGCAAGATTTTTCTTCCATTGACCAACGAAGAAACACATTGGTACTTTCACATGATGAGTGAGTACTTCAGGATCTCTGGCACTTACATGAGCAGCAGAGTGGCGCAGCGGAAGCGTGCTGGGCCCATAACCCAGAGGTCGGTGAATCGAAACCATCCTCTGCTATGTGCACTTATTTTTTTGTTAATTAAATTCTTCCAAAACTGGAATTGATATTTTGACTCTTTTATTTTTACTTAAAGTACAATAACTTTTAACATTTTAATTTGTTTTAATAGTATATTGACAGCATTGTTTTCTTTCAGAAATCCACTTAATTTTCTTTACCCTATTACTGAAATGGTAATTGATAAAAACAAGCTACATTGTCACCAGAAGAGCAATGCAAAATGTACAATTGATATTTCAAAATCATCTTTCCATCTTGAATTTCAATGATGCATTGGGGCAACGATTTTGTGAGAAACATCTTCACCCTTAAAGAAAGATTTTCTTAACTTCTTACCTGTGTGCTGATTAGATATCACCTGGTTTTCACATTAAACAGATTCCCACTTGAGAAAGCAGCAAGGATGCAGTGAGGTTTATGTTTCCTGGTGTCAACCTGTATTATTTCAGTGGACATTGTAATGAGGATGCATCTTGCTGCCTTTCCAATGAAGCAAGTTTTAATCAGTAATAGGTGAAAAACCATTCCAACAAAGGTGTTAATCAGAGACTTGGCTTTGTGGACACTTTTCAGAGAGCAAATGTGTTAGCATAAAAATAAAGCCATAAAATGGAGAGCTGATTAATCACTCAATTGGATTTCTCTGCCTGCATATTTTTTTTTCTCTGCAACCCCATGCTAAATTGTGCTTCCTGTTTTTTATAAAATGACTTAATCAAATCTGACTCTGATTGCATCAGAGAAGGCCAGGTACCCTACACTATAAGAGGTGGTTTGAAATTTTGACTTGTCTACTTAAAGATCAGCAAAATTTGATCACAAGGTCAATTACGTCCTTGGGTGGTATTGAACCACCAGCCTTTCGGTTAACAGCCGAATGCGCTAATCGATTGCACCACAGAGACATCTTGCAAAAGCATGTACTAACAAAGGCTAAAAAGCATTCATCTAGAAAGTTTCCTAGAAAAAGGTTAAAAAGGCAATAATCTGGAGAGTTTTGCAAGATTTTTCTTCCATTGACCAACGAAGAAACACATTGGTACTTTCACATGATGAGTGAGTACTTCAGGATCTCTGACACTTACATGAGCAGCAGAGTGGCGCAGCGGAAGCGTGCTGGGCCCATAACCCAGAGGTCGGTGGATCGAAACCATCCTCTGCTATGTGCACTTATTCTTTGGTTAATTAAATTCTTCCAAAACTGGAATTGATATTTTGACTCTTTTATTTTTACTTAAAGTACAATAACTTTTAACATTTTAATTTGTTTTAATAGTATATTGACAGCATTGTTTTCTTTCAGAAATCCACTTAATTTTCTTTACCCTATTACTGAAATGGTAATTGACAAAAACAAGCTACATTGTCACCAGAAGAGCAATGCAAAATGTACAATTGATATTTCAAAATCATCTTTCCAGCTTGAATTTCAATGATGCATTGGGGCAACGATTTTGTGAGAAACATCTTCACCCTTAAAGAAAGATTTTCTTAACTTCTTACCTGTGTGCTGATTAGATATCACCTGGTTTTCACATTAAACAGATTCCCACTTGAGAAAGCAGCAAGGATGCAGTGAGGATTATGTTTCCTGGTGTCAACCTGTATTATTTCAGTGGACATTGTAATGAGGATGCATCTTGCTGCCTTTCCAATGAAGCAAGTTTTAATCAGTAATAGGTGAAAAACCATTCCTACAAAGGTGTTAATCAGAGACTTGGCTTTGTGGACACTTTTCAGAGAGCAAATGTGTTAGCATAAAAATAAAGCCATAAAATGGAGAGCTGATTAATCACTCAATTGGATTTCTCTGCCTGCATAATTTTTTTTCTCTGCAACCCCAATGCTAAATTGTGCTTCCTGTTTTTTATAAAATGACTTAATCAAATATGACTCTGATTGCATCAGAGAAGGACAGGTACCCTACACCATAAAAGGTGGTTTGAAATTTTGACTTGTCTACTTAAAGATCAGCAAAATTTGATCACAAGGTCAATTACGTCCCTGGGTGGTATTGAACCACCAGCCTTTCGGTTAACAGCCGAATGCGCTAATCGATTGCACCACAGAGACATCTTGCAAAAGCATGTACTAACAAAGGCTAAAAAGCATTCATCTAGAAAGTTTCCTAGAAAAAGGTTAAAAAGGCAATAATCTGGAGAGTTTTGCAAGATTTTTCTTCCATTGACCAACGAAGAAACACATTGGTACTTTCACATGATGAGTGAGTACTTCAGGATCTCTGACACTTACATGAGCAGCAGAGTGGCGCAGCGGAAGCGTGCTGGGCCCATAACCCAGAGGTCGGTGGATCGAAACCATCCTCTGCTATGTGCACTTATTTTTTGGTTAATTAAATTCTTCCAAAACTGGAATTGATATTTTGACTCTTTTATTTTTACTTAAAGTACAATAACTTTTAACATTTTAATTTGTTTTAATAGTATATTGACAGCATTGTTTTCTTTCAGAAATCCACTTAATTTTCTTTACCCTATTACTGAAATGGTAATTGACAAAAACAAGCTACATTGTCACCAGAAGAGCAATGCAAAATGTACAATTGATATTTCAAAATCATCTTTCCAGCTTGAATTTCAATGATGCATTGGGGCAACGATTTTGTGAGAAACATCTTCACCCTTAAAGAAAGATTTTCTTAACTTCTTACCTGTGTGCTGATTAGATATCACCTGGTTTTCACATTAAACAGATTCCCACTTGAGAAAGCAGCAAGGATGCAGTGAGGTTTATGTTTCCTGGTGTCAACCTGTATTATTTCAGTGGACATTGTAATGAGGATGCATCTTGCTGCCTTTCCAATGAAGCAAGTTTTAATCAGTAATAGGTGAAAAACCATTCCTACAAAGGTGTTAATCAGAGACTTGGCTTTGTGGACACTTTTCAGAGAGCAAATGTGTTAGCATAAAAATAAAGCCATAAAATGGAGAGCTGATTAATCACTCAATTGGATTTCTCTGCATGCATAATTTTTTTTCTCTGCAACCCCAATGCTAAATTGTGCTTCCTGTTTTTTATAAAATGACTTAATCAAATCTGACTCTGATTGCATCAGAGAAGGCCAGGTACCCTACACTATAAGAGGTGGTTTGAAATTTTGACTTGTCTACTTAAAGATCAGCAAAATTTGATCACAAGGTCAATTACGTCCCTGGGTGGTATTGAACCACCAGCCTTTCGGTTAACAGCCGAATGCGCTAATCGATTGCACCACAGAGACAACTTGCAAAAGCATGTACTAACAAAGGCTAAAAAGCATTCATCTAGAAAGTTTCCTAGAAAAAGGTTAAAAAGGCAATAATCTGGAGAGTTTTGCAAGATTTTTCTTCCATTGACCAACGAAGAAACACATTGGTACTTTCACATGATGAGTGAGTATTTCAGGATCTCTTGCACTTACATGAGCAGCAGAGTGGCGCAGCGGAAGCGTGCTGGGCCCATAACCCAGAGGTCGGTGGATCGAAACCATCCTCTGCTATGTGCACTTATTTTTTGGTTAATTAAATTCTTCCAAAACTGGAATTGATATTTTGACTCTTTTATTTTTACTTAAAGTACAATAACTTTTAACATTTTAATTTGTTTTAATAGTATATTGACAGCATTGTTTTCTTTCAGAAATCCACTTAATTTTCTTTACCCTATTACTGAAATGGTAATTGACAAAAACAAGCTACATTGTCACCAGAAGAGCAATGCAAAATGTACAATTGATATTTCAAAATCATCTTTCCAGCTTGAATTTCAATGATGCATTGGGGCAACGATTTTGTGAGAAACATCTTCACCCTTAAAGAAAGATTTTCTTAACTTCTTACCTGTGTGCTGATTAGATATCACCTGGTTTTCACATTAAACAGATTCCCACTTGAGAAAGCAGCAAGGATGCAGTGAGGTTTATGTTTCCTGGTGTCAACCTGTATTATTTCAGTGGACATTGTAATGAGGATGCATCTTGCTGCCTTTCCAATGAAGCAAGTTTTAATCAGTAATAGGTGAAAAACCATTCCTACAAAGGTGTTAATCAGAGACTTGGCTTTGTGGACACTTTTCAGAGAGCAAATGTGTTAGCATAAAAATAAAGCCATAAAATGGAGAGCTGATTAATCACTCAATTGGATTTCTCTGCCTGCATAATATTTTTTCTCTGCAACCCCAATGCTAAATTGTGCTTCCTGTTTTTTATAAAATGACTTAATCAAATATGACTCTGATTGCATCAGAGAAGGCCAGGTACCCTACACCATAAAAGGTGGTTTGAAATTTTGACTTGTCTACTTAAAGATCACCAAAATTTGATCACAAGGTCAATTACGTCCCTGGGTGGGATTGAACCACCAACCTTTCGGTTAACAGCCGAATGCGCTAACCGATTGCGCCACAGAGACAGCTTGCAAAAGCATGTGCTGACAAAGGCTAAAAAGCATTCATCTAGAAAGTTTCCTAGAAAAAGGTTAAAAAGGCAATAATCTGGAGAGTTTTGCAAGATTTTTCTTCCATTGACCAACGAAGAAACACATTGGTACTTTCACATGATGAGTGAGTACTTCAGGATCTCTGACACTTATGTGAGCAGCAGAGTGGCGCAGCGGAAGCGTGCTGGGCCCATAACCCAGAGGTCGGTGGATCGAAACCATCCTCTGCTATGTGCACTTATTTTTTGGTTAATTAAATTCTTCCAAAACTGGAATTGATATTTTGACTCTTTTATTTTTACTTAAAGTACAATAACTTTTAACATTTTAATTTGTTTTAATAGTATATTGACAGCATTGTTTTCTTTCAGAAATCCACTTAATTTTCTTTACCCTATTACTGAAATGGTAATTGACAAAAACAAGCTACATTGTCACCAGAAGAGCAATGCAAAATGTACAATTGATATTTCAAAATCATCTTTCCAGCTTGAATTTCAATGATGCATTGGGGCAACGATTTTGTGAGAAACATCTTCACCCTTAAAGAAAGATTTTCTTAACTTCTTACCTGTGTGCTGATTAGATATCACCTGGTTTTCACATTAAACAGATTCCCACTTGAGAAAGCAGCAAGGATGCAGTGAGGTTTATGTTTCCTGGTGTCAACCTGTATTATTTCAGTGGACATTGTAATGAGGATGCATCTTGCTGCCTTTCCAATGAAGCAAGTTTTAATCAGTAATAGGTGAAAAAACATTCCAACAAAGGTGTTAATCAGAGACTTGGCTTTGTGGACACTTTTCAGAGAGCAAATGTGTTAGCATAAAAATAAAGCCATAAAATGGAGAGCTGATTAATCACTCAATTTGATTTCTCTGCCTGCATATTTTTTTTTCTCTGCAACCCCATGCTAAATTGTGCTTCCTGTTTTTTATAAAATGACTTAATCAAATCTGACTCTGATTGCATCAGAGAAGGCCAGATACCCTACACTATAAGAGGTGGTTTGAAATGTTGAATTGTCTACTTAAAGATCAGCAAAATTTGATCACAAGGTCAATTACGTCCCTGGGTGGTATTGAACCACCAGCCTTTCGGTTAACAGCCGAATGCGCTAATCGATTGCACCACAGAGACAACTTGCAAAAGCATGTACTAACAAAGGCTAAAAAGCATTCATCTAGAAAGTTTCCTAGAAAAAGGTTAAAAAGGCAATAATCTGGAGAGTTTTGCAAGATTTTTCTTCCATTGACCAACGAAGAAACACATTGGTACTTTCACATGATGAGTGAGTACTTCAGGATCTCTGACACTTACATGAGCAGCAGAGTGGCGCAGCGGAAGCGTGCTGGGCCCATAACCCATAGGTCGGTGGATCGAAACCATCCTCTGCTATGTGCACTTATTTTTTGGTTAATTAAATTCTTCCAAAACTGGAATTGATATTTTGACTCTTTTATTTTTACTTAAAGTACAATAACTTTTAACATTTTAATTTGTTTTAATAGTATATTGACAGCATTGTTTTCTTTCAGAAATCCACTTAATTTTCTTTACCCTATTACTGAAATGGTAATTGACAAAAACAAGCTACATTGTCACCAGAAGAGCAATGCAAAATGTACAATTGATATTTCAAAATCATCTTTCCAGCTTGAATTTCAATGATGCATTGGGGCAACGATTTTGTGAGAAACATCTTCACCCTTAAAGAAAGATTTTCTTAACTTCTTACCTGTGTGCTGATTAGATATCACCTGGTTTTCACATTAAACAGATTCCCACTTGAGAAAGCAGCAAGGATGCAGTGAGGTTTATGTTTCCTGGTGTCAACCTGTATTATTTCAGTGGACATTGTAATGAGGATGCATCTTGCTGCCTTTCCAATGAAGCAAGTTTTAATCAGTAATAGGTGAAAAACCATTCCTACAAAGGTGTTAATCAGAGACTTGGCTTTGTACACACTTTTCAGAGAGCAAATGTGTTAGCATAAAAATAAAGCCATAAAATGGAGAGCTGATTAATCACTCAATTGGATTTCTCTGCCTGCATAATTTTTTTTCTCTGCAACCCCAATGCTAAATTGTGCTTCCTGTTTTTTATAAAATGACTTAATCAAATATGACTCTGATTGCATCAGAGAAGGCCAGGTACCCTACACCATAAAAGGTGGTTTGAAATTTTGACTTGTCTACTTAAAGATCAGCAAAATTTGATCACAAGGTCAATTACGTCCCTTGGTGGGATTGAACCACCAACCTTTCGGTTAACAGCCGAATGCGCTATTCGATTGCACCACAGAGACAGCTTGCAAAAGCATCTACTGACAAAGGCTAAAAAGCATTCATCTAGAAAGTTTCCTAGAAAAAGGTTAAAAAGGCAATAATCTGGAGAGTTTTGCAAGATTTTTCTTCCATTGACCAACGAAGAAACACATTGGTACTTTCAGATGATGAGTGAGTACTTCAGGATCTCTGACACTTACATGAGCAGCAGAGTGGCGCAGTGGAAGCGTGCTGGGCCCATAACCCAGAGGTCGGTGGATCGAAACCATCCTCTGCTATGTGCACTTATTTTTTTGTTAATTAAATTCTTCCAAAACTGGAATTGATATTTTGACTCTTTTATTTTTACTTAAAGTACAATAACTTTTAACATTTTAATTTGTTTTAATAGTATATTGACAGCATTGTTTTCTTTCAGAAATCCACTTAATTTTCTTTACCCTATTACTGAAATGGTAATTGACAAAAACAAGCTACATTGTCACCAGAAGAGCAATGCAAAATGTACAATTGATATTTCAAAATCATCTTTCCATCTTGAATTTCAATGATGCATTGGGGCAACGATTTTGTGAGAAACATCTTCACCCTTAAAGAAAGATTTTATTAACTTCTTACCTGTGTGCTGATTAGATATCACCTGGTTTTCACATTAAACAGATTCCCACTTGAGAAAGCAGCAAGGATGCAGTGAGGTTTATGTTTCCTGGTGTCAACCTGTATTATTTCAGTGGACATTGTAATGAGGATGTATCTTGCTGCCTTTCCAATGCAGCAAGTTTTAATCAGTAATAGGTGAAAAACCATTCCAACAAAGGTGTTAATCAGAGACTTGGCTTTGTGGACACTTTTCAGAGAGCAAATGTGTTAGCATAAAAATAAAGCCATAAAATGGAGAGCTGATTAATCACTCAATTGGATTTCTCTGCCTGCATATTTTTTTTTCTCTGCAACCCCATGCTAAATTGTGCTTCCTGTTTTTTATAAAATGACTTAATCAAATCTGACTCTGATTGCATCAGAGAAGGCCAGGTACCCTACACTATAAGAGGTGGTTTGAAATTTTGACTTGTCTACTTAAAGATCAGCAAAATTTGATCACAAGGTCAATTACGTCCCTGGGTGGTATTGAACCACCAGCCTTTCGGTTAACAGCCGAATGCGCTAATCGATTGCACCACAGAGACAACTTGCAAAAGCATGTACTAACAAAGGCTAAAAAGCATTCATCTAGAAAGTTTCCTAGAAAAAGGTTAAAAAGGCAATAATCTGGAGAGTTTTGCAAGATTTTTCTTCCATTGACCAACGAAGAAACACATTGGTACTTTCACATGATGAGTGAGTACTTCAGGATCTCTGACACTTACATGAGCAGCAGAGTGGCGCAGCGGAAGCGTGCTGGGCCCATAACCCATAGGTCGGTGGATCGAAACCATCCTCTGCTATGTGCACTTATTTTTTTGTTAATTAAATTCTTCCAAACTGGAATTGATATTTTGACTCTTTTATTTTTACTTAAAGTACAATAACTTTTAACATTTTAATTTGTTTTAATAGTATATTGACAGCATTGTTTTCTTTCAGAAATCCACTTAATTTTCTTTACCCTATTACTGAAATGGTAATTGACAAAAACAAGCTACATTGTCACCAGAAGAGCAATGCAAAATGTACAATTGATATTTCAAAATCATCTTTCCAGCTTGAATTTCAATGATGCATTAGGGCAACGATTTTGTGAGAAACATCTTCACCCTTAAAGAAAGATTTTCTTAACTTCTTACCTGTGTGCTGATTAGATATCACCTGGTTTTCACATTAAACAGATTCCCACTTGAGAAAGCAGCAAGGATGCAGTGAGGTTTATGTTTCCTGGTGTCAACCTGTATTATTTCAGTGGACATTGTAATGAGGATGCATCTTGCTGCCTTTCCAATGAAGCAAGTTTTAATCAGTAATAGGTGAAAAACCATTCCTACAAAGGTGTTAATCAGAGACTTGGCTTTGTGGACACTTTTCAGAGAGCAAATGTGTTAGCATAAAAATAAAGCCATAAAATGGAGAGCTGATTAATCACTCAATTGGATTTCTCTGCCTGCATAATTTTTTTTCTCTGCAACCCCATGCTAAATTGTGCTTCCTGTTTTTTATAAAATGACTTAATCAAATATGACTCTGATTGCATCAGAGAAGGCCAGGTACCCTACACCATAAGAGGTGGTTTGAAATTTTGACTTGTCTACTTAAAGATCACCAAAATTTGATCACAAGGTCAATTACGTCCCTCGGTGGGATTGAACCACCAACCTTTCGGTTAACAGCCGAATGCACTAACCGATTGTGCCACAGAGACAGCTTGCAAAAGCATGTGCTGACAAAGGCTAAAAAGCATTCATCTAGAAAGTTTCCTAGAAAAAGGTTAAAAAGGCAATAATCTGGAGAGTTTTGCAAGATTTTTCTTCCATTGACCAACGAAGAAACACATTGGTACTTTCACATGATGAGTGAGTACTTCAGGATCTCTGACACTTACATGAGCAGCAGAGTGGCGCAGCGGAAGCGTGCTGGGCCCATAACCCCGAGGTCGGTGGATCGAAACCATCCTCTGCTATGTGCACTTATTTTTTTGTTAATTAAATTCTTCCAAAACTGGAATTGATATTTTGACTCTTTTATTTTTACTTAAAGTACAATAACTTTTAACATTTTAATTTGTTTTAATAGTATATTGACAGCATTGTTTTCTTTCAGAAATCCACTTAATTTTCTTTACCCTATTACTGAAATGGTAATTGACAAAAACAAGCTACATTGTCACCAGAAGAGCAATGCAAAATGTACAATTGATATTTCAAAATCATCTTTCCATCTTGAATTTCAATGATGCATTGGGGCAACGATTTTGTGAGAAACATCTTCACCCTTAAAGAAAGATTTTATTAACTTCTTACCTGTGTGCTGATTAGATATCACCTGGTTTTCACATTAAACAGATTCCCACTTGAGAAAGCAGCAAGGATGCAGTGAGGTTTATGTTTCCTGGTGTCAACCTGTATTATTTCAGTGGACATTGTAATGAGGATGTATCTTGCTGCCTTTCCAATGCAGCAAGTTTTAATCAGTAATAGGTGAAAAACCATTCCAACAAAGGTGTTAATCAGAGACTTGGCTTTGTGGACACTTTTCAGAGAGCAAATGTGTTAGCATAAAAATAAAGCCATAAAATGGAGAGCTGATTAATCACTCAATTGGATTTCTCTGCCTGCATATTTTTTTTTCTCTGCAACCCCATGCTAAATTGTGCTTCCTGTTTTTTATAAAATGACTTAATCAAATCTGACTCTGATTGCATCAGAGAAGGCCAGGTACCCTACACTATAAGAGGTGGTTTGAAATTTTGACTTGTCTACTTAAAGATCAGCAAAATTTGATCACAAGGTCAATTACGTCCCTGGGTGGTATTGAACCACCAGCCTTTCGGTTAACAGCCGAATGCGCTAATCGATTGCACCACAGAGACAACTTGCAAAAGCATGTACTAACAAAGGCTAAAAAGCATTCATCTAGAAAGTTTCCTAGAAAAAGGTTAAAAAGGCAATAATCTGGAGAGTTTTGCAAGATTTTTCTTCCATTGACCAACGAAGAAACACATTGGTACTTTCACATGATGAGTGAGTACTTCAGGATCTCTGACACTTACATGAGCAGCAGAGTGGCGCAGCGGAAGCGTGCTGGGCCCATAACCCATAGGTCGGTGGATCGAAACCATCCTCTGCTATGTGCACTTATTTTTTGGTTAATTAAATTCTTCCAAAACTGGAATTGATATTTTGACTCTTTTATTTTTACTTAAAGTACAATAACTTTTAACATTTTAATTTGTTTTAATAGTATATTGACAGCATTGTTTTCTTTCAGAAATCCACTTAATTTTCTTTACCCTATTACTGAAATGGTAATTGACAAAAACAAGCTACATTGTCACCAGAAGAGCAATGCAAAATGTACAATTGATATTTCAAAATCATCTTTCCAGCTTGAATTTCAATGATGCATTAGGGCAACGATTTTGTGAGAAACATCTTCACCCTTAAAGAAAGATTTTCTTAACTTCTTACCTGTGTGCTGATTAGATATCACCTGGTTTTCACATTAAACAGATTCCCACTTGAGAAAGCAGCAAGGATGCAGTGAGGTTTATGTTTCCTGGTGTCAACCTGTATTATTTCAGTGGACATTGTAATGAGGATGCATCTTGCTGCCTTTCCAATGAAGCAAGTTTTAATCAGTAATAGGTGAAAAACCATTCCTACAAAGGTGTTAATCAGAGACTTGGCTTTGTGGACACTTTTCAGAGAGCAAATGTGTTAGCATAAAAATAAAGCCATAAAATGGAGAGCTGATTAATCACTCAATTGGATTTCTCTGCCTGCATAATTTTTTTTCTCTGCAACCCCATGCTAAATTGTGCTTCCTGTTTTTTATAAAATGACTTAATAAAATATGACTCTGATTGCATCAGAGAAGGCCAGGTACCCTACACCATAAGAGGTGGTTTGAAATTTTGACTTGTCTACTTAAAGATCACCAAAATTTGATCACAAGGTCAATTACGTCCCTCGGTGGGATTGAACCACCAACCTTTCGGTTAACAGCCGAATGCACTAACCGATTGTGCCACAGAGACAGCTTGCAAAAGCATGTGCTGACAAAGGCTAAAAAGCATTCATCTAGAAAGTTTCCTAGAAAAAGGTTAAAAAGGCAATAATCTGGAGAGTTTTGCAAGATTTTTCTTCCATTGACCAACGAAGAAACACATTGGTACTTTCACATGATGAGTGAGTACTTCAGGATCTCTGACACTTACATGAGCAGCAGAGTGGCGCAGCGGAAGCGTGCTGGGCCCATAACCCCGAGGTCGGTGGATCGAAACCATCCTCTGCTATGTGCACTTATTTTTTTGTTAATTAAATTCTTCCAAAACTGGAATTGATATTTTGACTCTTTTATTTTTACTTAAAGTACAATAACTTTTAACATTTTAATTTGTTTTAATAGTATATTGACAGCATTGTTTTCTTTCAGAAATCCACTTAATTTTCTTTACCCTATTACTGAAATGGTAATTGACAAAAACAAGCTACATTGTCACCAGATGAGCAATGCAAAATGTACAATTGATATTTCAAAATCATCTTTCCATCTTGAATTTCAATGATGCATTGGGGCAACGATTTTGTGAGAAACATCTTCACCCTTAAAGAAAGATTTTCTTAACTTCTTACCTGTGTGCTGATTAGATATCACCTGGTTTTCACATTAAACAGATTCCCACTTGAGAAAGCAGCAAGGATGCAGTGAGGTTTATGTTTCCTGGTGTCAACCTGTATTATTTCAGTGGACATTGTAATGAGGATGCATCTTGCTGCCTTTCCAATGAAGCAAGTTTTAATCAGTAATAGGTGAAAAACCATTCCTACAAAGGTGTTAATCAGAGACTTGGCTTTGTGGACACTTTTCAGAGAGCAAATGTGTTAGCATAAAAATAAAGCCATAAAATGGAGAGCTGATTAATCACTCAATTGGATTTCTCTGCCTGCATAATTTTTTTTCTCTGCAACCCCATGCTAAATTGTGCTTCCTGTTTTTTATAAAATGACTTAATCAAATATGACTCTGATTGCATCAGAGAAGGCCAGGTACCCTACACCATAAGAGGTGGTTTGAAATTTTGACTTGTCTACTTAAAGATCACCAAAATTTGATCACAAGGTCAATTACGTCCCTCGGTGGGATTGAACCACCAACCTTTCGGTTAACAGCCGAATGCACTAACCGATTGTGCCACAGAGACAGCTTGCAAAAGCATGTGCTGACAAAGGCTAAAAAGCATTCATCTAGAAAGTTTCCTAGAAAAAGGTTAAAAAGGCAATAATCTGGAGAGTTTTGCAAGATTTTTCTTCCATTGACCAACGAAGAAACACATTGGTACTTTCACATGATGAGTGAGTACTTCAGGATCTCTGACACTTACATGAGCAGCAGAGTGGCGCAGCGGAAGCGTGCTGGGCCCATAACCCCGAGGTCGGTGGATCGAAACCATCCTCTGCTATGTGCACTTATTTTTTTGTTAATTAAATTCTTCCAAAACTGGAATTGATATTTTGACTCTTTTATTTTTACTTAAAGTACAATAACTTTTAACATTTTAATTTGTTTTAATAGTATATTGACAGCATTGTTTTCTTTCAGAAATCCACTTAATTTTCTTTACCCTATTACTGAAATGGTAATTGACAAAAACAAGCTACATTGTCACCAGATGAGCAATGCAAAATGTACAATTGATATTTCAAAATCATCTTTCCATCTTGAATTTCAATGATGCATTGGGGCAACAATTTTGTGAGAAACATCTTCACCCTTAAAGAAAGATTTTCTTAACTTCTTACCTGTGTGCTGATTAGATATCACCTGGTTTTCACATTAAACAGATTCCCACTTGAGAAAGCAGCAAGGATGCAGTGAGGTTTATGTTTCCTGGTGTCAACCTGTATTATTTCAGTGGACATTGTAATGAGGATGCATCTTGCTGCCTTTCCAATGAAGCAAGTTTTAATCAGTAATAGGTGAAAAACCATTCCTACAAAGGTGTTAATCAGAGACTTGGCTTTGTGGACACTTTTCAGAGAGCAAATGTGTTAGCATAAAAATAAAGCCATAAAATGGAGAGCTGATTAATCACTCAATTGGATTTCTCTGCCTGCATAATTTTTTTTCTCTGCAACCCCATGCTAAATTGTGCTTCCTGTTTTTTATAAAAAAACTTAATCAAATCTGATTGCATCAGAGAAGGCCAGGTACCCTACACTATAAGAGGTGGTTTGAAATTTTGACTTGTCTACTTAAAGATCACCAAAATTTGATCACAAGGTCAATTACGTCCCTGGGTGGGATTGAACCACCAACCTTTCGGTTAACAGCCGAATGCGCTAACCGATTGCGCCACAGAGACATCTTGCAAAAGCATGTACTGACAAAGGCTAAAAAGCATTCATCTAGAAAGTTTCCTAGAAAAAGGTTAAAAAGGCAATAATCTGGAGAGTTTTGCAAGATTTTTCTTCCATTGACCAACGAAGAAACACATTGGTACTTTCACATGATGAGTGAGTACTTCAGGATCTCTGACACTTACATAAGCTGCAGAGTGGCGCAGCGGAAGCGTGCTGGACCCATAACCCCGAGGTCGGTGGATCGAAACCATCCTCTGCTATGTGCACTTATTTTTTTTGTTAATTAAATTCTTCCAAAACTGGAATTGATATTTTGACTCTTTTATTTTTACTTAAAGTACAATAACTTTTAACATTTTAATTTGTTTTAATAGTATATTGACAGCATTGTTTTCTTTCAGAAATCCACTTAATTTTCTTTACCCTATTACTGAAATGGTAATTGACAAAAACAAGCTACATTGTCACCAGATGAGCAATGCAAAATGTACAATTGATATTTCAAAATCATCTTTCCATCTTGAATTTCAATGATGCATTGGGGCAACGATTTTGTGAGAAACATCTTCACCCTTAAAGAAAGATTTTCTTAACTTCTTACCTGTGTGCTGATTAGATATCATCTGGTTTTCACATTAAACAGATTCCCACTTGAGAAAGCAGCAAGGATGCAGTGAGGTTTATGTTTCCTGGTGTCAACCTGTATTATTTCAGTGGACATTGTAATGAGGATGCATCTTGCTGCCTTTCCAATGAAGCAAGTTTTAATCAGTAATAGGTGAAAAACCATTCCTACAAAGGTGTTAATCAGAGACTTGGCTTTGTGGACACTTTTCAGAGAGCAAATGTGTTAGCATAAAAATAAAGCCATGAAATGGAGAGCTGATTAATCACTCAATTGGATTTCTCTGCCTGCATATTTTTTTTTCTCTGCAACCCCATGCTAAATTGTGCTTCCTGTTTTTTATAAAATGACTTAATCAAATCTGACTCTGATTGCATCAGAGAAGGCCAGGTACCCTACACTATAAGAGGTGGTTTGAAATTTTGACTTGTCTACTTAAAGATCAGCAAAATTTGATCACAAGGTCAATTACGTCCCTGGGTGGTATTGAACCACCAACCTTTCGGTTAACAGCCGAATGCGCTAACCGATTGCACCACAGAGACAACTTGCAAAAGCATGTACTGACAAAGGCTAAAAAGCATTCATCTAGAAAGTTTCCTAGAAAAAGGTTAAAAAGGCAATAATCTGGAGAGTTTTGCAAGATTTTTCTTCCATTGACCAACGAAGAAACACATTGGTACTTTCACATGATGAGTGAGTACTTCAGGATCTCTGACACTTACGTGAGCAGCAGAGTGGTGCAGTGGAAGCGTGCTGGGCCCATAACCCAGAAGTTGGTGGATCGAAACCATCCTGCTATGTGCACTTATTTTTTGTTAATTAAATTCTTCCAAAACTGGAATTGATATTTTGACTCTTTTATTTTTACTTAAAGTACAATAACTTTTAACATTTTAATTTGTTTTAATAGTATATTGACAGCATTGTTTTCTTTCAGAAATCCACTTAATTTTCTTTACCCTATTACTGAAATGGTAATTGACAAAAACAAGCTACATTGTCACCAGAAGAGCAATGCAAAATGTACAATTGATATTTCAAAATCATCTTTCCAGCTTGAATTTCAATGATGCATTGGGGCAACGATTTTGTGAGAAACATCTTCACCCTTAAAGAAAGATTTTCTTAACTTCTTACCTGTGTGCTGATTAGATATCACCTGGTTTTCACATTAAATAGATTCCCACTTGAGAAAGCAGCAAGGATGCAGTGAGGTTTATGTTTCCTGGTGTCAACCTGTATTATTTCAGTGGACATTGTAATGAGCATGCATCTTGCTGCCTTTCCAATGAAGCAAGTTTTAATCAGTAATAGGTAAAAAACCATTCCTACAAAGGTGTTAATCAGAGACTTGGCTTTGTGGACACTTTTCAGAGAGCAAATGTGTTAGCATAAAAATAAAGCCATAAAATGGAGAGCTGATTAATCACTCAATTGGATTTCTCTGCCTGCATAATTTTTTTTCTCTGCAACCCCATGCTAAATTGTGCTTCCTGTTTTTTATAAAATGACTTAATCAAATATGACTCTGATTGCATCAGAGAAGGCCAGGTACCCTACACCATAAGAGGTGGTTTGAAATTTTGACTTGTCTACTTAAAGATCACCAAAAGTTGATCACAAGGTCAATTACGTCCCTGGGTGGGATTGAACCACCAACCTTTCGGTTAACAGCCGAATGCGCTAACCGATTGCGCCACAGAGACAGCTTGCAAAAGCATGTGCTGACAAAGGCTAAAAAGAATTCATCTAGAAAGTTTCCTAGAAAAAGGTTAAAAAGGCAATAATCTGGAGAGTTTTGCAAGATTTTTCTTCCATTGACCAACGAAGAAACACATTGGTACTTTCACATGATGAGTGAGTACTTCAGGATCTCTGACACTGACATGAGCAGCAGAGTTGCGCAGCGGAAGCGTGCTGGGCCCATAACCGTGAGGTCGGTGGATCGAAACCATCCTCTGCTATGTGCACTTATTTTTTTGTTAATTAAATTCTTCCAAAACTGGAATTGATATTTTGACTCTTTTATTTTTACTTAAAGTACAATAACTTTTAACATTTTAATTTGTTTTAATAGTATATTGACAGCATTGTTTTCTTTAAGAAATCCACTTAATTTTCTTTACCCTATTACTGAAATGGTAATTGACAAAAACAAGCTACATTGTCACCAGAAGAGCAATGCAAAATGTACAATTGATATTTCAAAATCATCTTTCCAGCTTGAATTTCAATGATGCATTGGGGCAACGATTTTGTGAGAAACATCTTCACCCTTAAAGAAAGATTTTCTTAACTTCTTACCTGTGTGCTGATTAGATATCACCTGGTTTTCACATTAAACAGATTCCCACTTGAGAAAGCAGCAAGGATGCAGTGAGGTTTATGTTTCCTGGTGTCAACCTGTATTATTTCAATGGACATTGTAATGAGGATGCATCTTGCTGCCTTTCCAATGAAGCAAGTTTTAATCAGTAATAGGTGAAAAACCATTCCTACAAAGGTGTTAATCAGAGACTTGGCTTTGTGGACACTTTTCAGAGAGCAAATGTGTTAGCATAAAAATAAAGCCATAAAATGGAGAGCTGATTAATCACTCAATTGGATTTCTCTGCCTGCATAATTTTTTTTCTCTGCAACCCCATGCTAAATTGTGCTTCCTGTTTTTTATAAAATGACTTAATCAAATCTGACTCTGATTGCATCAGAGAAGGCCAGGTACCCTACACTATAAGAGGTGGTTTGAAATTTTGACTTGTCTACTTAAAGATCACCAAAATTTGATCACAAGGTCAATTACGTCCCCGGGTGGGATTGAACCACCAACCTTTCGGTTAACAGCCAAATGCGCTAACTGATTTCGCCACAGAGACAGCTTGCAAAAGCATGTACTGACAAAGGCTAAAAAGCATTCATCTAGAAAGTTTCCTAGAAAAAGGTTAAAAAGGCAATAATCTGGAGAGTTTTGCAAGATTTTTCTTCCATTGACCAACGAAGAAACACATTGGTACTTTCACATGATGAGTGAGTTCTTCAGGATCTCTAACACTTACATGAGCAGCAGAGTGGCGCAGCGGAAGCGTGCTGGGCCCATAACCCAGAGGTCGGTGGATCGAAACCATCCTCTGCTATGTGCACTTATTTTTTTGTTAATTAAATTCTTCCAAAACTGGAATTGATATTTTGACTCTTTTATTTTTACTTAAAGTACAATAACTTTTAACATTTTAATTTGTTTTAATAGTATATTGACAGCATTGTTTTCTTTCAGAAATCCACTTAATTTTCTTTACCCTATTACTGAAATGGTAATTGACAAAAACAAGCTACATTGTCACCAGAAGAGCAATGCAAAATGTACAATTGATATTTCAAAATCATCTTTCCATCTTGAATTTCAATGATGCATTGGGGCAACGATTTTGTGAGAAACATCTTCACCCTTAAAGAAAGATTTTCTTAACTTCTTACCTGTGTGCTGATTAGATATCACCTGGTTTTCACATTAAACAGATTCCCACTTGAGAAAGCAGCAAGGATGCAGTGAGGTTTATGTTTCCTGGTGTCAACCTGTATTATTTCAGTGGACTTTGTAATGAGGATGCATCTTGCTGCCTTTCCAATGAAGCAAGTTTTAATCAGTAATAGGTGAAAAACCATTCCTACAAAGGTGTTAATCAGAGACTTGGCTTTGTGGACACTTTTCAGAGAGCAAATGTGTTAGCATAAAAATAAAGCCATAAAATGGAGAGCTGATTAATCACTCAATTGGATTTCTCTGCCTGCATAATTTTTTTTCTCTGCAACCCCATGCTAAATTGTGCTTCCTGTTTTTTATAAAATGACTTAATCAAATCTGACTCTGATTGCATCAGAGAAGGCCAGGTACCCTACACTATAAGAGGTGGTTTGAAATTTTGACTTGTCTACTTAAAGATCACCAAAATTTGATCACAAGGTCAATTATGTCCCCGGGTGGGATTGAACCACCAACCTTTCGGTTAACAGCCGAATGCGCTAACTGGTTGCGCCACAGAGACAGCTTGCAAAAGCATGTACTGGCAAAGGCTAAAAAGCATTCATCTAGAAAGTTTCCTAGAAAAAGGTTAAAAAGGCAATAATCTGGAGAGTTTTGCAAGATTTTTCTTCCATTGACCAACGAAGAAACACATTGGTACTTTCACATGATGAGTAAGTACTTCAGGATCTCTGACACTTACATGAGCAGCAGAGTGGCGCAACGGAAGCGTGCTGAGCCCATAACCCTGAGGTCGGTGGATCGAAACCATCCTCTGCTATGTGCACTTATTTTTTTGTTAATTAAATTCTTCCAAAACTGGAATTGATATTTTGACTCTTTTATTTTTACTTAAAGTACAATAACTTTTAACATTTTAATTTGTTTTAATAGTATATTGACAGCATTGTTTTCTTTCAGAAATCCACTTAATTTTCTTTACCCTATTACTGAAATGGTAATTGACAAAAACAAGCTACATTGTCACCAGAAGAGCAATGCAAAATGTACAATTGATATTTCAAAATCATCTTTCCATCTTGAATTTCAATGATGCATTGGGGCAACGATTTTGTGAGAAACATCTTCACCCTTAAAGAAAGATTTTCTTAACTTCTTACCTGTGTGCTGATTAGATATCACCTGGTTTTTACATTAAACAGATTCCCACTTGAGAAAGCAGCAAGTATGCAGTGAGGTTTATGTTTCCTGGTGTCAACCTGTATTATTTCAGTGGACATTGTAATGAGGATGCATCTTGCTGCCTTTCCAATGAAGCAAGTTTTAATCAGTAATAGGTGAAAAAACATTCCTACAAAGGTGTTAATCAGAGACTTGGCTTTGTGGACACTTTTCAGAGAGCAAATGTGTTAGCATAAAAATAAAGCCATAAAATGGAGAGCTGATTAATCACTCAATTGGATTTCTCTGCCTGCATAATTTTTTTTCTCTGCAACCCCATGCTAAATTGTGCTTCCTGTTTTTTATAAAATGACTTAATCAAATCTGACTCTGATTGCATCAGAGAAGGCCAGGTACCCTACACTATAAGAGGTGGTTTGAAATTTTGACTTGTCTACTTAAAGATCAGCAAAATTTGATCACAAGGTCAATTACGTCCCCGGGTGATATCGAACCACCAGCCTTTCGGTTAACAGCCGAATGCGCTAACCGATTGCACCACAGATACAACTTGCAAAATCATGTACTAACAAAGGCTAAAAAGCATTCATCTAGAAAGTTTCCTAGAAAAAGTTTAAAAAGGCAATAATCTGGAGAGTTTTGCAAGATTTTTCTTCCATTGACCAACGAAGAAACACATTGGTACTTTCACATGATGAGTAAGTACTTCAGGATCTCTGACACTTACATGAGCAGCAGAGTGGCGCAGCGGAAGCGTGCTGAGCCCATAACCCAGAGGTCGGTGGATCGAAACCATCCTCTGCTATGTGCACTTATTTTTTGTTAATTAAATTCTTCCAAAACTGGAATTGATATTTTGACTCTTTTATTTTTACTTAAAGTACAATAACTTTTAACATTTTAATTTGTTTTAATAGTATATTGACAGCATTGTTTTCTTTCAGAAATCCACTTAATTTTCTTTACCCTATTACTGAAATGGTAATTGACAAAAACAAGCTACATTGTCACCAGAAGAGCAATGCAAAATGTACAATTGATATTTCAAAATCATCTTTCCAGCTTGAATTTCAATGATGCATTGGGGCAACGATTTTGTGAGAAACATCTTCACCCTTAAAGAAAGATTTTCTTAACTTCTTACCTGTGTGCTGATTAGATATCACCTGGTTTTCACATTAAATAGATTCCCACTTGAGAAAGCAGCAAGGATGCAGTGAGGTTTATGTTTCCTGGTGTCAACCTGTATTATTTCAGTGGACATTGTAATGAGCATGCATCTTGCTGCCTTTCCAATGAAGCAAGTTTTAATCAGTAATAGGTAAAAAACCATTCCTACAAAGGTGTTAATCAGAGACTTGGCTTTGTGGACACTTTTCAGAGAGCAAATGTGTTAGCATAAAAATAAAGCCATAAAATGGAGAGCTGATTAATCACTCAATTGGATTTCTCTGCCTGCATAATTTTTTTTCTCTGCAACCCCATGCTAAATTGTGCTTCCTGTTTTTTATAAAATGACTTAATCAAATATGACTCTGATTGCATCAGAGAAGGCCAGGTACCCTACACCATAAGAGGTGGTTTGAAATTTTGACTTGTCTACTTAAAGATCACCAAAATTTGATCACAAGGTCAATTACGTCCCTGGGTGGGATTGAACCACCAACCTTTCGGTTAACAGCCGAATGCGCTAACCGATTGCGCCACAGAGACAGCTTGCAAAAGCATGTGCTGACAAAGGCTAAAAAGAATTCATCTAGAAAGTTTCCTAGAAAAAGGTTAAAAAGGCAATAATCTGGAGAGTTTTGCAAGATTTTTCTTCCATTGACCAACGAAGAAACACATTGGTACTTTCACATGATGAGTGAGTACTTCAGGATCTCTGACACTGACATGAGCAGCAGAGTTGCGCAGCGGAAGCGTGCTGGGCCCATAACCGTGAGGTCGGTGGATCGAAACCATCCTCTGCTATGTGCACTTATTTTTTTGTTAATTAAATTCTTCCAAAACTGGAATTGATATTTTGACTCTTTTATTTTTACTTAAAGTACAATAACTTTTAACATTTTAATTTGTTTTAATAGTATATTGACAGCATTGTTTTCTTTAAGAAATCCACTTAATTTTCTTTACCCTATTACTGAAATGGTAATTGACAAAAACAAGCTACATTGTCACCAGAAGAGCAATGCAAAATGTACAATTGATATTTCAAAATCATCTTTCCAGCTTGAATTTCAATGATGCATTGGGGCAACGATTTTGTGAGAAACATCTTCACCCTTAAAGAAAGATTTTCTTAACTTCTTACCTGTGTGCTGATTAGATATCACCTGGTTTTCACATTAAACAGATTCCCACTTGAGAAAGCAGCAAGGATGCAGTGAGGTTTATGTTTCCTGGTGTCAACCTGTATTATTTCAGTGGACATTGTAATGAGGATGCATCTTGCTGCCTTTCCAATGAAGCAAGTTTTAATCAGTAATAGGTGAAAAACCATTCCTACAAAGGTGTTAATCAGAGACTTGGCTTTGTGGACACTTTTCAGAGAGCAAATGTGTTAGCATAAAAATAAAGCCATAAAATGGAGAGCTGATTAATCACTCAATTGGATTTCTCTGCCTGCATAATTTTTTTTCTCTGCAACCCCATGCTAAATTGTGCTTCCTGTTTTTTATAAAATGACTTAATCAAATCTGACTCTGATTGCATCAGAGAAGGCCAGGTACCCTACACTATAAGAGGTGGTTTGAAATTTTGACTTGTCTACTTAAAGATCACCAAAATTTGATCACAAGGTCAATTACGTCCCCGGGTGGGATTGAACCACCAACCTTTCGGTTAACAGCCAAATGCGCTAACTGATTTCGCCACAGAGACAGCTTGCAAAAGCATGTACTGACAAAGGCTAAAAAGCATTCATCTAGAAAGTTTCCTAGAAAAAGGTTAAAAAGGCAATAATCTGGAGAGTTTTGCAAGATTTTTCTTCCATTGACCAACGAAGAAACACATTGGTACTTTCACATGATGAGTGAGTTCTTCAGGATCTCTGACACTTACATGAGCAGCAGAGTGGCGCAGCGGAAGCGTGCTGGGCCCATAACCCAGAGGTCGGTGGATCGAAACCATCCTCTGCTATGTGCACTTATTTTTTTGTTAATTAAATTCTTCCAAAACTGGAATTGATATTTTGACTCTTTTATTTTTACTTAAAGTACAATAACTTTTAACATTTTAATTTGTTTTAATAGTATATTGACAGCATTGTTTTCTTTCAGAAATCCACTTAATTTTCTTTACCCTATTACTGAAATGGTAATTGACAAAAACAAGCTACATTGTCACCAGAAGAGCAATGCAAAATGTACAATTGATATTTCAAAATCATCTTTCCATCTTGAATTTCAATGATGCATTGGGGCAACGATTTTGTGAGAAACATCTTCACCCTTAAAGAAAGATTTTCTTAACTTCTTACCTGTGTGCTGATTAGATATCACCTGGTTTTCACATTAAACAGATTCCCACTTGAGAAAGCAGCAAGGATGCAGTGAGGTTTATGTTTCCTGGTGTCAACCTGTATTATTTCAGTGGACTTTGTAATGAGGATGCATCTTGCTGCCTTTCCAATGAAGCAAGTTTTAATCAGTAATAGGTGAAAAACCATTCCTACAAAGGTGTTAATCAGAGACTTGGCTTTGTGGACACTTTTCAGAGAGCAAATGTGTTAGCATAAAAATAAAGCCATAAAATGGAGAGCTGATTAATCACTCAATTGGATTTCTCTGCCTGCATAATTTTTTTTCTCTGCAACCCCATGCTAAATTGTGCTTCCTGTTTTTTATAAAATGACTTAATCAAATCTGACTCTGATTGCATCAGAGAAGGCCAGGTACCCTACACTATAAGAGGTGGTTTGAAATTTTGACTTGTCTACTTAAAGATCACCAAAATTTGATCACAAGGTCAATTATGTCCCCGGGTGGGATTGAACCACCAACCTTTCGGTTAACAGCCAAATGCGCTAACTGGTTGCGCCACAGAGACAGCTTGCAAAAGCATGTACTGGCAAAGGCTAAAAAGCATTCATCTAGAAAGTTTCCTAGAAAAAGTTTAAAAAGGCAATAATCTGGAGAGTTTTGCAAGATTTTTCTTCCATTGACCAACGAAGAAACACATTGGTACTTTCACATGATGAGTGAGTACTTCAGGATCTCTGACACTTACATGAGCAGCAGAGTGGCGCAGCGGAAGCGTGCTAGGCCCATAACCCAGAGGTCAGTGGATCGAAACCATCCTCTGCTATGTGCTCTTATTTTTTTGTTAATTAAATTCTTCCAAAACTGGAATTGATATTTTGACTCTTTTATTTTTACTTAAAGTACAATAACTTTTAACATTTTAATTTGTTTTAATAGTATATTGACAGCATTGTTTTCTTTCAGAAATCCACTTAATTTTCTTTACCCTATTACTGAAATGGTAATTGACAAAAACAAGCTACATTGTCACCAGAAGAGCAATGCAAAATGTACAATTGATATTTCAAAATCATCTTTCCATCTTGAATTTCAATGATGCATTGGGGCAACGATTTTGTGAGAAACATCTTCACCCTTAAAGAAAGATTTTCTTAACTTCTTACCTGTGTGCTGATTAGATATCACCTGGTTTTCACATTAAACAGATTCCCACTTGAGAAAGCAGCAAGTATGCAGTGAGGTTTATGTTTCCTGGTGTCAACCTGTATTATTTCAGTGGACATTGTAATGAGGATGCATCTTGCTGCCTTTTCAATGAAGCAAGTTTTAATCAGTAATAGGTGAAAAAACATTCCTACAAAGGTGTTAATCAGAGACTTGGCTTTGTGGACACTTTTCAGAGAGCAAATGTGTTAGCATAAAAATAAAGCCATAAAATGGAGAGCTGATTAATCACTCAATTGGATTTCTCTGCCTGCATAATTTTTTTTCTCTGCAACCCCATGCTAAATTGTGCTTCCTGTTTTTTATAAAATGACTTAATCAAATCTGACTCTGATTGCATCAGAGAAGGCCAGGTACCCTACACTATAAGAGGTGGTTTGAAATTTTGACTTGTCTACTTAAAGATCAGCAAAATTTGATCACAAGGTCAATTACGTCCCCGGGTGATATCGAACCACCAGCCTTTCGGTTAACAGCCGAATGCGCTAACCGATTGCACCACAGATACAACTTGCAAAATCATGTACTAACAAAGGCTAAAAAGCATTCATCTAGAAAGTTTCCTAGAAAAAGTTTAAAAAGGCAATAATCTGGAGAGTTTTGTAAGATTTTTCTTCCATTGACCAACGAAGAAACACATTGGTACTTTCACATGATGAGTAAGTACTTCAGGATCTCTGACACTTACATGAGCAGCAGAGTGGCGCAGCGGAAGCGTGCTGAGCCCATAACCCTGAGGTCGGTGGATCGAAACCATCCTCTGCTATGTGCACTTATTTTTTTGTTAATGAAATTCTTCCAAAACTGGAATTGATATTTTGACTCTTTTATTTTTACTTAAAGTACAATAACTTTTAACATTTTAATTTGTTTTAATAGTATATTGACAGCATTGTTTTCTTTCAGAAATCCACTTAATTTTCTTTACCCTATTACTGAAATGGTAATTGACAAAAACAAGCTACATTGTCACCAGAAGAGCAATGCAAAATGTACAATTGATATTTCAAAATCATCTTTCCATCTTGAATTTCAATGATGCATTGGGGCAACGATTTTGTGAGAAACATCTTCACCCTTAAAGAAAGATTTTCTTAACTTCTTACCTGTGTGCTGATTAGATATCACCTGGTTTTCACATTAAACAGATTCCCACTTGAGAAAGCAGCAAGTATGCAGTGAGGTTTATGTTTCCTGGTGTCAACCTGTATTATTTCAGTGGACATTGTAATGAGGATGCATCTTGCTGCCTTTCCAATGAAGCAAGTTTTAATCAGTAATAGGTGAAAAAACATTCCTACAAAGGTGTTAATCAGAGACTTGGCTTTGTGGACACTTTTCAGAGAGCAAATGTGTTAGCATAAAAATAAAGCCATAAAATGGAGAGCTGATTAATCACTCAATTGGATTTCTCTGCCTGCATAATTTTTTTTCTCTGCAACCCCATGCTAAATTGTGCTTCCTGTTTTTTATAAAATGACTTAATCAAATCTGACTCTGATTGCATCAGAGAAGGCCAGGTACCCAACACTATAAGAGGTGGTTTGAAATTTTGACTTGTCTACTTAAAGATCAGCAAAATTTGATCACAAGGTCAATTACGTCCCCGGGTGATATCGAACCACCAGCCTTTCGGTTAACAGCCGAATGCGCTAACCGATTGCACCACAGATACAACTTGCAAAATCATGTACTAACAAAGGCTAAAAAGCATTCATCTAGAAAGTTTCCTAGAAAAAGTTTAAAAAGGCAATAATCTGGAGAGTTTTGCAAGATTTTTCTTCCATTGACCAACGAAGAAACACATTGGTACTTTCACATGATGAGTAAGTACTTCAGGATCTCTGACACTTACATGAGCAGCAGAGTGGCGCAGCGGAAGCGTGCTGAGCCCATAACCCAGAGGTCGGTGGATCAAAACCATCCTCTGCTATGTGCACTTATTTTTTTGTTAATTAAATTCTTCCAAAACTGGAATTGATATTTTGACTCTTTTATTTTTACTTAAAGTACAATAACTTTTAACATTTTAATTTGTTTTAATAGTATATTGACAGCATTGGTTTCTTTCAGAAATCCACTTAATTTTCTTTACCCTATTACTGAAATGGTAATTGACAAAAACAAGCTACATTGTCACCAGAAGAGCAATGCAAAATGTACAATTGATATTTCAAAATCATCTTTCCATCTTGAATTTCAATGATGCATTGGGGCAACGATTTTGTGAGAAACATCTTCACCCTTAAAGAAAGATTTTCTTAACTTCTTAACTGTGTGCTGATTAGATATCACCTGGTTTTCACATTAAACAGATTCCCACTTGAGAAAGCAGCAAGGATGCAGTGAGGTTTATGTTTCCTGGTGTCAACCTGTATTATTTCAGTTGACATTGTAATGAGGATGCATCTTGCTGCCTTTCCAATGAAGCAAGTTTTAATCAGTAATAGGTGAAAAAACATTCCTACAAAGGTGTTAATCAGAGACTTGGCTTTGTGGACACTTTTCAGAGAGCAAATGTGTTAGCATAAAAATAAAGCCATAAAATGGAGAGCTGATTAATCACTCAATTGGATTTCTCTGCCTGCATAATTTTTTTTCTCTGCAACCCCATGCTAAATTGTGCTTCCTGTTTTTTATAAAATGACTTAATCAAATCTGACTGCATCAGAGAAGGCCAGGTACCCTACACTATAAGAGGTGGTTTGAAATTTTGACTTGTCTACTTAAAGATCACCAAAACTTGATAACAAGGTCAATTACGTCCCCGGGTGGGATTGAACCACCAACCTTTCGGTTAACAGCCGAATGCGCTAACCGATTGCGCCACAGAGACAGCTTGCAAAAGCATGTACTGACAAAGGCTAAAAAGCATTCATCTGGAAAGTTTCCTAGAAAAAGGTTAAAAAGGCAATAATCTGGAGAGTTTTGCAAGATTTTTCTTCCATTGACCAACGAAGAAACACATTGGTACTTTCACATGATGAGTGAGTACTTCAGGATCTCTGACACTTACATGAGCAGCAGAGTGGCGCAGCGGAAGCGTGCTAGGCCCATAACCCAGAGGTCAGTGGATCGAAACCATCCTCTGCTATGTGCACTTATTTTTTTGTTAATTAAATTCTTCCAAAACTGGAATTGATATTTTGACTCTTTTATTTTTACTTAAAGTACAATAACTTTTAACATTTTAATTTTTTTTAATAGTATATTGACAGCATTGTTTTCTTTCCGAAATCCACTTAATTTTCTTTACCCTATTACTGAAATGGTAATTGACAAAAACAAGCTACATTGTCACCAGAAGAGCAATGCAAAATGTACAATTGATATTTCAAAATCATCTTTCCATCTTGAATTTCAATGATGCATTGGGGCAACGATTTTGTGAGAAACATCTTCACCCTTAAAGAAAGATTTTCTTAACTTCTTACCTGTGTGCTGATTAGATATCACCTGGTTTTCACATTAAACAGATTCCCACTTGAGAAAGCAGCAAGTATGCAGTGAGGTTTATGTTTCCAGGTGTCAACCTGTATTATTTCAGTGGACATTGTAATGAGGATGCATCTTGCTGCCTTTCCAATGAAGCAAGTTTTAATCAGTAATAGGTGAAAAAACATTCCTACAAAGGTGTTAATCAGAGACTTGGCTTTGTGGACACTTTTCAGAGAGCAAATGTGTTAGCATAAAAATAAAGCCATAAAATGGAGAGCTGATTAATCACTCAATTGGATTTCTCTGCCTGCATAATTTTTTTTCTCTGCAACCCCATGCTAAATTGTGCTTCCTGTTTTTTATAAAATGACTTAATCAAATCTGACTCTGATTGCATCAGAGAAGGCCAGGTACCCTACACTATAAGAGGTGGTTTGAAATTTTGACTTGTCTACTTAAAGATCAGCAAAATTTGATCACAAGGCCAATTACGTCCCCGGGTGATATCGAACCACCAGCCTTTCGGTTAACAGCCGAATGCGCTAACCGATTGCACCAATGATACAACTTGCAAAATCATGTACTAACAAAGGCTAAAAAGCATTCATCTAGAAAGTTTCCTAGAAAAAGTTTAAAAAGGCAATAATCTGGAGAGTTTTGCAAGATTTTTCTTCCATTGACCAACGAAGAAACACATTGGTACTTTCACATGATGAGTAAGTACTTCAGGATCTCTGACACTTACATGAGCAGCAGAGTGGCGCAGCGGAAGCGTGCTGAGCCCATAACCCAGAGGTCGGTGGATCGAAACCATCCTCTGCTATGTGCACTTATTTTTTTGTTAATTAAATTCTTCCAAAACTGGAATTGATATTTTGACTCTTTTATTTTTACTTAAAGTACAATAACTTTTAACATTTTAATTTGTTTTAATTGTATATTGACAGCATTGTTTTCTTTCAGAAATCCACTTAATTTTCTTTACCCTATTACTGAAATGGTAATTGACAAAAACAAGCTACATTGTCACCAGAAGAGCAATGCAAAATGTACAATTGATATTTCAAAATCATCTTTCCATCTTGAATTTCTATGATGCATTGGGGCAACGATTTTGTGAGAAACATCTTCACCCTTAAAGAAAGATTTTCTTAACTTCTTACCTGTGTGCTGATTAGATATCACCTGGTTTTCACATTAAACAGATTCCCAATTGAGAAAGCAGCAAGGATGCAGTGAGGTTTATGTTTCCTGGTGTCAACCTGTATTATTTCAGTGGACATTGTAATGAGGATGCATCTTGCTGCCTTTCCAATGAAGCAAGTTTTAATCAGTAATAGGTGAAAAAACATTCCTACAAAGGTGTTAATCAGAGACTTGGCTTTGTGGACACTTTTCAGAGAGCAAATGTGTTAGCATAAAAATAAAGCCATAAAATGGAGAGCTGATTAATCACTCAATTGGATTTCTCTGCCTGCATAATTTTTTTTCTCTGCAACCCCATGCTAAATTGTGCTTCCTGTTTTTTATAAAATGACTTAATCAAATCTGACTCTGATTGCATCAGAGAAGGCCAGGTACCCTACACTATAAGAGGTGGTTTGAAATTTTGACTTGTCTACTTAAAGATCACCAAAATTTGATCACAAGGTCAATTACGTCCCCGGGTGGGATTGAACCACCAACCTTTTGGTTAACAGCGAATGCGCTAACCGATTGCGCCACAGAGACAGCTTGCAAAAGCATGTACTGACAAAGGCTAAAAAGCATTCATCTAGAAAGTTTCCTAGAAAAAGGTTAAAAAGGCAATAATCTGGAGAGTTTTGCAAGATTTTTCTTCCATTGACCAACGAAGAAACACATTGGTACTTTCACATGATGAGTGAGTACTTCAGGATCTCTGACACTTACATGAGCAGCAGAGTGGCGCAGCGGAAGCGTGCTGGGCCCATAACCCAGAGGTCGGTGGATCGAAACCATCCTCTGCTATGTGCACTTATTTTTTTGTTAATTAAATTCATCCAAAACTGGAATTGATATTTTGACTCTTTTATTTTTACTTAAAGTACAATAACTTTTAACATTTTAATTTGTTTTAATAGTATATTGACAGCATTGTATTCTTTCAGAAATCCACTTAATTTTCTGTACCCTATTACTGAAATGGTAATTGACAAAAACAAGCTACATTGTCACCAGAAGAGCAATGCAAAATGTACAATTGATATTTCAAAATCATCTTTCCATCTTGAATTTCAATGATGCATTGGGGCAACGATTTTGTGAGAAACATCTTCACCCTTAAAGAAAGATTTTCTTAACTTCTTACCTGTGTGCTGATTAGATATCACCTGGTTTTCACATTAAACAGATTCCCACTTGAGAAAGCAGCAAGGATGCAGTGAGGTTTATGTTTCCTGGTGTCAACCTGTATTATTTCAGTGGACTTTGTAATGAGGATGCATCTTGCTGCCTTTCCAATGAAGCAAGTTTTAATCAGTAATAGGTGAAAAACCATTCCTACAAAGGTGTTAATCAGAGACTTGGCTTTGTGGACACTTTTCAGAGAGCAAATGTGTTAGCATAAAAATAAAGCCATAAAATGGAGAGCTGATTAATCACTCAATTGGATTTCTCTGCCTGCATAATTTTTTTTCTCTGCAACCCCATGCTAAATTGTGCTTCCTGTTTTTTATAAAATGACTTAATCAAATCTGACTCTGATTGCATCAGAGAAGGCCAGGTACCCTACACTATAAGAGGTGGTTTGAAATTTTGACTTGTCTACTTAAAGATCACCAAAATTTGATCACAAGGTCAATTATGTCCCCGGGTGGGATTGAACCACCAACCTTTCGGTTAACAGCCAAATGCGCTAACTGGTTGCGCCACAGAGACAGCTTGCAAAAGCATGTACTGGCAAAGGCTAAAAAGCATTCATCTAGAAAGTTTCCTAGAAAAAGGTTAAAAAGGCAATAATCTGGAGAGTTTTGCAAGATTTTTCTTCCATTGACCAACGAAGAAACACATTGGTACTTTCACATGATGAGTGAGTACTTCAGGATCTCTGACACTTACATGAGCAGCAGAGTGGCGCAGCGGAAGCGTGCTAGGCCCATAACCCAGAGGTCAGTGGATCGAAACCATCCTCTGCTATGTGCTCTTATTTTTTTGTTAATTAAATTCTTCCAAAACTGGAATTGATATTTTGACTCTTTTATTTTTACTTAAAGTACAATAACTTTTAACATTTTAATTTGTTTTAATAGTATATTGACAGCATTGTTTTCTTTCAGAAATCCACTTAATTTTCTTTACCCTATTACTGAAATGGTAATTGACAAAAACAAGCTACATTGTCACCAGAAGAGCAATGCAAAATGTACAATTGATATTTCAAAATCATCTTTCCATCTTGAATTTCAATGATGCATTGGGGCAACGATTTTGTGAGAAACATCTTCACCCTTAAAGAAAGATTTTCTTAACTTCTTACCTGTGTGCTGATTAGATATCACCTGGTTTTCACATTAAACAGATTCCCACTTGAGAAAGCAGCAAGTATGCAGTGAGGTTTATGTTTCCTGGTGTCAACCTGTATTATTTCAGTGGACATTGTAATGAGGATGCATCTTGCTGCCTTTTCAATGAAGCAAGTTTTAATCAGTAATAGGTGAAAAAACATTCCTACAAAGGTGTTAATCAGAGACTTGGCTTTGTGGACACTTTTCAGAGAGCAAATGTGTTAGCATAAAAATAAAGCCATAAAATGGAGAGCTGATTAATCACTCAATTGGATTTCTCTGCCTGCATAATTTTTTTTCTCTGCAACCCCATGCTAAATTGTGCTTCCTGTTTTTTATAAAATGACTTAATCAAATCTGACTCTGATTGCATCAGAGAAGGCCAGGTACCCTACACTATAAGAGGTGGTTTGAAATTTTGACTTGTCTACTTAAAGATCAGCAAAATTTGATCACAAGGTCAATTACGTCCCCGGGTGATATCGAACCACCAGCCTTTCGGTTAACAGCCGAATGCGCTAACCGATTGCACCACAGATACAACTTGCAAAATCATGTACTAACAAAGGCTAAAAAGCATTCATCTAGAAAGTTTCCTAGAAAAAGTTTAAAAAGGCAATAATCTGGAGAGTTTTGTAAGATTTTTCTTCCATTGACCAACGAAGAAACACATTGGTACTTTCACATGATGAGTAAGTACTTCAGGATCTCTGACACTTACATGAGCAGCAGAGTGGCGCAGCGGAAGCGTGCTGAGCCCATAACCCTGAGGTCGGTGGATCGAAACCATCCTCTGCTATGTGCACTTATTTTTTTGTTAATTAAATTCTTCCAAAACTGGAATTGATATTTTGACTCTTTTATTTTTACTTAAAGTACAATAACTTTTAACATTTTAATTTGTTTTAATAGTATATTGACAGCATTGTTTTCTTTCAGAAATCCACTTAATTTTCTTTACCCTATTACTGAAATGGTAATTGACAAAAACAAGCTACATTGTCACCAGAAGAGCAATGCAAAATGTACAATTGATATTTCAAAATCATCTTTCCATCTTGAATTTCAATGATGCATTGGGGCAACGATTTTGTGAGAAACATCTTCACCCTTAAAGAAAGATTTTCTTAACTTCTTACCTGTGTGCTGATTAGATATCACCTGGTTTTCACATTAAACAGATTCCCACTTGAGAAAGCAGCAAGTATGCAGTGAGGTTTATGTTTCCTGGTGTCAACCTGTATTATTTCAGTGGACATTGTAATGAGGATGCATCTTGCTGCCTTTCCAATGAAGCAAGTTTTAATCAGTAATAGGTGAAAAAACATTCCTACAAAGGTGTTAATCAGAGACTTGGCTTTGTGGACACTTTTCAGAGAGCAAATGTGTTAGCATAAAAATAAAGCCATAAAATGGAGAGCTGATTAATCACTCAATTGGATTTCTCTGCCTGCATAATTTTTTTTCTCTGCAACCCCATGCTAAATTGTGCTTCCTGTTTTTTATAAAATGACTTAATCAAATCTGACTGCATCAGAGAAGGCCAGGTACCCTACACTATAAGAGGTGGTTTGAAATTTTGACTTGTCTACTTAAAGATCACCAAAACTTGATAACAAGGTCAATTACGTCCCCGGGTGGGATTGAACCACCAACCTTTCGGTTAACAGCCGAATGCGCTAACCGATTGCGCCACAGAGACAGCTTGCAAAAGCATGTACTGACAAAGGCTAAAAAGCATTCATCTAGAAAGTTTCCTAGAAAAAGGTTAAAAAGGCAATAATCTGGAGAGTTTTGCAAGATTTTTCTTCCATTGACCAACGAAGAAACACATTGGTACTTTCACATGATGAGTGAGTACTTCAGGATCTCTGACACTTACATGAGCAGCAGAGTGGCGCAGCGGAAGCGTGCTAGGCCCATAACCCAGAGGTCAGTGGATCGAAACCATCCTCTGCTATGTGCACTTATTTTTTTGTTAATTAAATTCTTCCAAAACTGGAATTGATATTTTGACTCTTTTATTTTTACTTAAAGTACAATAACTTTTAACATTTTAATTTGTTTTAATAGTATATTGACAGCATTGTTTTCTTTCCGAAATCCACTTAATTTTCTTTACCCTATTACTGAAATGGTAATTGACAAAAACAAGCTACATTGTCACCAGAAGAGCAATGCAAAATGTACAATTGATATTTCAAAATCATCTTTCCATCTTGAATTTCAATGATGCATTGGGGCAACGATTTTGTGAGAAACATCTTCACCCTTAAAGAAAGATTTTCTTAACTTCTTACCTGTGTGCTGATTAGATATCACCTGGTTTTCACATTAAACAGATTCCCACTTGAGAAAGCAGCAAGTATGCAGTGAGGTTTATGTTTCCAGGTGTCAACCTGTATTATTTCAGTGGACATTGTAATGAGGATGCATCTTGCTGCCTTTCCAATGAAGCAAGTTTTAATCAGTAATAGGTGAAAAAACATTCCTACAAAGGTGTTAATCAGAGACTTGGCTTTGTGGACACTTTTCAGAGAGCAAATGTGTTAGCATAAAAATAAAGCCATAAAATGGAGAGCTGATTAATCACTCAATTGGATTTCTCTGCCTGCATAATTTTTTTTCTCTGCAACCCCATGCTAAATTGTGCTTCCTGTTTTTTATAAAATGACTTAATCAAATCTGACTCTGATTGCATCAGAGAAGGCCAGGTACCCTACACTATAAGAGGTGGTTTGAAATTTTGACTTGTCTACTTAAAGATCAGCAAAATTTGATCACAAGGCCAATTACGTCCCCGGGTGATATCGAACCACCAGCCTTTCGGTTAACAGCCGAATGCGCTAACCGATTGCACCAATGATACAACTTGCAAAATCATGTACTAACAAAGGCTAAAAAGCATTCATCTAGAAAGTTTCCTAGAAAAAGTTTAAAAAGGCAATAATCTGGAGAGTTTTGCAAGATTTTTCTTCCATTGACCAACGAAGAAACACATTGGTACTTTCACATGATGAGTAAGTACTTCAGGATCTCTGACACTTACATGAGCAGCAGAGTGGCGCAGCGGAAGCGTGCTGAGCCCATAACCCAGAGGTCGGTGGATCGAAACCATCCTCTGCTATGTGCACTTATTTTTTTGTTAATTAAATTCTTCCAAAACTGGAATTGATATTTTGACTCTTTTATTTTTACTTAAAGTACAATAACTTTTAACATTTTAATTTGTTTTAATAGTATATTGACAGCATTGTTTTCTTTCAGAAATCCACTTAATTTTCTTTACCCTATTACTGAAATGGTAATTGACAAAAACAAGCTACATTGTCACCAGAAGAGCAATGCAAAATGTACAATTGATATTTCAAAATCATCTTTCCATCTTGAATTTCTATGATGCATTGGGGCAACGATTTTGTGAGAAACATCTTCACCCTTAAAGAAAGATTTTCTTAACTTCTTACCTGTGTGCTGATTAGATATCACCTGGTTTTCACATTAAACAGATTCCCAATTGAGAAAGCAGCAAGGATGCAGTGAGGTTTATGTTTCCTGGTGTCAACCTGTATTATTTCAGTGGACATTGTAATGAGGATGCATCTTGCTGCCTTTCCAATGAAGCAAGTTTTAATCAGTAATAGGTGAAAAAACATTCCTACAAAGGTGTTAATCAGAGACTTGGCTTTGTGGACACTTTTCAGAGAGCAAATGTGTTAGCATAAAAATAAAGCCATAAAATGGAGAGCTGATTAATCACTCAATTGGATTTCTCTGCCTGCATAATTTTTTTTCTCTGCAACCCCATGCTAAATTGTGCTTCCTGTTTTTTATAAAATGACTTAATCAAATCTGACTCTGATTGCATCAGAGAAGGCCAGGTACCCTACACTATAAGAGGTGGTTTGAAATTTTGACTTGTCTACTTAAAGATCACCAAAATTTGATCACAAGGTCAATTACGTCCCCGGGTGGGATTGAACCACCAACCTTTTGGTTAACAGCCGAATGCGCTAACCGATTGCGCCACAGAGACAGCTTGCAAAAGCATGTACTGACAAAGGCTAAAAAGCATTCATCTAGAAAGTTTCCTAGAAAAAGGTTAAAAAGGCAATAATCTGGAGAGTTTTGCAAGATTTTTCTTCCATTGACCAACGAAGAAACACATTGGTACTTTCACATGATGAGTGAGTACTTCAGGATCTCTGACACTTACATGAGCAGCAGAGTGGCGCAGCGGAAGCGTGCTGGGCCCATAACCCAGAGGTCGGTGGATCGAAACCATCCTCTGCTATGTGCACTTATTTTTTTGTTAATTAAATTCATCCAAAACTGGAATTGATATTTTGACTCTTTTATTTTTACTTAAAGTACAATAACTTTTAACATTTTAATTTGTTTTAATAGTATATTGACAGCATTGTATTCTTTCAGAAATCCACTTAATTTTCTGTACCCTATTACTGAAATGGTAATTGACAAAAACAAGCTACATTGTCACCAGAAGAGCAATGCAAAATGTACAATTGATATTTCAAAATCATCTTTCCATCTTGAATTTCAATGATGCATTGGGGCAACGATTTTGTGAGAAACATCTTCACCCTTAAAGAAAGATTTTCTTAACTTCTTACCTGTGTGCTGATTAGATATCACCTGGTTTTCACATTAAACAGATTCCCACTTGAGAAAGCAGCAAGGATGCAGTGAGGTTTATGTTTCCTGGTGTCAACCTGTATTATTTCAGTGGACTTTGTAATGAGGATGCATCTTGCTGCCTTTCCAATGAAGCAAGTTTTAATCAGTAATAGGTGAAAAACCATTCCTACAAAGGTGTTAATCAGAGACTTGGCTTTGTGGACACTTTTCAGAGAGCAAATGTGTTAGCATAAAAATAAAGCCATAAAATGGAGAGCTGATTAATCACTCAATTGGATTTCTCTGCCTGCATAATTTTTTTTCTCTGCAACCCCATGCTAAATTGTGCTTCCTGTTTTTTATAAAATGACTTAATCAAATCTGACTCTGATTGCATCAGAGAAGGCCAGGTACCCTACACTATAAGAGGTGGTTTGAAATTTTGACTTGTCTACTTAAAGATCACCAAAATTTGATCACAAGGTCAATTATGTCCCCGGGTGGGATTGAACCACCAACCTTTCGGTTAACAGCCAAATGCGCTAACTGGTTGCGCCACAGAGACAGCTTGCAAAAGCATGTACTGGCAAAGGCTAAAAAGCATTCATCTAGAAAGTTTCCTAGAAAAAGGTTAAAAAGGCAATAATCTGGAGAGTTTTGCAAGATTTTTCTTCCATTGACCAACGAAGAAACACATTGGTACTTTCACATGATGAGTGAGTACTTCAGGATCTCTGACACTTACATGAGCAGCAGAGTGGCGCAGCGGAAGCGTGCTAGGCCCATAACCCAGAGGTCAGTGGATCGAAACCATCCTCTGCTATGTGCTCTTATTTTTTTGTTAATTAAATTCTTCCAAAACTGGAATTGATATTTTGACTCTTTTATTTTTACTTAAAGTACAATAACTTTTAACATTTTAATTTGTTTTAATAGTATATTGACAGCATTGTTTTCTTTCAGAAATCCACTTAATTTTCTTTACCCTATTACTGAAATGGTAATTGACAAAAACAAGCTACATTGTCACCAGAAGAGCAATGCAAAATGTACAATTGATATTTCAAAATCATCTTTCCATCTTGAATTTCAATGATGCATTGGGGCAACGATTTTGTGAGAAACATCTTCACCCTTAAAGAAAGATTTTCTTAACTTCTTACCTGTGTGCTGATTAGATATCACCTGGTTTTCACATTAAACAGATTCCCACTTGAGAAAGCAGCAAGTATGCAGTGAGGTTTATGTTTCCTGGTGTCAACCTGTATTATTTCAGTGGACATTGTAATGAGGATGCATCTTGCTGCCTTTTCAATGAAGCAAGTTTTAATCAGTAATAGGTGAAAAAACATTCCTACAAAGGTGTTAATCAGAGACTTGGCTTTGTGGACACTTTTCAGAGAGCAAATGTGTTAGCATAAAAATAAAGCCATAAAATGGAGAGCTGATTAATCACTCAATTGGATTTCTCTGCCTGCATAATTTTTTTTCTCTGCAACCCCATGCTAAATTGTGCTTCCTGTTTTTTATAAAATGACTTAATCAAATCTGACTCTGATTGCATCAGAGAAGGCCAGGTACCCTACACTATAAGAGGTGGTTTGAAATTTTGACTTGTCTACTTAAAGATCAGCAAAATTTGATCACAAGGTCAATTACGTCCCCGGGTGATATCGAACCACCAGCCTTTCGGTTAACAGCCGAATGCGCTAACCGATTGCACCACAGATACAACTTGCAAAATCATGTACTAACAAAGGCTAAAAAGCATTCATCTAGAAAGTTTCCTAGAAAAAGTTTAAAAAGGCAATAATCTGGAGAGTTTTGTAAGATTTTTCTTCCATTGACCAACGAAGAAACACATTGGTACTTTCACATGATGAGTAAGTACTTCAGGATCTCTGACACTTACATGAGCAGCAGAGTGGCGCAGCGGAAGCGTGCTGAGCCCATAACCCTGAGGTCGGTGGATCGAAACCATCCTCTGCTATGTGCACTTATTTTTTTGTTAATTAAATTCTTCCAAAACTGGAATTGATATTTTGACTCTTTTATTTTTACTTAAAGTACAATAACTTTTAACATTTTAATTTGTTTTAATAGTATATTGACAGCATTGTTTTCTTTCAGAAATCCACTTAATTTTCTTTACCCTATTACTGAAATGGTAATTGACAAAAACAAGCTACATTGTCACCAGAAGAGCAATGCAAAATGTACAATTGATATTTCAAAATCATCTTTCCATCTTGAATTTCAATGATGCATTGGGGCAACGATTTTGTGAGAAACATCTTCACCCTTAAAGAAAGATTTTCTTAACTTCTTACCTGTGTGCTGATTAGATATCACCTGGTTTTCACATTAAACAGATTCCCACTTGAGAAAGCAGCAAGTATGCAGTGAGGTTTATGTTTCCTGGTGTCAACCTGTATTATTTCAGTGGACATTGTAATGAGGATGCATCTTGCTGCCTTTCCAATGAAGCAAGTTTTAATCAGTAATAGGTGAAAAAACATTCCTACAAAGGTGTTAATCAGAGACTTGGCTTTGTGGACACTTTTCAGAGAGCAAATGTGTTAGCATAAAAATAAAGCCATAAAATGGAGAGCTGATTAATCACTCAATTGGATTTCTCTGCCTGCATAATTTTTTTTCTCTGCAACCCCATGCTAAATTGTGCTTCCTGTTTTTTATAAAATGACTTAATCAAATCTGACTCTGATTGCATCAGAGAAGGCCAGGTACCCAACACTATAAGAGGTGGTTTGAAATTTTGACTTGTCTACTTAAAGATCAGCAAAATTTGATCACAAGGTCAATTACGTCCCCGGGTGATATCGAACCACCAGCCTTTCGGTTAACAGCCGAATGCGCTAACCGATTGCACCACAGATACAACTTGCAAAATCATGTACTAACAAAGGCTAAAAAGCATTCATCTAGAAAGTTTCCTAGAAAAAGTTTAAAAAGGCAATAATCTGGAGAGTTTTGCAAGATTTTTCTTCCATTGACCAACGAAGAAACACATTGGTACTTTCACATGATGAGTAAGTACTTCAGGATCTCTGACACTTACATGAGCAGCAGAGTGGCGCAGCGGAAGCGTGCTGAGCCCATAACCCAGAGGTCGGTGGATCAAAACCATCCTCTGCTATGTGCACTTATTTTTTTGTTAATTAAATTCTTCCAAAACTGGAATTGATATTTTGACTCTTTTATTTTTACTTAAAGTACAATAACTTTTAACATTTTAATTTGTTTTAATAGTATATTGACAGCATTGGTTTCTTTCAGAAATCCACTTAATTTTCTTTACCCTATTACTGAAATGGTAATTGACAAAAACAAGCTACATTGTCACCAGAAGAGCAATGCAAAATGTACAATTGATATTTCAAAATCATCTTTCCATCTTGAATTTCAATGATGCATTGGGGCAACGATTTTGTGAGAAACATCTTCACCCTTAAAGAAAGATTTTCTTAACTTCTTAACTGTGTGCTGATTAGATATCACCTGGTTTTCACATTAAACAGATTCCCACTTGAGAAAGCAGCAAGGATGCAGTGAGGTTTATGTTTCCTGGTGTCAACCTGTATTATTTCAGTTGACATTGTAATGAGGATGCATCTTGCTGCCTTTCCAATGAAGCAAGTTTTAATCAGTAATAGGTGAAAAAACATTCCTACAAAGGTGTTAATCAGAGACTTGGCTTTGTGGACACTTTTCAGAGAGCAAATGTGTTAGCATAAAAATAAAGCCATAAAATGGAGAGCTGATTAATCACTCAATTGGATTTCTCTGCCTGCATAATTTTTTTTCTCTGCAACCCCATGCTAAATTGTGCTTCCTGTTTTTTATAAAATGACTTAATCAAATCTGACTGCATCAGAGAAGGCCAGGTACCCTACACTATAAGAGGTGGTTTGAAATTTTGACTTGTCTACTTAAAGATCACCAAAACTTGATAACAAGGTCAATTACGTCCCCGGGTGGGATTGAACCACCAACCTTTCGGTTAACAGCCGAATGCGCTAACCGATTGCGCCACAGAGACAGCTTGCAAAAGCATGTACTGACAAAGGCTAAAAAGCATTCATCTAGAAAGTTTCCTAGAAAAAGGTTAAAAAGGCAATAATCTGGAGAGTTTTGCAAGATTTTTCTTCCATTGACCAACGAAGAAACACATTGGTACTTTCACATGATGAGTGAGTACTTCAGGATCTCTGACACTTACATGAGCAGCAGAGTGGCGCAGCGGAAGCGTGCTAGGCCCATAACCCAGAGGTCGGTGGATCGAAACCATCCTCTGCTATGTGCACTTATTTTTTTGTTAATTAAATTCTTCCAAAACTGGAATTGATATTTTGACTCTTTTATTTTTACTTAAAGTACAATAACTTTTAACATTTTAATTTGTTTTAATAGTATATTGACAGCATTGTTTTCTTTCAGAAATCCACTTAATTTTCTTTACCCTATTACTGAAATGGTAATTGACAAAAACAAGCTACATTGTCACCAGAAGAGCAATGCAAAATGTACAATTGATATTTCAAAATCATCTTTCCATCTTGAATTTCTATGATGCATTGGGGCAACGATTTTGTGAGAAACATCTTCACCCTTAAAGAAAGATTTTCTTAACTTCTTACCTGTGTGCTGATTAGATATCACCTGGTTTTCACATTAAACAGATTCCCAATTGAGAAAGCAGCAAGGATGCAGTGAGGTTTATGTTTCCTGGTGTCAACCTGTATTATTTCAGTGGACATTGTAATGAGGATGCATCTTGCTGCCTTTCCAATGAAGCAAGTTTTAATCAGTAATAGGTGAAAAAACATTCCTACAAAGGTGTTAATCAGAGACTTGGCTTTGTGGACACTTTTCAGAGAGCAAATGTGTTAGCATAAAAATAAAGCCATAAAATGGAGAGCTGATTAATCACTCAATTGGATTTCTCTGCCTGCATAATTTTTTTTCTCTGCAACCCCATGCTAAATTGTGCTTCCTGTTTTTTATAAAATGACTTAATCAAATCTGACTCTGATTGCATCAGAGAAGGCCAGGTACCCTACACTATAAGAGGTGGTTTGAAATTTTGACTTGTCTACTTAAAGATCACCAAAATTTGATCACAAGGTCAATTACGTCCCCGGGTGGGATTGAACCACCAACCTTTTGGTTAACAGCCGAATGCGCTAACCGATTGCGCCACAGAGACAGCTTGCAAAAGCATGTACTGACAAAGGCTAAAAAGCATTCATCTAGAAAGTTTCCTAGAAAAAGGTTAAAAAGGCAATAATCTGGAGAGTTTTGCAAGATTTTTCTTCCATTGACCAACGAAGAAACACATTGGTACTTTCACATGATGAGTGAGTACTTCAGGATCTCTGACACTTACATGAGCAGCAGAGTGGCGCAGCGGAAGCGTGCTGGGCCCATAACCCAGAGGTCGGTGGATCGAAACCATCCTCTGCTATGTGCACTTATTTTTTTGTTAATTAAATTCATCCAAAACTGGAATTGATATTTTGACTCTTTTATTTTTACTTAAAGTACAATAACTTTTAACATTTTAATTTGTTTTAATAGTATATTGACAGCATTGTATTCTTTCAGAAATCCACTTAATTTTCTGTACCCTATTACTGAAATGGTAATTGACAAAAACAAGCTACATTGTCACCAGAAGAGCAATGCAAAATGTACAATTGATATTTCAAAATCATCTTTCCATCTTGAATTTCAATGATGCATTGGGGCAACGATTTTGTGAGAAACATCTTCACCCTTAAAGAAAGATTTTCTTAACTTCTTACCTGTGTGCTGATTAGATATCACCTGGTTTTCACATTAAACAGATTCCCACTTGAGAAAGCAGCAAGGATGCAGTGAGGTTTATGTTTCCTGGTGTCAACCTGTATTATTTCAGTGGACATCGTAATGAGGATGCATCTTGCTGCCTTTCCAATGAAGCAAGTTTTAATCAGTAATAGGTGAAAAACCATTCCTACAAAGGCGTTAATCAGAGACTTGGCTTTATGGACACTTTTCAGAGAGCAAATGTGTTAGCATAAAAATAAAGCCATAAAATGGAGAGCTGATTAATCACTCAATTGGATTTCTCTGCCTGCATAATTTTTTTTCTCTGCAACCCCATGCTAAATTGTGCTTCCTGTTTTTTATAGAATGACTTAATCAAATCTGACTCTGATTGCATCAGAGAAGGCCAGGTACCCTACACTATAAGAGGTGGTTTGAAATTTTGACTTGTCTACTTAAAGATCACCAAAATTTGATCACAAGGTCAATTACGTCCCCGGGTGGGATTGAACCACCAACCTTTCGGTTAACAGCCGAATGCGCTCACTGATTGCGCCACAGAGACAGCTCGCAAAAGCATGTATTGACAAAGGCTAAAAAGCATTCATCTAGAAAGTTTCCTAGAAAAAGGTTAAAAAGGCAATAATCTGGAGAGTTTTGCAAGATTTTTCTTCCATTGACCAACGAAGAAACACATTGGTACTTTCACATGATGAGTGAGTACTTCAGGATCTCTGACACTTACATGAGCAGCAGAGTGGCGCAGCAGAAGCTTGCTGGGCCCATAACCCAGAGGTCGGTGGATCGAAACCATCCTCTGCTATGTGCACTTATTTTTTTGTTAATTAAATTCTTCCAAAACTGGAATTGATATTTTGACTCTTTTATTTTTACTTAAAGTACAATAACTTTTAACATTTTAATTTGTTTTAATAGTATATTGACAGCATTGTTTTCTTTCAGAAATCCACTTAATTTTCTTTACCCTATTACTGAACTGGTAATTGACAAAAACAAGCTACATTGTCACCAGAAGAGCAATGCAAAATGTACAATTGATATTTCAAAATCATCTTTCCATCTTGAATTTCAATGATGCATTGGGGCAACGATTTTGTGAGAAACATCTTCACCCTTAAAGAAAGATTTTCTTAACTTCTTACCTGTGTGCTGATTAGATATCACCTGGTTTTCACATTAAACAGATTCCCACTTGAGAAAGCAGCAAGGATGCAGTGAGGTTTATGTTTCCTGGTGTCAACCTGTATTATTTCAGTGGACATTGTAATGAGGATGCATCTTGCTGCCTTTCCAATGAAGCAAGTTTTAATCAGTAATAGGTGAAAAAACATTCCTACAAAGGTGTTAATCAGAGACTTGGCTTTGTGCACACTTTTCAGAGAGCAAATGTGTTAGCATAAAAATAAAGCCATAAAATGGAGAGCTGATTAATCACTCAATTGGATTTCTCTGCCTGCATAATTTTTTTTCTCTGCAACCCCATGCTAAATTGTGCTTCCTGTTTTTTATAAAATGACTTAATCAAATCTGACTCTGATTGCATCAGAGAAGGCCAGGTACCCTACACTATAAGAGGTGGTTTGAAATTTTGACTTGTCTACTTAAAGATCAGCAAAATTTGATCACAAGGTCAATTACGTCCCCGGCTGATATCGAACCACCAGCCTTTCGGTTAACAGCCGAATTCGCTAACCGATTGCACCACAGATACAACTTGCAAAATCATGTACTAACAAAGGCTAAAAAGCATTCATCTAGAAAGTTTCCTAGAAAAAGGTTAAAAAGGCAATAATCTGGAGAGTTTTGCAAGATTTTTCTTCCATTGACCAACGAAGAAACACATTGGTACTTTCACATGATGAGTAAGTACTTCAGGATCTCTGGCACTTACATGAGCAGCAGAGTGGCGCAGCGGAAGCGTGCTGGGCCCATAACCCAGAGGTCGGTGGATCGAAACCATCCTCTGCTATGTGCACTTATTTTTTTGTTAATTAAATTCTTCCAAAACTGGAATTGATATTTTGACTCTTTTATTTTTACTTAAAGTACAATAACTTTTAACATTTTAATTTGTTTTAATAGTATATTGACAGCATTGTTTTCTTTCAGAAATCCACTTAATTTTCTTTACCCTATTACTGAAATGGTAATTGACAAAAACAAGCTACATTGTCACCAGAAGAGCAATGCAAAATGTACAATTGATATTTCAAAATCATCTTTCCATCTTGAATTTCAATGATGCATTGGGGCAACGATTTTGTGAGAAACATCTTCACCCTTAAAGAAAGATTTTCTTAACTTCTTACCTGTGTGCTGATTAGATATCACCTGGTTTTCACATTAAACAGATTCCCACTTGAGAAAGCAGCAAGGATGCAGTGAGGTTTATGTTTCCTGGTGTCAACCTGTATTATTTCAGTGGACATTGTAATGAGGATGCATGTTGCTGCCTTTCCAATGAAGCAAGTTTTAATCAGTAATAGGTGAAAAACCATTCCTACAAAGGTGTTAATCAGAGACTTGGCTTTGTGGACACTTTTCAGAGAGCAAATGTGTTAGCATAAAAATAAAGCCATAAAATGGAGAGCTGATTAATCACTCAATTGGATTTCTCTGCCTGCATAATTTTTTTTCTCTGCAACCCCATGCTAAATTGTGCTTCCTGTTTTTTATAAAATGACTTAATCAAATCTGACTCTGATTGCATCAGAGAAGGCCAGGTACCCTACACTATAAGAGGTGGTTTGAAATTTTGACTTGTCTACTTAAAGATCACCAAAATTTGATCACAAGGTCAATTATGTCCCCGGGTGGGATTGAACCACCAACCTTTCGGTTAACAGCCGAATGCGCTAACTGGTTGCGCCACAGAGACAGCTTGCAAAAGCATGTACTGGCAAAGGCTAAAAAGCATTCATCTAGAAAGTTTCCTAGAAAAAGGTTAAAAAGGCAATAATCTGGAGAGTTTTGCAAGATTTTTCTTCCATTGACCAACGAAGAAACACATTGGTACTTTCACATGATGAGTGAGTACTTCAGGATCTCTGACACTTACATGAGCAGCAGAGTGGCGCAGCGGAAGCGTGCTAGGCCCATAACCCAGAGGTCAGTGGATCGAAACCATCCTCTGCTATGTGCACTTATTTTTTTGTTAATTAAATTCTTCCAAAACTGGAATTGATATTTTGACTCTTTTATTTTTACTTAAAGTACAATAACTTTTAACATTTTAATTTGTTTTAATAGTATATTGACAGCATTGTTTTCTTTCAGAAATCCACTTAATTTTCTTTACCCTATTACTGAAATGGTAATTGACAAAAACAAGCTACATTGTCACCAGAAGAGCAATGCAAAATGTACAATTGATATTTCAAAATCATCTTTCCATCTTGAATTTCAATGATGCATTGGGGCAACGATTTTGTGAGAAACATCTTCACCCTTAAAGAAAGATTTTCTTAACTTCTTACCTGTGTGCTGATTAGATATCACCTGGTTTTCACATTAAACAGATTCCCACTTGAGAAAGCAGCAAGTATGCAGTGAGGTTTATGTTTCCTGGTGTCAACCTGTATTATTTCAGTGGACATTGTAATGAGGATGCATCTTGCTGCCTTTCCAATGAAGCAAGTTTTAATCAGTAATAGGTGAAAAACCATTCCTACAAAGGTGTTAATCAGAGACTTGGCTTTGTGGACACTTTTCAGAGAGCAAATGTGTTAGCATAAAAATAAAGCCATAAAATGGAGAGCTGATTAATCACTCAATTGGATTTCTCTGCCTGCATAATTTTTTTTCTCTGCAACCCCATGCTAAATTGTGCTTCCTGTTTTTTATAAAATGACTTAATCAAATCTGACTCTGATTGCATCAGAGAAGGCCAGGTACCCTACACTATAAGAGGTGGTTTGAAATTTTGACTTGTCTACTTAAAGATCACCAAAATTTGATCACAAGGTCAATTACGTCCCCGGGTGGGATTGAACCACCAACCTTTTGGTTAACAGCCGAATGCGCTAACCAATTGCGCCACAGAGACAGCTTGCAAAAGCATGTACTGACAAAGGCTAAAAAGAATTCATCTAGAAAGTTTCCTAGAAAAAGGTTAAAAAGGCAATAATCTGGAGAGTTTTGCAAGATTTTTCTTCCATTGACCAACGAAGAAACACATTGGTACTTTCACATGATGAGTGAGTACTTCAGGATCTCTGACACTTACATGAGCAGCAGAGTGGCGCAGCGGAAGCGTGCTGGGCCCATAACCCAGAGGTCGGTGGATCGAAACCATCCTCTGCTATGTGCACTTATTTTTTTGTTAATTAAATTCTTCCAAAACTGGAATTGATATTTTGACTCTTTTATTTTTACTTAAAGTACAATAACTTTTAACATTTTAATTTGTTTTAATAGTATATTGACAGCATTGTATTCTTTCAGAAATCCACTTAATTTTCTGTACCCTATTACTGAAATGGTAATTGACAAAAACAAGCTACATTGTCACCAGAAGAGCAATGCAAAATGTACAATTGATATTTCAAAATCATCTTTCCATCTTGAATTTCAATGATGCATTGGGGCAACGATTTTGTGAGAAACATCTTCACCCTTAAAGAAAGATTTTCTTAACTTCTTACCTGTGTGCTGATTAGATATCACCTGGTTTTCACATTAAACAGATTCCCACTTGAGAAAGCAGCAAGGATGCAGTGAGGTTTATGTTTCCTGGTGTCAACCTGTATTATTTCAGTGGACATCGTAATGAGGATGCATCTTGCTGCCTTTCCAATGAAGCAAGTTTTAATCAGTAATAGGTGAAAAACCATTCCTACAAAGGCGTTAATCAGAGACTTGGCTTTATGGACACTTTTCAGAGAGCAAATGTGTTAGCATAAAAATAAAGCCATAAAATGGAGAGCTGATTAATCACTCAATTGGATTTCTCTGCCTGCATAATTTTTTTTCTCTGCAACCCCATGCTAAATTGTGCTTCCTGTTTTTTATAGAATGACTTAATCAAATCTGACTCTGATTGCATCAGAGAAGGCCAGGTACCCTACACTATAAGAGGTGGTTTGAAATTTTGACTTGTCTACTTAAAGATCACCAAAATTTGATCACAAGGTCAATTACGTCCCCGGGTGGGATTGAACCACCAACCTTTCGGTTAACAGCCGAATGCGCTCACTGATTGCGCCACAGAGACAGCTCGCAAAAGCATGTATTGACAAAGGCTAAAAGGCATTCATCTAGAAAGTTTCCTAGAAAAAGGTTAAAAAGGCAATAATCTGGAGAGTTTTGCAAGATTTTTCTTCCATTGACCAACGAAGAAACACATTGGTACTTTCACATGATGAGTGAGTACTTCAGGATCTCTGACACTTACATGAGCAGCAGAGTGGCGCAGCGGAAGCTTGCTGGGCCCATAACCCAGAGGTCGGTGGATCGAAACCATCCTCTGCTATGTGCACTTATTTTTTTGTTAATTAAATTCTTCCAAAACTGGAATTGATATTTTGACTCTTTTATTTTTACTTAAAGTACAATAACTTTTAACATTTTAATTTGTTTTAATAGTATATTGACAGCATTGTTTTCTTTCAGAAATCCACTTAATTTTCTTTACCCTATTACTGAAATGGTAATTGACAAAAACAAGCTACATTGTCACCAGAAGAGCAATGCAAAATGTACAATTGATATTTCAAAATCATCTTTCCATCTTGAATTTCAATGATGCATTGGGGCAACGATTTTGTGAGAAACATCTTCACCCTTAAAGAAAGATTTTCTTAACTTCTTACCTGTGTGCTGATTAGATATCACCTGGTTTTCACATTAAACAGATTCCCACTTGAGAAAGCAGCAAGGATGCAGTGAGGTTTATGTTTCCTGGTGTCAACCTGTATTATTTCAGTGGACATTGTAATGAGGATGCATCTTGCTGCCTTTCCAATGAAGCAAGTTTTAATCAGTAATAGGTGAAAAACCATTCCTACAAAGGTGTTAATCAGAGACTTGGCTTTGTGCACACTTTTCAGAGAGCAAATGTGTTAGCATAAAAATAAAGCCATAAAATGGAGAGCTGATTAATCACTCAATTGGATTTCTCTGCCTGCATAATTTTTTTTCTCTGCAACCCCATGCTAAATTGTGCTTCCTGTTTTTTATAAAATGACTTAATCAAATCTGACTCTGATTGCATCAGAGAAGGCCAGGTACCCTACACTATAAGAGGTGGTTTGAAATTTTGACTTGTCTACTTAAAGATCACCAAAATTTGATCACAAGGTCAATTATGTCCCCGGGTGGGATTGAACCACCAACCTTTCGGTTAACAGCCGAATGCGCTAACTGGTTGCGCCACAGAGACAGCTTGCAAAAGCATGTACTGGCAAAGGCTAAAAAGCATTCATCTAGAAAGTTTCCTAGAAAAAGGTTAAAAAGGCAATAATCTGGAGAGTTTTGCAAGATTTTTCTTCCATTGACCAACGAAGAAACACATTGGTACTTTCACATGATGAGTGAGTACTTCAGGATCTCTGACACTTACATGAGCAGCAGAGTGGCGCAGCGGAAGCGTGCTAGGCCCATAACCCAGAGGTCAGTGGATCGAAACCATCCTCTGCTATGTGCACTTATTTTTTTGTTAATTAAATTCTTCCAAAACTGGAATTGATATTTTGACTCTTTTATTTTTACTTAAAGTACAATAACTTTTAACATTTTAATTTGTTTTAATAGTATATTGACAGCATTGTTTTCTTTCAGAAATCCACTTAATTTTCTTTACCCTATTACTGAAATGGTAATTGACAAAAACAAGCTACATTGTCACCAGAAGAGCAATGCAAAATGTACAATTGATATTTCAAAATCATCTTTCCATCTTGAATTTCAATGATGCATTGGGGCAACGATTTTGTGAGAAACATCTTCACCCTTAAAGAAAGATTTTCTTAACTTCTTACCTGTGTGCTGATTAGATATCACCTGGTTTTCACATTAAACAGATTCCCACTTGAGAAAGCAGCAAGTATGCAGTGAGGTTTATGTTTCCTGGTGTCAACCTGTATTATTTCAGTGGACATTGTAATGAGGATGCATCTTGCTGCCTTTCCAATGAAGCAAGTTTTAATCAGTAATAGGTGAAAAAACATTCCTACAAAGGTGTTAATCAGAGACTTGGCTTTGTGGACACTTTTCAGAGAGCAAATGTGTTAGCATAAAAATAAAGCCATAAAATGGAGAGCTGATTAATCACTCAATTGGATTTCTCTGCCTGCATAATTTTTTTTCTCTGCAACCCCATGCTAAATTGTGCTTCCTGTTTTTTATAAAATGACTTAATCAAATCTGACTCTGATTGCATCAGAGAAGGCCAGGTACCCTACACTATAAGAGGTGGTTTGAAATTTTGACTTGTCTACTTAAAGATCAGCAAAATTTGATCACAAGGCCAATTACGTCCCCGGGTGATATCGAACCACCAGCCTTTCGGTTAACAGCCGAATGCGCTAACCGATTGCACCAATGATACAACTTGCAAAATCATGTACTAACAAAGGCTAAAAAGCATTCATCTAGAAAGTTTCCTAGAAAAAGTTTAAAAAGGCAATAATCTGGAGAGTTTTGCAAGATTTTTCTTCCATTGACCAACGAAGAAACACATTGGTACTTTCACATGATGAGTAAGTACTTCAGGATCTCTGACACTTACATGAGCAGCAGAGTGGCGCAGCGGAAGCGTGCTGAGCCCATAACCCAGAGGTCGGTGCATCGAAACCATCCTCTGCTATGTGCACTTATTTTTTTGTTAATTAAATTCTTCCAAAACTGGAATTGATATTTTGACTCTTTTATTTTTACTTAAAGTACAATAACTTTTAACATTTTAATTTGTTTTAATAGTATATTGACAGCATTGTTTTCTTTCAGAAATCCACTTAATTTTCTTTACCCTATTACTGAAATGGTAATTGACAAAAACAAGCTACATTGTCACCAGAAGAGCAATGCAAAATGTACAATTGATATTTCAAAATCATCTTTCCATCTTGAATTTCTATGATGCATTGGGGCAACGATTTTGTGAGAAACATCTTCACCCTTAAAGAAAGATTTTCTTAACTTCTTACCTGTGTGCTGATTAGATATCACCTGGTTTTCACATTAAACAGATTCCCAATTGAGAAAGCAGCAAGGATGCAGTGAGGTTTATGTTTCCTGGTGTCAACCTGTATTATTTCAGTGGACATTGTAATGAGGATGCATCTTGCTGACTTTCCAATGAAGCAAGTTTTAATCAGTAATAGGTGAAAAAACATTCCTACAAAGGTGTTAATCAGAGACTTGGCTTTGTGGACACTTTTCAGAGAGCAAATGTGTTAGCATAAAAATAAAGCCATAAAATGGAGAGCTGATTAATCACTCAATTGGATTTCTCTGCCTGCATAATTTTTTTTCTCTGCAACCCCATGCTAAATTGTGCTTCCTGTTTTTTATAAAATGACTTAATCAAATCTGACTCTGATTGCATCAGAGAAGGCCAGGTACCCTACACTATAAGAGGTGGTTTGAAATTTTGACTTGTCTACTTAAAGATCACCAAAATTTGATCACAAGGTCAATTACGTCCCCGGGTGGGATTGAACCACCAACCTTTTGGTTAACAGCCGAATGCGCTAACCGATTGCGCCACAGAGACAGCTTGCAAAAGCATGTACTGACAAAGGCTAAAAAGCATTCATCTAGAAAGTTTCCTAGAAAAAGGTTAAAAAGGCAATAATCTGGAGAGTTTTGCAAGATTTTTCTTCCATTGACCAACGAAGAAACACATTGGTACTTTCACATGATGAGTGAGTACTTCAGGATCTCTGACACTTACATGAGCAGCAGAGTGGCGCAGCGGAAGCGTGCTGGGCCCATAACCCAGAGGTCAGTGGATCGAAACCATCCTCTGCTATGTGCACTTATTTTTTTGTTAATTAAATTCTTCCAAAACTGGAATTGATATTTTGACTCTTTTATTTTTACTTAAAGTACAATAACTTTTAACATTTTAATTTGTTTTAATAGTATATTGACAGCATTGTATTCTTTCAGAAATCCACTTAATTTTCTGTACCCTATTACTGAAATGGTAATTGACAAAAACAAGCTACATTGTCACCAGAAGAGCAATGCAAAATGTACAATTGATATTTCAAAATCATCTTTCCATCTTGAATTTCAATGATGCATTGGGGCAACGATTTTGTGAGAAACATCTTCACCCTTAAAGAAAGATTTTCTTAACTTCTTACCTGTGTGCTGATTAGATATCACCTGGTTTTCACATTAAACAGATTCCCACTTGAGAAAGCAGCAAGGATGCAGTGAGGTTTATGTTTCCTGGTGTCAACCTGTATTATTTCAGTGGACATCGTAATGAGGATGCATCTTGCTGCCTTTCCAATGAAGCAAGTTTTAATCAGTAATAGGTGAAAAACCATTCCTACAAAGGCGTTAATCAGAGACTTGGCTTTATGGACACTTTTCAGAGAGCAAATGTGTTAGCATAAAAATAAAGCCATAAAATGGAGAGCTGATTAATCACTCAATTGGATTTCTCTGCCTGCATAATTTTTTTTCTCTGCAACCCCATGCTAAATTGTGCTTCCTGTTTTTTATAGAATGACTTAATCAAATCTGACTCTGATTGCATCAGAGAAGGCCAGGTACCCTACACTATAAGAGGTGGTTTGAAATTTTGACTTGTCTACTTAAAGATCACCAAAATTTGATCACAAGGTCAATTACGTCCCCGGGTGGGATTGAACCACCAACCTTTCGGTTAACAGCCGAATGCGCTCACTGATTGCGCCACAGAGACAGCTCGCAAAAGCATGTATTGACAAAGGCTAAAAAGCATTCATCTAGAAAGTTTCCTAGAAAAAGGTTAAAAAGGCAATAATCTGGAGAGTTTTGCAAGATTTTTCTTCCATTGACCAACGAAGAAACACATTGGTACTTTCACATGATGAGTGAGTACTTCAGGATCTCTGACACTTACATGAGCAGCAGAGTGGCGCAGCAGAAGCTTGCTGGGCCCATAACCCAGAGGTCGGTGGATCGAAACCATCCTCTGCTATGTGCACTTATTTTTTTGTTAATTAAATTCTTCCAAAACTGGAATTGATATTTTGACTCTTTTATTTTTACTTAAAGTACAATAACTTTTAACATTTTAATTTGTTTTAATAGTATATTGACAGCATTGTTTTCTTTCAGAAATCCACTTAATTTTCTTTACCCTATTACTGAACTGGTAATTGACAAAAACAAGCTACATTGTCACCAGAAGAGCAATGCAAAATGTACAATTGATATTTCAAAATCATCTTTCCATCTTGAATTTCAATGATGCATTGGGGCAACGATTTTGTGAGAAACATCTTCACCCTTAAAGAAAGATTTTCTTAACTTCTTACCTGTGTGCTGATTAGATATCACCTGGTTTTCACATTAAACAGATTCCCACTTGAGAAAGCAGCAAGGATGCAGTGAGGTTTATGTTTCCTGGTGTCAACCTGTATTATTTCAGTGGACATTGTAATGAGGATGCATCTTGCTGCCTTTCCAATGAAGCAAGTTTTAATCAGTAATAGGTGAAAAAACATTCCTACAAAGGTGTTAATCAGAGACTTGGCTTTGTGCACACTTTTCAGAGAGCAAATGTGTTAGCATAAAAATAAAGCCATAAAATGGAGAGCTGATTAATCACTCAATTGGATTTCTCTGCCTGCATAATTTTTTTTCTCTGCAACCCCATGCTAAATTGTGCTTCCTGTTTTTTTATAAAATGACTTAATCAAATCTGACTCTGATTGCATCAGAGAAGGCCAGGTACCCTACACTATAAGAGGTGGTTTGAAATTTTGACTTGTCTACTTAAAGATCAGCAAAATTTGATCACAAGGTCAATTACGTCCCCGGCTGATATCGAACCACCAGCCTTTCGGTTAACAGCCGAATTCGCTAACCGATTGCACCACAGATACAACTTGCAAAATCATGTACTAACAAAGGCTAAAAAGCATTCATCTAGAAAGTTTCCTAGAAAAAGGTTAAAAAGGCAATAATCTGGAGAGTTTTGCAAGATTTTTCTTCCATTGACCAACGAAGAAACACATTGGTACTTTCACATGATGAGTAAGTACTTCAGGATCTCTGGCACTTACATGAGCAGCAGAGTGGCGCAGCGGAAGCGTGCTGGGCCCATAACCCAGAGGTCGGTGGATCGAAACCATCCTCTGCTATGTGCACTTATTTTTTTGTTAATTAAATTCTTCCAAAACTGGAATTGATATTTTGACTCTTTTATTTTTACTTAAAGTACAATAACTTTTAACATTTTAATTTGTTTTAATAGTATATTGACAGCATTGTTTTCTTTCAGAAATCCACTTAATTTTCTTTACCCTATTACTGAAATGGTAATTGACAAAAACAAGCTACATTGTCACCAGAAGAGCAATGCAAAATGTACAATTGATATTTCAAAATCATCTTTCCATCTTGAATTTCAATGATGCATTGGGGCAACGATTTTGTGAGAAACATCTTCACCCTTAAAGAAAGATTTTCTTAACTTCTTACCTGTGTGCTGATTAGATATCACCTGGTTTTCACATTAAACAGATTCCCACTTGAGAAAGCAGCAAGGATGCAGTGAGGTTTATGTTTCCTGGTGTCAACCTGTATTATTTCAGTGGACATTGTAATGAGGATGCATGTTGCTGCCTTTCCAATGAAGCAAGTTTTAATCAGTAATAGGTGAAAAACCATTCCTACAAAGGTGTTAATCAGAGACTTGGCTTTGTGGACACTTTTCAGAGAGCAAATGTGTTAGCATAAAAATAAAGCCATAAAATGGAGAGCTGATTAATCACTCAATTGGATTTCTCTGCCTGCATAATTTTTTTTCTCTGCAACCCCATGCTAAATTGTGCTTCCTGTTTTTTATAAAATGACTTAATCAAATCTGACTCTGATTGCATCAGAGAAGGCCAGGTACCCTACACTATAAGAGGTGGTTTGAAATTTTGACTTGTCTACTTAAAGATCACCAAAATTTGATCACAAGGTCAATTATGTCCCCGGGTGGGATTGAACCACCAACCTTTCGGTTAACAGCCGAATGCGCTAACTGGTTGCGCCACAGAGACAGCTTGCAAAAGCATGTACTGGCAAAGGCTAAAAAGCATTCATCTAGAAAGTTTCCTAGAAAAAGGTTAAAAAGGCAATAATCTGGAGAGTTTTGCAAGATTTTTCTTCCATTGACCAACGAAGAAACACATTGGTACTTTCACATGATGAGTGAGTACTTCAGGATCTCTGACACTTACATGAGCAGCAGAGTGGCGCAGCGGAAGCGTGCTAGGCCCATAACCCAGAGGTCAGTGGATCGAAACCATTCTCTGCTATGTGCACTTATTTTTTTGTTAATTAATTTCTTCCAAAACTGGAATTGATATTTTGACTCTTTTATTTTTACTTAAAGTACAATAACTTTTAACATTTTAATTTGTTTTAATAGTATATTGACAGCATTGTTTTCTTTCAGAAATCCACTTAATTTTCTTTACCCTATTACTGAAATGGTAATTGACAAAAACAAGCTACATTGTCACCAGAAGAGCAATGCAAAATGTACAATTGATATTTCAAAATCATCTTTCCATCTTGAATTTCAATGATGCATTGGGGCAACGATTTTGTGAGAAACATCTTCACCCTTAAAGAAAGATTTTCTTAACTTCTTACCTGTGTGCTGATTAGATATCACCTGGTTTTCACATTAAACAGATTCCCACTTGAGAAAGCAGCAAGTATGCAGTGAGGTTTATGTTTCCTGGTGTCAACCTGTATTATTTCAGTGGACATTGTAATGAGGATGCATCTTGCTGCCTTTCCAATGAAGCAAGTTTTAATCAGTAATAGGTGAAAAACCATTCCTACAAAGGTGTTAATCAGAGACTTGGCTTTGTGGACACTTTTCAGAGAGCAAATGAGTTAGCATAAAAATAAAGCCATAAAATGGAGAGCTGATTAATCACTCAATTGGATTTCTCTGCCTGCATAATTTTTTTTCTCTGCAACCCCATGCTAAATTGTGCTTCCTGTTTTTTATAAAATGACTTAATCAAATCTGACTCTGATTGCATCAGAGAAGGCCAGGTACCCTACACTATAAGAGGTGGTTTGAAATTTTGACTTGTCTACTTAAAGATCACCAAAATTTGATCACAAGGTCAATTACGTCCCCGGGTGGGATTGAACCACCAACCTTTTGGTTAACAGCCGAATGCGCTAACCAATTGCGCCACAGAGACAGCTTGCAAAAGCATGTACTGACAAAGGCTAAAAAGAATTCATCTAGAAAGTTTCCTAGAAAAAGGTTAAAAAGGCAATAATCTGGAGAGTTTTGCAAGATTTTTCTTCCATTGACCAACGAAGAAACACATTGGTACTTTCACATGATGAGTGAGTACTTCAGGATCTCTGACACTTACATGAGCAGCAGAGTGGCGCAGCGGAAGCGTGCTGGGCCCATAACCCAGAGGTCGGTGGATCGAAACCATCCTCTGCTATGTGCACTTATTTTTTTGTTAATTAAATTCTTCCAAAACTGGAATTGATATTTTGACTCTTTTATTTTTACTTAAAGTACAATAACTTTTAACATTTTAATTTGTTTTAATAGTATATTGACAGCATTGTATTCTTTCAGAAATCCACTTAATTTTCTGTACCCTATTACTGAAATGGTAATTGACAAAAACAAGCTACATTGTCACCAGAAGAGCAATGCAAAATGTACAATTGATATTTCAAAATCATCTTTCCATCTTGAATTTCAATGATGCATTGGGGCAACGATTTTGTGAGAAACATCTTCACCCTTAAAGAAAGATTTTCTTAACTTCTTACCTGTGTGCTGATTAGATATCACCTGGTTTTCACATTAAACAGATTCCCACTTGAGAAAGCAGCAAGGATGCAGTGAGGTTTATGTTTCCTGGTGTCAACCTGTATTATTTCAGTGGACATCGTAATGAGGATGCATCTTGCTGCCTTTCCAATGAAGCAAGTTTTAATCAGTAATAGGTGAAAAACCATTCCTACAAAGGCGTTAATCAGAGACTTGGCTTTATGGACACTTTTCAGAGAGCAAATGTGTTAGCATAAAAATAAAGCCATAAAATGGAGAGCTGATTAATCACTCAATTGGATTTCTCTGCCTGCATAATTTTTTTTCTCTGCAACCCCATGCTAAATTGTGCTTCCTGTTTTTTATAGAATGACTTAATCAAATCTGACTCTGATTGCATCAGAGAAGGCCAGGTACCCTACACTATAAGAGGTGGTTTGAAATTTTGACTTGTCTACTTAAAGATCACCAAAATTTGATCACAAGGTCAATTACGTCCCTGGGTGGGATTGAACCACCAACCTTTCGGTTAACAGCCGAATGCGCTCACTGATTGCGCCACAGAGACAGCTCGCAAAAGCATGTATTGACAAAGGCTAAAAGGCATTCATCTAGAAAGTTTCCTAGAAAAAGGTTAAAAAGGCAATAATCTGGAGAGTTTTGCAAGATTTTTCTTCCATTGACCAACGAAGAAACACATTGGTACTTTCACATGATGAGTGAGTACTTCAGGATCTCTGACACTTACATGAGCAGCAGAGTGGCGCAGCGGAAGCTTGCTGGGCCCATAACCCAGAGGTCGGTGGATCGAAACCATCCTCTGCTATGTGCACTTATTTTTTTGTTAATTAAATTCTTCCAAAACTGGAATTGATATTTTGACTCTTTTATTTTTACTTAAAGTACAATAACTTTTAACATTTTAATTTGTTTTAATAGTATATTGACAGCATTGTTTTCTTTCAGAAATCCACTTAATTTTCTTTACCCTATTACTGAAATGGTAATTGACAAAAACAAGCTACATTGTCACCAGAAGAGCAATGCAAAATGTACAATTGATATTTCAAAATCATCTTTCCATCTTGAATTTCAATGATGCATTGGGGCAACGATTTTGTGAGAAACATCTTCACCCTTAAAGAAAGATTTTCTTAACTTCTTACCTGTGTGCTGATTAGATATCACCTGGTTTTCACATTAAACAGATTCCCACTTGAGAAAGCAGCAAGGATGCAGTGAGGTTTATGTTTCCTGGTGTCAACCTGTATTATTTCAGTGGACATTGTAATGAGGATGCATCTTGCTGCCTTTCCAATGAAGCAAGTTTTAATCAGTAATAGGTGAAAAACCATTCCTACAAATGTGTTAATCAGAGACTTGGCTTTGTGCACACTTTTCAGAGAGCAAATGTGTTAGCATAAAAATAAAGCCATAAAATGGAGAGCTGATTAATCACTCAATTGGATTTCTCTGCCTGCATAATTTTTTTTCTCTGCAACCCCATGCTAAATTGTGCTTCCTGTTTTTTATAAAATGACTTAATCAAATCTGACTCTGATTGCATCAGAGAAGGCCAGGTACCCTACACTATAAGAGGTGGTTTGAAATTTTGACTTGTCTACTTAAAGATCAGCAAAATTTGATCACAAGGCCAATTACGTCCCCGGGTGATATCGAACCACCAGCCTTTCGGTTAACAGCCGAATGCGCTAACCGATTGCACCAATGATACAACTTGCAAAATCATGTACTAACAAAGGCTAAAAAGCATTCATCTAGAAAGTTTCCTAGAAAAAGGTTAAAAAGGCAATAATCTGGAGAGTTTTGCAAGATTTTTCTTCCATTGACCAACGAAGAAACACATTGGTACTTTCACATGATGAGTGAGTACTTCAGGATCTCTGACACTTACATGAGCAGCAGAGTGGCGCAGCGGAAGCGTGCTGGGCCCATAACCCAGAGGTCAGTGGATCGAAACCATCCTCTGCTATGTGCACTTATTTTTTTGTTAATTAAATTCTTCCAAAACTGGAATTGATATTTTGACTCTTTTATTTTTACTTAAAGTACAATAACTTTTAACATTTTAATTTGTTTTAATAGTATATTGACAGCATTGTATTCTTTCAGAAATCCACTTAATTTTCTGTACCCTATTACTGAAATGGTAATTGACAAAAACAAGCTACATTGTCACCAGAAGAGCAATGCAAAATGTACAATTGATATTTCAAAATCATCTTTCCATCTTGAATTTCAATGATGCATTGGGGCAACGATTTTGTGAGAAACATCTTCACCCTTAAAGAAAGATTTTCTTAACTTCTTACCTGTGTGCTGATTAGATATCACCTGGTTTTCACATTAAACAGATTCCCACTTGAGAAAGCAGCAAGGATGCAGTGAGGTTTATGTTTCCTGGTGTCAACCTGTATTATTTCAGTGGACATCGTAATGAGGATGCATCTTGCTGCCTTTCCAATGAAGCAAGTTTTAATCAGTAATAGGTGAAAAACCATTCCTACAAAGGCGTTAATCAGAGACTTGGCTTTATGGACACTTTTCAGAGAGCAAATGTGTTAGCATAAAAATAAAGCCATAAAATGGAGAGCTGATTAATCACTCAATTGGATTTCTCTGCCTGCATAATTTTTTTTCTCTGCAACCCCATGCTAAATTGTGCTTCCTGTTTTTTATAGAATGACTTAATCAAATCTGACTCTGATTGCATCAGAGAAGGCCAGGTACCCTACACTATAAGAGGTGGTTTGAAATTTTGACTTGTCTACTTAAAGATCACCAAAATTTGATCACAAGGTCAATTACGTCCCCGGGTGGGATTGAACCACCAACCTTTCGGTTAACAGCCGAATGCGCTCACTGATTGCGCCACAGAGACAGCTCGCAAAAGCATGTATTGACAAAGGCTAAAAAGCATTCATCTAGAAAGTTTCCTAGAAAAAGGTTAAAAAGGCAATAATCTGGAGAGTTTTGCAAGATTTTTCTTCCATTGACCAACGAAGAAACACATTGGTACTTTCACATGATGAGTGAGTACTTCAGGATCTCTGACACTTACATGAGCAGCAGAGTGGCGCAGCAGAAGCTTGCTGGGCCCATAACCCAGAGGTCGGTGGATCGAAACCATCCTCTGCTATGTGCACTTATTTTTTTGTTAATTAAATTCTTCCAAAACTGGAATTGATATTTTGACTCTTTTATTTTTACTTAAAGTACAATAACTTTTAACATTTTAATTTGTTTTAATAGTATATTGACAGCATTGTTTTCTTTCAGAAATCCACTTAATTTTCTTTACCCTATTACTGAACTGGTAATTGACAAAAACAAGCTACATTGTCACCAGAAGAGCAATGCAAAATGTACAATTGATATTTCAAAATCATCTTTCCATCTTGAATTTCAATGATGCATTGGGGCAACGATTTTGTGAGAAACATCTTCACCCTTAAAGAAAGATTTTCTTAACTTCTTACCTGTGTGCTGATTAGATATCACCTGGTTTTCACATTAAACAGATTCCCACTTGAGAAAGCAGCAAGGATGCAGTGAGGTTTATGTTTCCTGGTGTCAACCTGTATTATTTCAGTGGACATTGTAATGAGGATGCATCTTGCTGCCTTTCCAATGAAGCAAGTTTTAATCAGTAATAGGTGAAAAAACATTCCTACAAAGGTGTTAATCAGAGACTTGGCTTTGTGCACACTTTTCAGAGAGCAAATGTGTTAGCATAAAAATAAAGCCATAAAATGGAGAGCTGATTAATCACTCAATTGGATTTCTCTGCCTGCATAATTTTTTTTCTCTGCAACCCCATGCTAAATTGTGCTTCCTGTTTTTTTATAAAATGACTTAATCAAATCTGACTCTGATTGCATCAGAGAAGGCCAGGTACCCTACACTATAAGAGGTGGTTTGAAATTTTGACTTGTCTACTTAAAGATCAGCAAAATTTGATCACAAGGTCAATTACGTCCCCGGCTGATATCGAACCACCAGCCTTTCGGTTAACAGCCGAATTCGCTAACCGATTGCACCACAGATACAACTTGCAAAATCATGTACTAACAAAGGCTAAAAAGCATTCATCTAGAAAGTTTCCTAGAAAAAGGTTAAAAAGGCAATAATCTGGAGAGTTTTGCAAGATTTTTCTTCCATTGACCAACGAAGAAACACATTGGTACTTTCACATGATGAGTAAGTACTTCAGGATCTCTGGCACTTACATGAGCAGCAGAGTGGCGCAGCGGAAGCGTGCTGGGCCCATAACCCAGAGGTCGGTGGATCGAAACCATCCTCTGCTATGTGCACTTATTTTTTTGTTAATTAAATTCTTCCAAAACTGGAATTGATATTTTGACTCTTTTATTTTTACTTAAAGTACAATAACTTTTAACATTTTAATTTGTTTTAATAGTATATTGACAGCATTGTTTTCTTTCAGAAATCCACTTAATTTTCTTTACCCTATTACTGAAATGGTAATTGACAAAAACAAGCTACATTGTCACCAGAAGAGCAATGCAAAATGTACAATTGATATTTCAAAATCATCTTTCCATCTTGAATTTCAATGATGCATTGGGGCAACGATTTTGTGAGAAACATCTTCACCCTTAAAGAAAGATTTTCTTAACTTCTTACCTGTGTGCTGATTAGATATCACCTGGTTTTCACATTAAACAGATTCCCACTTGAGAAAGCAGCAAGGATGCAGTGAGGTTTATGTTTCCTGGTGTCAACCTGTATTATTTCAGTGGACATTGTAATGAGGATGCATGTTGCTGCCTTTCCAATGAAGCAAGTTTTAATCAGTAATAGGTGAAAAACCATTCCTACAAAGGTGTTAATCAGAGACTTGGCTTTGTGGACACTTTTCAGAGAGCAAATGTGTTAGCATAAAAATAAAGCCATAAAATGGAGAGCTGATTAATCACTCAATTGGATTTCTCTGCCTGCATAATTTTTTTTCTCTGCAACCCCATGCTAAATTGTGCTTCCTGTTTTTTATAAAATGACTTAATCAAATCTGACTCTGATTGCATCAGAGAAGGCCAGGTACCCTACACTATAAGAGGTGGTTTGAAATTTTGACTTGTCTACTTAAAGATCACCAAAATTTGATCACAAGGTCAATTATGTCCCCGGGTGGGATTGAACCACCAACCTTTCGGTTAACAGCCGAATGCGCTAACTGGTTGCGCCACAGAGACAGCTTGCAAAAGCATGTACTGGCAAAGGCTAAAAAGCATTCATCTAGAAAGTTTCCTAGAAAAAGGTTAAAAAGGCAATAATCTGGAGAGTTTTGCAAGATTTTTCTTCCATTGACCAACGAAGAAACACATTGGTACTTTCACATGATGAGTGAGTACTTCAGGATCTCTGACACTTACATGAGCAGCAGAGTGGCGCAGCGGAAGCGTGCTAGGCCCATAACCCAGAGGTCAGTGGATCGAAACCATTCTCTGCTATGTGCACTTATTTTTTTGTTAATTAATTTCTTCCAAAACTGGAATTGATATTTTGACTCTTTTATTTTTACTTAAAGTACAATAACTTTTAACATTTTAATTTGTTTTAATAGTATATTGACAGCATTGTTTTCTTTCAGAAATCCACTTAATTTTCTTTACCCTATTACTGAAATGGTAATTGACAAAAACAAGCTACATTGTCACCAGAAGAGCAATGCAAAATGTACAATTGATATTTCAAAATCATCTTTCCATCTTGAATTTCAATGATGCATTGGGGCAACGATTTTGTGAGAAACATCTTCACCCTTAAAGAAAGATTTTCTTAACTTCTTACCTGTGTGCTGATTAGATATCACCTGGTTTTCACATTAAACAGATTCCCACTTGAGAAAGCAGCAAGTATGCAGTGAGGTTTATGTTTCCTGGTGTCAACCTGTATTATTTCAGTGGACATTGTAATGAGGATGCATCTTGCTGCCTTTCCAATGAAGCAAGTTTTAATCAGTAATAGGTGAAAAACCATTCCTACAAAGGTGTTAATCAGAGACTTGGCTTTGTGGACACTTTTCAGAGAGCAAATGAGTTAGCATAAAAATAAAGCCATAAAATGGAGAGCTGATTAATCACTCAATTGGATTTCTCTGCCTGCATAATTTTTTTTCTCTGCAACCCCATGCTAAATTGTGCTTCCTGTTTTTTATAAAATGACTTAATCAAATCTGACTCTGATTGCATCAGAGAAGGCCAGGTACCCTACACTATAAGAGGTGGTTTGAAATTTTGACTTGTCTACTTAAAGATCACCAAAATTTGATCACAAGGTCAATTACGTCCCCGGGTGGGATTGAACCACCAACCTTTTGGTTAACAGCCGAATGCGCTAACCAATTGCGCCACAGAGACAGCTTGCAAAAGCATGTACTGACAAAGGCTAAAAAGAATTCATCTAGAAAGTTTCCTAGAAAAAGGTTAAAAAGGCAATAATCTGGAGAGTTTTGCAAGATTTTTCTTCCATTGACCAACGAAGAAACACATTGGTACTTTCACATGATGAGTGAGTACTTCAGGATCTCTGACACTTACATGAGCAGCAGAGTGGCGCAGCGGAAGCGTGCTGGGCCCATAACCCAGAGGTCGGTGGATCGAAACCATCCTCTGCTATGTGCACTTATTTTTTTGTTAATTAAATTCTTCCAAAACTGGAATTGATATTTTGACTCTTTTATTTTTACTTAAAGTACAATAACTTTTAACATTTTAATTTGTTTTAATAGTATATTGACAGCATTGTATTCTTTCAGAAATCCACTTAATTTTCTGTACCCTATTACTGAAATGGTAATTGACAAAAACAAGCTACATTGTCACCAGAAGAGCAATGCAAAATGTACAATTGATATTTCAAAATCATCTTTCCATCTTGAATTTCAATGATGCATTGGGGCAACGATTTTGTGAGAAACATCTTCACCCTTAAAGAAAGATTTTCTTAACTTCTTACCTGTGTGCTGATTAGATATCACCTGGTTTTCACATTAAACAGATTCCCACTTGAGAAAGCAGCAAGGATGCAGTGAGGTTTATGTTTCCTGGTGTCAACCTGTATTATTTCAGTGGACATCGTAATGAGGATGCATCTTGCTGCCTTTCCAATGAAGCAAGTTTTAATCAGTAATAGGTGAAAAACCATTCCTACAAAGGCGTTAATCAGAGACTTGGCTTTATGGACACTTTTCAGAGAGCAAATGTGTTAGCATAAAAATAAAGCCATAAAATGGAGAGCTGATTAATCACTCAATTGGATTTCTCTGCCTGCATAATTTTTTTTCTCTGCAACCCCATGCTAAATTGTGCTTCCTGTTTTTTATAGAATGACTTAATCAAATCTGACTCTGATTGCATCAGAGAAGGCCAGGTACCCTACACTATAAGAGGTGGTTTGAAATTTTGACTTGTCTACTTAAAGATCACCAAAATTTGATCACAAGGTCAATTACGTCCCTGGGTGGGATTGAACCACCAACCTTTCGGTTAACAGCCGAATGCGCTCACTGATTGCGCCACAGAGACAGCTCGCAAAAGCATGTATTGACAAAGGCTAAAAGGCATTCATCTAGAAAGTTTCCTAGAAAAAGGTTAAAAAGGCAATAATCTGGAGAGTTTTGCAAGATTTTTCTTCCATTGACCAACGAAGAAACACATTGGTACTTTCACATGATGAGTGAGTACTTCAGGATCTCTGACACTTACATGAGCAGCAGAGTGGCGCAGCGGAAGCTTGCTGGGCCCATAACCCAGAGGTCGGTGGATCGAAACCATCCTCTGCTATGTGCACTTATTTTTTTGTTAATTAAATTCTTCCAAAACTGGAATTGATATTTTGACTCTTTTATTTTTACTTAAAGTACAATAACTTTTAACATTTTAATTTGTTTTAATAGTATATTGACAGCATTGTTTTCTTTCAGAAATCCACTTAATTTTCTTTACCCTATTACTGAAATGGTAATTGACAAAAACAAGCTACATTGTCACCAGAAGAGCAATGCAAAATGTACAATTGATATTTCAAAATCATCTTTCCATCTTGAATTTCAATGATGCATTGGGGCAACGATTTTGTGAGAAACATCTTCACCCTTAAAGAAAGATTTTCTTAACTTCTTACCTGTGTGCTGATTAGATATCACCTGGTTTTCACATTAAACAGATTCCCACTTGAGAAAGCAGCAAGGATGCAGTGAGGTTTATGTTTCCTGGTGTCAACCTGTATTATTTCAGTGGACATTGTAATGAGGATGCATCTTGCTGCCTTTCCAATGAAGCAAGTTTTAATCAGTAATAGGTGAAAAACCATTCCTACAAATGTGTTAATCAGAGACTTGGCTTTGTGCACACTTTTCAGAGAGCAAATGTGTTAGCATAAAAATAAAGCCATAAAATGGAGAGCTGATTAATCACTCAATTGGATTTCTCTGCCTGCATAATTTTTTTTCTCTGCAACCCCATGCTAAATTGTGCTTCCTGTTTTTTATAAAATGACTTAATCAAATCTGACTCTGATTGCATCAGAGAAGGCCAGGTACCCTACACTATAAGAGGTGGTTTGAAATTTTGACTTGTCTACTTAAAGATCACCAAAATTTGATCACAAGGTCAATTATGTCCCCGGGTGGGATTGAACCACCAACCTTTCGGTTAACAGCCGAATGCGCTAACTGGTTGCGCCACAGAGACAGCTTGCAAAAGCATGTACTGGCAAAGGCTAAAAAGCATTCATCTAGAAAGTTTCCTAGAAAAAGGTTAAAAAGGCAATAATCTGGAGAGTTTTGCAAGATTTTTCTTCCATTGACCAACGAAGAAACACATTGGTACTTTCACATGATGAGTGAGTACTTCAGGATCTCTGACACTTACATGAGCAGCAGAGTGGCGCAGCGGAAGCGTGCTAGGCCCATAACCCAGAGGTCAGTGGATCGAAACCATCCTCTGCTATGTGCACTTATTTTTTTGTTAATTAAATTCTTCCAAAACTGGAATTGATATTTTGACTCTTTTATTTTTACTTAAAGTACAATAACTTTTAACATTTTAATTTGTTTTAATAGTATATTGACAGCATTGTTTTCTTTCAGAAATCCACTTAATTTTCTTTACCCTATTACTGAAATGGTAATTGACAAAAACAAGCTACATTGTCACCAGAAGAGCAATGCAAAATGTACAATTGATATTTCAAAATCATCTTTCCATCTTGAATTTCAATGATGCATTGGGGCAACGATTTTGTGAGAAACATCTTCACCCTTAAAGAAAGATTTTCTTAACTTCTTACCTGTGTGCTGATTAGATATCACCTGGTTTTCACATTAAACAGATTCCCACTTGAGAAAGCAGCAAGTATGCAGTGAGGTTTATGTTTCCTGGTGTCAACCTGTATTATTTCAGTGGACATTGTAATGAGGATGCATCTTGCTGCCTTTCCAATGAAGCAAGTTTTAATCAGTAATAGGTGAAAAAACATTCCTACAAAGGTGTTAATCAGAGACTTGGCTTTGTGGACACTTTTCAGAGAGCAAATGTGTTAGCATAAAAATAAAGCCATAAAATGGAGAGCTGATTAATCACTCAATTGGATTTCTCTGCCTGCATAATTTTTTTTCTCTGCAACCCCATGCTAAATTGTGCTTCCTGTTTTTTATAAAATGACTTAATCAAATCTGACTCTGATTGCATCAGAGAAGGCCAGGTACCCTACACTATAAGAGGTGGTTTGAAATTTTGACTTGTCTACTTAAAGATCAGCAAAATTTGATCACAAGGCCAATTACGTCCCCGGGTGATATCGAACCACCAGCCTTTCGGTTAACAGCCGAATGCGCTAACCGATTGCACCAATGATACAACTTGCAAAATCATGTACTAACAAAGGCTAAAAAGCATTCATCTAGAAAGTTTCCTAGAAAAAGGTTAAAAAGGCAATAATCTGGAGAGTTTTGCAAGATTTTTCTTCCATTGACCAACGAAGAAACACATTGGTACTTTCACATGATGAGTGAGTACTTCAGGATCTCTGACACTTACATGAGCAGCAGAGTGGCGCAGCGGAAGCGTGCTGGGCCCATAACCCAGAGGTCAGTGGATCGAAACCATCCTCTGCTATGTGCACTTATTTTTTTGTTAATTAAATTCTTCCAAAACTGGAATTGATATTTTGACTCTTTTATTTTTACTTAAAGTACAATAACTTTTAACATTTTAATTTGTTTTAATAGTATATTGACAGCATTGTATTCTTTCAGAAATCCACTTAATTTTCTGTACCCTATTACTGAAATGGTAATTGACAAAAACAAGCTACATTGTCACCAGAAGAGCAATGCAAAATGTACAATTGATATTTCAAAATCATCTTTCCATCTTGAATTTCAATGATGCATTGGGGCAACGATTTTGTGAGAAACATCTTCACCCTTAAAGAAAGATTTTCTTAACTTCTTACCTGTGTGCTGATTAGATATCACCTGGTTTTCACATTAAACAGATTCCCACTTGAGAAAGCAGCAAGGATGCAGTGAGGTTTATGTTTCCTGGTGTCAACCTGTATTATTTCAGTGGACATCGTAATGAGGATGCATCTTGCTGCCTTTCCAATGAAGCAAGTTTTAATCAGTAATAGGTGAAAAACCATTCCTACAAAGGCGTTAATCAGAGACTTGGCTTTATGGACACTTTTCAGAGAGCAAATGTGTTAGCATAAAAATAAAGCCATAAAATGGAGAGCTGATTAATCACTCAATTGGATTTCTCTGCCTGCATAATTTTTTTTCTCTGCAACCCCATGCTAAATTGTGCTTCCTGTTTTTTATAGAATGACTTAATCAAATCTGACTCTGATTGCATCAGAGAAGGCCAGGTACCCTACACTATAAGAGGTGGTTTGAAATTTTGACTTGTCTACTTAAAGATCACCAAAATTTGATCACAAGGTCAATTACGTCCCCGGGTGGGATTGAACCACCAACCTTTCGGTTAACAGCCGAATGCGCTCACTGATTGCGCCACAGAGACAGCTCGCAAAAGCATGTATTGACAAAGGCTAAAAAGCATTCATCTAGAAAGTTTCCTAGAAAAAGGTTAAAAAGGAAATAATCTGGAGAGTTTTGCAAGATTTTTCTTCCATTGACCAACGAAGAAACACATTGGTACTTTCACATGATGAGTGAGTACTTCAGGATCTCTGACACTTACATGAGCAGCAGAGTGGCGCAGCGGAAGCTTGCTGGGCCCGTAACCCAGAGGTCGGTGGATCGAAACCATCCTCTGCTATGTGCACTTATTTTTTTGTTAATTAAATTCTTCCAAAACTGGAATTGATATTTTGACTCTTTTATTTTTACTTAAAGTACAATAACTTTTAACATTTTAATTTGTTTTAATAGTATATTGACAGCATTGTTTTCTTTCAGAAATCCACTTAATTTTCTTTACCCTATTACTGAACTGGTAATTGACAAAAACAAGCTACATTGTCACCAGAAGAGCAATGCAAAATGTACAATTGATATTTCAAAATCATCTTTCCATCTTGAATTTCAATGATGCATTGGGGCAACGATTTTGTGAGAAACATCTTCACCCTTAAAGAAAGATTTTCTTAACTTCTTACCTGTGTGCTGATTAGATATCACCTGGTTTTCACATTAAACAGATTCCCACTTGAGAAAGCAGCAAGGATGCAGTGAGGTTTATGTTTCCTGGTGTCAACCTGTATTATTTCAGTGGACATTGTAATGAGGATGCATCTTGCTGCCTTTCCAACGAAGCAAGTTTTAATCAGTAATAGGTGAAAAAACATTCCTACAAAGGTGTTAATCAGAGACTTGGCTTTGTGCACACTTTTCAGAGAGCAAATGTGTTAGCATAAAAATAAAGCCATAAAATGGAGAGCTGATTAATCACTCAATTGGATTTCTCTGCCTGCATAATTTTTTTTCTCTGCAACCCCATGCTAAATTGTGCTTCCTGTTTTTTATAAAATGACTTAATCAAATCTGACTCTGATTGCATCAGAGAAGGCCAGGTACCCTACACTATAAGAGGTGGTTTGAAATTTTGACTTGTCTACTTAAAGATCAGCAAAATTTGATCACAAGGTCAATTACGTCCCCGGCTGATATCGAACCACCAGCCTTTCGGTTAACAGCCGAATGCGCTAACCGATTGCACCACAGATACAACTTGCAAAATCATGTACTAACAAAGGCTAAAAAGCATTCATCTAGAAAGTTTCCTAGAAAAAGGTTAAAAAGGCAATAATCTGGAGAGTTTTGCAAGATTTTTCTTCCATTGACCAACGAAGAAACACATTGGTACTTTCACATGATGAGTAAGTACTTCAGGATCTCTGGCACTTACATGAGCAGCAGAGTGGCGCAGCGGAAGCGTGCTGGGCCCATAACCCAGAGGTCGGTGGATCGAAACCATCCTCTGCTATGTGCACTTATTTTTTTGTTAATTAAATTCTTCCAAAACTGGAATTGATATTTTGACTCTTTTATTTTTACTTAAAGTACAATAACTTTTAACATTTTAATTTGTTTTAATAGTATATTGACAGCATTGTTTTCTTTCAGAAATCCACTTAATTTTCTTTACCCTATTACTGAAATGGTAATTGACAAAAACAAGCTACATTGTCACCAGAAGAGCAATGCAAAATGTACAATTGATATTTCAAAATCATCTTTCCATCTTGAATTTCAATGATGCATTGGGGCAACGATTTTGTGAGAAACATCTTCACCCTTAAAGAAAGATTTTCTTAACTTCTTACCTGTGTGCTGATTAGATATCACCTGGTTTTCACATTAAACAGATTCCCACTTGAGAAAGCAGCAAGGATGCAGTGAGGTTTATGTTTCCTGGTGTCAACCTGTATTATTTCAGTGGACATTGTAATGAGGATGCATCTTGCTGCCTTTCCAATGAAGCAAGTTTTAATCAGTAATAGGTGAAAAACCATTCCTACAAAGGTGTTAATCAGAGACTTGGCTTTGTGGACACTTTTCAGAGAGTAAATGTGTTAGCATAAAAATAAAGCCATAAAATGGAGAGCTGATTAATCACTCAATTGGATTTCTCTGCCTGCATAATTTTTTTTCTCTGCAACCCCATGCTAAATTGTGCTTCCTGTTTTTTATAAAATGACTTAATCAAATATGACTCTGATTGCATCAGAGAAGGCCAGGTACCCTACACCATAAGAGGTGGTTTGAAATTTTGACTTGTCTACTTAAAGATCAGCAAAATTTGATCACAAGGTCAATTACGTCTCCGGGTGGGATTGAACCACCAACCTTTCGGTTACCAGCCGAATGCGCTAACCGATTGCCCCACAGAGACAGCTTGCAAAAGCATGTACTGACAAAGGCTAAAAAGCATTCATCTAGAAAGTTTCCTAGAAAAAGGTTAAAAAGGCAATAATCTGGAGAGTTTTGCAAGATTTTTCTTCCATTGACCAACGAAGAAACACATTGGTACTTTCACATGATGAGTGAGTACTTCAGGATCTCTGACACTTACATGAGCAGCAGAGTGGCGCAGCGGAAGCGTGCTGGGCCCATAACCCAGAGGTCGGTGGATCGAAACCATCCTTTGCTATGTGCACTTAATTTATTGTTAATTAAATTCTTCCAGAACTGGAATTGATATTTTGACTCTTTTATTTTTACTTAAAGTACAATAACTTTTAACATTTTAATTTGTTTTAATAGTATATTGACAGCATTGTTTTCTTTCAGAAATCCACTTAATTTTCTTTACCCTATTACTGAAATGGTAATTGACAAAAACAAGCTACATTGTCACCAGAAGAGCAATGCAAAATGTACAATTGATATTTCAAAATCATCTTTCCATCTTGAATTTCAATGATGCATTGGGGCAACGATTTTGTGAGAAACATCTTCACCCTTAAAGAAATATTTTCTTAACTTCTTACCTGTGTGCTGATTAGATATCACCTGGTTTTCACATTAAACAGATTCCCACTTGAGAAAGCAGCAAGTATGCAGTGAGGTTTATGTTTCCTGGTGTCAACCTGTATTATTTCAGTGGACATTGTAATGAGGATGCATCTTGCTGCCTTTCCAATGAAGCAAGTTTTAATCAGTAATAGGTGAAAAACCATTCCTACAAAGGTGTTAATCAGAGACTTGGCTTTGTGGACACTTTTCAGAGAGCAAATGTGTTAGCATAAAAATAAAGCCATAAAATGGAGAGCTGATTAATCACTCAATTGGATTTCTCTGCCTGCATAATTTTTTTTCTCTGCAACCCCATGCTAAATTGTGCTTCCTGTTTTTTATAAAATGACTTAATCAAATCTGACTCTGATTGCATCAGAGAAGGCCAGGTACCCTACACTATAAGAGGTGGTTTGAAATTTTGACTTGTCTACTTAAAGATCAGCAAAATTTGATCACAAGGTCAATTACGTCCCCGGGTGATATCGAACCACCAGCCTTTCGGTTAACAGCCGAATGCGCTAACCGATTGCACCACAGATACAACTTGCAAAATCATGTACTAACAAAGGCTAAAAAGCATTCATCTAGAAAGTTTCCTAGAAAAAGTTTAAAAAGGCAATAATCTGGAGAGTTTTGCAAGATTTTTCTTCCATTGACCAACGAAGAAACACATTGGTACTTTCACATGATGAGTGAGTACTTCAGGATCTCTGACACTTACATGAGCAGCAGAGTGGCGCAGCGGAAGCTTGCTGGGCCCATAACCCAGAGGTCGGTGGATCGAAACCATCCACTGCTATGTGCACTTATTTTATTGTTAATTAAATTCTTCCAAAACTGGAATTGATATTTTGACTCTTTTATTTTTACTTAAAGTACAATAACTTTTAACATTTTAATTTGTTTTAATAGTATATTGACAGCATTGTATTCTTTCAGAAATCCACTTAATTTTCTGTACCCTATTACTGAAATGGTAATTGACAAAAACAAGCTACATTGTCACCAGAAGAGCAATGCAAAATGTACAATTGATATTTCAAAATCATCTTTCCATCTTGAATTTCAATGATGCATTGGGGCAATGATTTTGTGAGAAACATCTTCACCCTTAAAGAAAGATTTTCTTAACTTCTTACCTGTGTGCTGATTAGATATCACCTGGTTTTCACATTAAACAGATTCCCACGTGAGAAAGCAGCAAGGATGCAGTGAGGTTTATGTTTCCTGGTGTCAACCTGCATTATTTCAGTGGACATTGTAATGAGGATGCATCTTGCTGCCTTTCCAATGAAGCAAGTTTTAATCAGTAATAGGTGAAAAAACATTCCTACAAAGGTGTTAATCAGAGACTTGGCTTTGTGCACACTTTTCAGAGAGCAAATGTGTTAGCATAAAAATAAAGCCATAAAATGGAGAGCTGATTAATCACTCAATTGGATTTCTCTGCCTGCATAATTTTTTTTCTCTGCAACCCCATGCTAAATTGTGCTTCCTGTTTTTTATAAAATGACTTAATCAAATCTGACTCTGATTGCATCAGAGAAGGCCAGGTACCCTACACTATAAGAGGTGGTTTGAAATTTTGACTTGTCTACTTAAAGATCAGCAAAATTTGATCACAAGGTCAATTACGTCCCCGGCTGATATCGAACCACCAGCCTTTCGGTTAACAGCCGAATGCGCTAACCGATTGCACCACAGATACAACTTGCAAAATCATGTACTAACAAAGGCTAAAAAGCATTCATCTAGAAAGTTTCCTAGAAAAAGGTTAAAAAGGCAATAATCTGGAGAGTTTTGCAAGATTTTTCTTCCATTGACCAACGAAGAAACACATTGGTACTTTCACATGATGAGTAAGTACTTCAGGATCTCTAGCACTTACATGAGCAGCAGAGTGGCGCAGCGGAAGCGTGCTGGGCCCATAACCCAGAGGTCGGTGGATCGAAACCATCCTCTGCTATGTGCACTTATTTTTTTGTTAATTAAATTCTTCCAGAACTGGAATTGATATTTTGACTCTTTTATTTTTACTTAAAGTACAATAACTTTTAACATTTTAATTTGTTTTAATAGTATATTGACAGCATTGTTTTCTTTCAGAAATCCACTTAATTTTCTTTACCCTATTACTGAAATGGTAATTGACAAAAACAAGCTACATTGTCACCAGAAGAGCAATGCAAAATGTACAATTGATATTTCAAAATCATCTTTCCATCTTGAATTTCAATGATGCATTGGGGCAACGATTTTGTGAGAAACATCTTCACCCTTAAAGAAAGATTTTCTTAACTTCTTACCTGTGTGCTGATTAGATATCACCTGGTTTTCACATTAAACAGATTCCCACTTGAGAAAGCAGCAAGGATGCAGTGAGGTTTATGTTTCCTGGTGTCAACCTGTATTATTTCAGTGAACATTGTAATGAGGATGCATCTTGCTGCCTTTCCAATGAAGCAAGTTTTAATCAGTAATAGGTGAAAAACCATTCCTACAAAGGTGTTAATCAGAGACTTGGCTTTGTGGACACTTTTCAGAGAGCAAATGTGTTAGCATAAAAATAAAGCCATAAAATGGAGAGCTGATTAATCACTCAATTGGATTTCTCTGCCTGCATAATTTTTTTTCTCTGCAACCCCATGCTAAATTGTGCTTCCTGTTTTTTATAAAATGACTTAATCAAATCTGACTCTGATTGCATCAGAGAAGGCCAGGTACCCTACACCATAAGAGGTGGTTTGAAATTTTGACTTGTCTACTTAAAGATCACCAAAATTTGATCACAAGGTCAATTACGTCCCCGGGTGGGATTGAACCAACAACCTTTCGGTTAACAGCTGAATGCGCTAACCGATTGCGCCACAGAGAGAGCTTGCAAGAGCATGTACTGACAAAGGCTAAAAAGCATTCATCTAGAAAGTTTCCTAGAAAAAGGTTAAAAAGGCAATAATCTGGAGAGTTTTGCAAGATTTTTCTTCCATTGACCAACGAAGAAACACATTGGTACTTTCACATGATGAGTGAGTACTTCAGGATCTCTGACACTTACATGAGCAGCAGAGTGGCGCAGCGGAAGCGTGCTGGGCCCGTAACCCAGAGGTCGGTGGATCGAAACCATCCTCTGCTATGTGCACTTATTTTTTTGTTAATTAAATTCTTCCAAAACTGGAATTGATATTTTGACTCTTTTATTTTTACTTAAAGTACAATAACTTTTAACATTTTAATTTGTTTTAATAGTATATTGACAGCATTGTTTTCTTTCAGAAATCCACTTAATTTTCTTTACCCTATTACTGAAATGGTAATTGACAAAAACAAGCTACATTGTCACCAGAAGAGCAATGCAAAATGTACAATTGATATTTCAAAATCATCTTTCCATCTTGAATTTCAATGATGCATTGGGGCAACGATTTTGTGAGAAACATCTTCACCCTTAAAGAAAGATTTTCTTAACTTCTTACCTGTGTGCTGATTAGATATCACCTGGTTTTCACATTAAACAGATTCCCACTTGAGAAAGCAGCAAGTATGCAGTGAGGTTTATGTTTCCTGGTGTCAACCTGTATTATTTCAGTGGACATTGTAATGAGGATGCATCTTGCTGCCTTTCCAATGAAGCAAGTTTTAATCAGTAATAGGTGAAAAAACATTCCTACAAAGGTGTTAATCAGAGACTTGGCTTTGTGGACACTTTTCAGAGAGCAAATGTGTTAGCATAAAAATAAAGCCATAAAATGGAGAGCTGATTAATCACTCAATTGGATTTCTCTGCCTGCATAATTTTTTTTCTCTGCAACCCCATGCTAAATTGTGCTTCCTGTTTTTTATAAAATGACTTAATCAAATCTGACTCTGATTGCATCAGAGAAGGCCAGGTACCCTACACTATAAGAGGTGGTTTGAAATTTTGACTTGTCTACTTAAAGATCAGCAAAATTTGATCACAAGGTCAATTACGTCCCCGGGTGATATCGAACCACCAGCCTTTCGGTTAACAGCAGAATGCGCTAACCGATTGCACCACAGATACAACTTGCAAAATCATGTACTAACAAAGGCTAAAAAGCATTCATCTAGAAAGTTTCCTAGAAAAAGTTTAAAAAGGCAATAATCTGGAGAGTTTTGCAAGATTTTTCTTCCATTGACCAACGAAGAAACACATTGGTACTTTCACATGATGAGTGAGTACTTCAGGATCTCTGACACTTACATGAGCAGCAGAGTGGCGCAGCGGAAGCTTGCTGGGCCCATAACCCAGAGGTCGGTGGATCGAAACCATCCACTGCTATGTGCACTTATTTTATTGTTAATTAAATTCTTCCAAAACTGGAATTGATATTTTGACTCTTTTATTTTTACTTAAAGTACAATAACTTTTAACATTTTAATTTGTTTTAATAGTATATTGACAGCATTGTATTCTTTCAGAAATCCACTTAATTTTCTGTACCCTATTACTGAAATGGTAATTGACAAAAACAAGCTACATTGTCACCAGAAGAGCAATGCAAAATGTACAATTGATATTTCAAAATCATCTTTCCATCTTGAATTTCAATGATGCATTGGGGCAATGATTTTGTGAGAAACATCTTCACCCTTAAAGAAAGATTTTCTTAACTTCTTACCTGTGTGCTGATTAGATATCACCTGGTTTTCACATTAAACAGATTCCCACGTGAGAAAGCAGCAAGGATGCAGTGAGGTTTATGTTTCCTGGTGTCAACCTGTATTATTTCAGTGGACATTGTAATGAGGATGCATCTTGCTGCCTTTCCAATGAAGCAAGTTTTAATCAGTAATAGGTGAAAAAACATTCCTACAAAGGTGTTAATCAGAGACTTGGCTTTGTGCACACTTTTCAGAGAGCAAATGTGTTAGCATAAAAATAAAGCCATAAAATGGAGAGCTGATTAATCACTCAATTGGATTTCTCTGCCTGCATAATTTTTTTTCTCTGCAACCCCATGCTAAATTGTGCTTCCTGTTTTTTATAAAATGACTTAATCAAATCTGACTCTGATTGCATCAGAGAAGGCCAGGTACCCTACACTATAAGAGGTGGTTTGAAATTTTGACTTGTCTACTTAAAGATCAGCAAAATTTGATCACAAGGTCAATTACGTCCCCGGCTGATATCGAACCACCAGCCTTTCGGTTAACAGCCGAATGCGCTAACCGATTGCACCACAGATACAACTTGCAAAATCATGTACTAACAAAGGCTAAAAAGCATTCATCTAGAAAGTTTCCTAGAAAAAGGTTAAAAAGGCAATAATCTGGAGAGTTTTGCAAGATTTTTCTTCCATTGACCAACGAAGAAACACATTGGTACTTTCACATGATGAGTAAGTACTTCAGGATCTCTGGCACTTACATGAGCAGCAGAGTGGCGCAGCGGAAGCGTGCTGGGCCCATAACCCAGAGGTCGGTGGATCAAAACCATCCTCTGCTATGTGCACTTATTTTTTTGTTAATTAAATTCTTCCAGAACTGGAATTGATATTTTGACTCTTTTATTTTTACTTAAAGTACAATAACTTTTAACATTTTAATTTGTTTTAATAGTATATTGACAGCATTGTTTTCTTTCAGAAATCCACTTAATTTTCTTTACCCTATTACTGAAATGGTAATTGACAAAAACAAGCTACATTGTCACCAGAAGAGCAATGCAAAATGTACAATTGATATTTCAAAATCATCTTTCCATCTTGAATTTCAATGATGCATTGGGGCAACGATTTTGTGAGAAACATCTTCACCCTTAAAGAAAGATTTTCTTAACTTCTTACCTGTGTGCTGATTAGATATCACCTGGTTTTCACATTAAACAGATTCCCACTTGAGAAAGCAGCAAGGATGCAGTGAGGTTTATGTTTCCTGGTGTCAACCTGTATAATTTCAGTGGACATTGTAATGAGGATGCATCTTGCTGCCTTTCCAATGAAGCAAGTTTTAATCAGTAATAGGTGAAAAACCATTCCTACAAAGGTGTTAATCAGAGACTTGGCTTTGTGGACACTTTTCAGAGAGCAAATGTGTTAGCATAAAAATAAAGCCATAAAATGGAGAGCTGATTAATCACTCAATTGGATTTCTCTGCCTGCATAATTTTTTTTCTCTGCAACCCCATGCTAAATTGTGCTTCCTGTTTTTTATAAAATGACTTAATCAAATATGACTCTGATTGCATCAGAGAAGGCCAGGTACCCTACACCATAAGAGGTGGTTTGAAATTTTGACTTGTCTACTTAAAGATCAGCAAAATTTGATCACAAGGTCAATTACGTCTCCGGGTGGGATTGAACCACCAACCTTTCGGTTAACAGCCGAATGCGCTAACCGATTGCCCCACAGAGACAGCTTGCAAAAGCATGTACTGACAAAGGCTAAAAAGCATTCATCTAGAAAGTTTCCTAGAAAAAGGTTAAAAAGGCAATAATCTGGAGAGTTTTGCAAGATTTTTCTTCCATTGACCAACGAAGAAACACATTGGTACTTTCACATGATGAGTGAGTACTTCAGGATCTCTGAAACTTACATGAGCAGCAGAGTGGCGCAGCGGAAGCGTGTTGGGCCCATAACCCAGAGGTCGGTGGATCGAAACCATCCTTTGCTATGTGCACTTAATTTATTGTTAATTAAATTCTTCCAGAACTGGAATTGATATTTTGACTCTTTTATTTTTACTTAAAGTACAATAACTTTTAACATTTTAATTTGTTTTAATAGTATATTGACAGCATTGTTTTCTTTCAGAAATCCACTTAATTTTCTTTACCCTATTACTGAAATGGTAATTGACAAAAACAAGCTACATTGTCACCAGAAGAGCAATGCAAAATGAACAATTGATATTTCAAAATCATCTTTCCATCTTGAATTTCAATGATGCATTGGGGCAACGATTTTGTGAGAAACATCTTCACCCTTAAAGAAAGATTTTCTTAACTTCTTACCTGTGTGCTGATTAGATATCACCTGGTTTTCACATTAAACAGATTCCCACTTGAGAAAGCAGCAAGGATGCAGTGAGGTTTATGTTTCCTGGTGTCAACCTGTATTATTTCAGTGAACATTGTAATGAGGATGCATCTTGCTGCCTTTCCAATGAAGCAAGTTTTAATCAGTAATAGGTGAAAAACCATTCCTACAAAGGTGTTAATCAGAGACTTGGCTTTGTGGACACTTTTCAGAGAGCAAATGTGTTAGCATAAAAATAAAGCCATAAAATGGAGAGCTGATTAATCACTCAATTGGATTTCTCTGCCTGCATAATTTTTTTTCTCTGCAACCCCATGCTAAATTGTGCTTCCTGTTTTTTATAAAATGACTTAATCAAATCTGACTCTGATTGCATCAGAGAAGGCCAGGTACCCTACACCATAAGAGGTGGTTTGAAATTTTGACTTGTCTACTTAAAGATCAGCAAAATTTGATCACAAGGTCAATTACGTCCCCGGGTGATATTGAACCACCTGCCTTTCGGTTAACAGCCGAATGCGCTAACCGATTGCACCACAGATACAACTTGCAAAATCATGTACTAACAAAGGCTAAAAAGCATTCATCTAGAAAGTTTCCTAGAAAAAGGTTAAAAAGGCAATAATCTGGAGAGTTTTGCAAGATTTTTCTTCCATTGACCAACGAAGAAACACATTGGTACTTTCACATGATGAGTGAGTACTTCAGGATCTCTGACGCTTACATGAGCAGCAGAGTGGCGCAGTGGAAGCGTGCTGGGCCCATAACCCAGAGGTCGGTGGATCAAAACCATCCTTTGCTATGTACACTTATTTTTTTGTTAATTAAATTCTTCCAAAACTGGAATTGATATTTTGACTCTTTTATTTTTACTTAAAGTACAATAACTTTTAACATTTTAATTTGTTTTAATAGTATATTGACAGCATTGTTTTCTTTCAGAAATCCACTTAATTTTCTTTACCCTATTACTGAAATGGTAATTGACAAAAACAAGCTACATTGTCACCAGAAGAGCAATGCAAAATGTACAATTGATATTTCAAAATCATCTTTCCATCTTGAATTTCAATGATGCATTGGGGCAACGATTTTGTGAGAAACATCTTCACCCTTAAAGAAAGATTTTCTTAACTTCTTACCTGTGTGCTGATTAGATATCACCTGGTTTTCACATTAAACAGATTCCCACGTGAGAAAGCAGCAAGGATGCAGTGAGGTTTATGTTTCCTGGTGTCAACCTGTATTATTTCAGTGGACATTGTAATGAGGATGCATCTTGCTGCCTTTCCAATGAAGCAAGTTTTAATCAGTAATAGGTGAAAAACCATTCCTACAAAGGTGTTAATCAGAGACTTGGCTTTGTGGACACTTTTCAGAGAGCAAATGTGTTAGCATAAAAATAAAGCCATAAAATGGAGAGCTGATTAATCACTCAATTGGATTTCTCTGCCTGCATATTTTTTTTTCTCTGCAACCCCAATGCTAAATTGTGCTTCCTGTTTTTTATAAAATGACTTAATCAAATCTGACTCTGATTGCATCAGAGAAGGCCAGGTACCTTACACCATAAAAGGTGGTTTGAAATTTTGACTTGTCTACTTAAAGATCACCAAAATTTGATCACAAGGTCAATTACGTCCCCGGGTGGGATTGAACCACCAACCTTTCGGTTAACAGCCGAATGCGCTAACCGATTGCGCCACAGAGACAGCTTGCAAAAGCATGTACTGACAAAGGCTAAAAAGCATTCATCTAGAAAGTTTCCTAGAAAAAGGTTAAAAAGGCAATAATCTGGAGAGTTTTGCAAGATTTTTCTTCCATTGACCAACGAAGAAACACATTGGTACTTTCACATGATGAGTGAGTTCTTCAGGATCTCTGACACTTACATGAGCAGCAGAGTGGCGCAGCGGAAGCGTGCTGGGCCCATAACCCAGAGGTCGGTGGATCGAAACCATCCTTTGCTATGTGCACTTATTTTTTTGTTAATTAAATTCTTCCAAAACTGGAATTGATATTTTGACTCTTTTATTTTTACTTAAAGTACAATAACTTTTAACATTTTAATTTGTTTTAATAGTATATTGACAGCATTGTTTTCTTTCAGAAATCCACTTAATTTTCTTTACCCTATTACTGAAATGGTAATTGACAAAAACAAGCTACATTGTCACCAGAAGAGCAATGCAAAATGTACAATTGATATTTCAAAATCATCTTTCCAGCTTGAATTTCAATGATGCATTGGGGCAACGATTTTGTGAGAAACATCTTCACCCTTAAAGAAAGATTTTCTTAACTTCTTACCTGTGTGCTGATTAGATATCACCTGGTTTTCACATTAAACAGATTCCCACATGAGAAAGCAGCAAGGATGCAGTGAGGTTTATGTTTCCTGGTGTCAACCTGTATTATTTCAGTGGACATTGTAATGAGGATGCATCTTGCTGCCTTTCCAATGAAGCAAGTTTTAATCAGTAATAGGTGAAAAACCATTCCTACAAAGGTGTTAATCAGAGACTTGGCTTTGTGGACACTTTTCAGAGAGCAAATGTGTTAGCATAAAAATAAAGCCATAAAATGGAGAGCTGATTAATCACTCAATTGGATTTCTCTGCCTGCATATTTTTTTTTCTCTGCAACCCCAATGCTTAATTGTGCTTCCTGTTTTTTATAAAATGACTTAATCAAATCTGACTCTGATTGCATCAGAGAAGGCCAGGTACCTTACACCATAAAAGGTGGTTTGAAATTTTGACTTGTCTACTTAAAGATCACCAAAATTTGATCACAAGGTCAATTACGTCCCCGGGTGGGATTGAACCACCAACCTTTCGGTTAACAGCCGAATGCGCTAACCGATTGCGCCACAGAGACAGCTTGCAAAAGCATGTACTGACAAAGGCTAAAAAGCATTCATCTAGAAAGTTTCCTAGAAAAAGGTTAAAAAGGCAATAATCTGGAGAGTTTTGCAAGATTTTTCTTCCATTGACCAACGAAGAAACACATTGGTACTTTCACATGATGAGTGAGTTCTTCAGGATCTCTGACACTTACATGAGCAGCAGAGTGGCGCAGCGGAAGCGTGCTGGGCCCATAACCCAGAGGTCGGTGGATCGAAACCATCCTTTGTTATGTGCACTTATTTTTTTGTTAATTAAATTCTTCCAAAACTGGAATTGATATTTTGACTCTTTTATTTTTACTTAAAGTACAATAACTTTTAACATTTTAATTTGTTTTAATAGTATATTGACAGCATTGTTTTCTTTCAGAAATCCACTTAATTTTCTTTACCCTATTACTGAAATGGTAATTGACAAAAACAAGCTACATTGTCACCAGAAGAGCAATGCAAAATGTACAATTGATATTTCAAAATCATCTTTCCAGCTTGAATTTCAATGATGCATTGGGGCAACGATTTTGTGAGAAACATCTTCACCCTTAAAGAAAGATTTTCTTAACTTCTTACCTGTGTGCTGATTAGATATCACCTGGTTTTCACATAAAACAGATTCCCACTTGAGAAAGCAGCAAGGATGCAGTGAGGTTTATGTTTCCTGGTGTCAACCTGCATTATTTCAGTGGACATTGTAATGAGGATGCATCTTGCTGCCTTTCCAATGAAGCAAGTTTTAATCAGTAATAGGTGAAAAACCATTCCTACAAAGGTGTTAATCAGAGACTTGGCTTTGTGGACACTTTTCAGAGAGCAAATGTGTTAGCATAAAAATAAAGCCATAAAATGGAGAGCTGATTAATCACTCAATTGGATTTCTCTGCCTGCATATTTTTTTTTCTCTGCAACCCCAATGCTAAATTGTGCTTCCTGTTTTTTATAAAATGACTTAATCAAATCTGACTCTGATTGCATCAGAGAAGGCCAGGTACCTTACACCATAAAAGGTGGTTTGAAATTTTGACTTGTCTACTTAAAGATCACCAAAATTTGATCACAAGGTCAATTACGTCCCCGGGTGGGATTGAACCACCAACCTTTCGGTTAACAGCCGAATGCGCTAACCGATTCCGCCACAGAGACAGCTTGCAAAAGCATGTACTGACAAAGGCTAAAAAGCATTCATCTAGAAAGTTTCCTAGAAAAAGGTTAAAAAGGCAATAATCTGGAGAGTTTTGCAAGATTTTTCTTCCATTGACCAACGAAGAAACACATTGGTACTTTCACATGATGAGTGAGTTCTTCAGGATCTCTGACACTTACATGAGCAGCAGAGTGGCGCAGCGGAAGCGTGCTGGGCCCATAACCCAGAGGTCGGTGGATCGAAACCATCCTTTGCTATGTGCACTTATTTTTTTGTTAATTAAATTCTTCCAAAACTGGAATTGATATTTTGACTCTTTTATTTTTACTTAAAGTACAATAACTTTTAACATTTTAATTTGTTTTAATAGTATATTGACAGCATTGTTTTCTTTCAGAAATCCACTTAATTTTCTTTACCCTATTACTGAAATGGTAATTGACAAAAACAAGCTACATTGTCACCAGAAGAGCAATGCAAAATGTACAATTGATATTTCAAAATCATCTTTCCAGCTTGAATTTCAATGATGCATTGGGGCAACGATTTTGTGAGAAACATCTTCACCCTTAAAGAAAGATTTTCTTAACTTCTTACCTGTGTGCTGATTAGATATCACCTGGTTTTCACATAAAACAGATTCCCACTTGAGAAAGCAGCAAGGATGCAGTGAGGTTTATGTTTCCTGGTGTCAACCTGCATTATTTCAGTGGACATTGTAATGAGGATGCATCTTGCTGCCTTTCCAATGAAGCAAGTTTTAATCAGTAATAGGTGAAAAACCATTCCTACAAAGGTGTTAATCAGAGACTTGGCTTTGTGGACACTTTTCAGAGAGCAAATGTGTTAGCATAAAAATAAAGCCATAAAATGGAGAGCTGATTAATCACTCAATTGGATTTCTCTGCCTGCATATTTTTTTTTCTCTGCAACCCCAATGCTAAATTGTGCTTCCTGTTTTTTATAAAATGACTTAATCAAATCTGACTCTGATTGCATCAGAGAAGGCCAGGTACCTTACACCATAAAAGGTGGTTTGAAATTTTGACTTGTCTACTTAAAGATCACCAAAATTTGATCACAAGGTCAATTACGTCCCCGGGTGGGATTGAACCACCAACCTTTCGGTTAACAGCCGAATGCGCTAACCGATTCCGCCACAGAGACAGCTTGCAAAAGCATGTACTGACAAAGGCTAAAAAGCATTCATCTAGAAAGTTTCCTAGAAAAAGGTTAAAAAGGCAATAATCTGGAGAGTTTTGCAAGATTTTTCTTCCATTGACCAACGAAGAAACACATTGGTACTTTCACATGATGAGTGAGTTCTTCAGGATCTCTGACACTTACATGAGCAGCAGAGTGGCGCAGCGGAAGCGTGCTGGGCCCATAACCCAGAGGTCGGTGGATCGAAACCATCCTTTGCTATGTGCACTTATTTTTTTGTTAATTAAATTCTTCCAAAACTGGAATTGATATTTTGACTCTTTTATTTTTACTTAAAGTACAATAACTTTTAACATTTTAATTTGTTTTAATAGTATATTGACAGCATTGTTTTCTTTCAGAAATCCACTTAATTTTCTTTACCCTATTACTGAAATGGTAATTGACAAAAACAAGCTACATTGTCACCAGAAGAGCAATGCAAAATGTACAATTGATATTTCAAAATCATCTTTCCAGCTTGAATTTCAATGATGCATTGGGGCAACGATTTTGTGAGAAACATCTTCACCCTTAAAGAAAGATTTTCTTAACTTCTTACCTGTGTGCTGATTAGATATCACCTGGTTTTCACATTAAACAGATTCCCACATGAGAAAGCAGCAAGGATGCAGTGAGGTTTATGTTTCCTGGTGTCAACCTGTATTATTTCAGTGGACATTGTAATGAGGATGCATCTTGCTGCCTTTCCAATGAAGCAAGTTTTAATCAGTAATAGGTGAAAAACCATTCCTACAAAGGTGTTAATCAGAGACTTGGCTTTGTGGACACTTTTCAGAGAGCAAATGTGTTAGCATAAAAATAAAGCCATAAAATGGAGAGCTGATTAATCACTCAATTGGATTTCTCTGCCTGCATATTTTTTTTTCTCTGCAACCCCAATGCTAAATTGTGCTTCCTGTTTTTTATAAAATGACTTAATCAAATCTGACTCTGATTGCATCAGAGAAGGCCAGGTACCTTACACCATAAAAGGTGGTTTGAAATTTTGACTTGTCTACTTAAAGATCAGCAAAATTTGATCACAAGGTCAATTACGTCCCCGGGTGGGATTGAACCACCAACCTTTCGGTTAACAGCCGAATGCGCTAACCGATTGCGCCACAGAGACAGCTTGCAAAAGCATGTACTGACAAAGGCTAAAAAGCATTCATCTAGAAAGTTTCCTAGAAAAAGGTTAAAAAGGCAATAATCTGGAGAGTTTTGCAAGATTTTTCTTCCATTGACCAACGAAGAAACACATTGGTACTTTCACATGATGAGTGAGTTCTTCAGGATCTCTGACACTTACATGAGCAGCAGAGTGGCGCAGCGGAAGCGTGCTGGGCCCATAACCCAGAGGTCGGTGGATCGAAACCATCCTTTGCTATGTGCACTTATTTTTTTGTTAATTAAATTCTTCCAAAACTGGAATTGATATTTTGACTCTTTTATTTTTACTTAAAGTACAATAACTTTTAACATTTTAATTTGTTTTAATAGTATATTGACAGCATTGTTTTCTTTCAGAAATCCACTTAAATTTCTTTACCCTATTACTGAAATGGTAATTGACAAAAACAAGCTACATTGTCACCAGAAGAGCAATGCAAAATGTACAATTGATATTTCAAAATCATCTTTCCAGCTTGAATTTCAATGATGCATTGGGGCAACGATTTTGTGAGAAACATCTTCACCCTTAAAGAAAGATTTTCTTAACTTCTTACCTGTGTGCTGATTAGATATCACCTGGTTTTCACATTAAACAGATTCCCACTTGAGAAAGCAGCAAGGATGCAGTGAGGTTTATGTTTCCTGGTGTCAACCTGTATTATTTCAGTGGACATTGTAATGAGGATGCATCTTGCTGCCTTTCCAATGAAGCAAGTTTTAATCAGTAATAGGTGAAAAACCATTCCTACAAAGGTGTTAATCAGAGACTTGGCTTTGTGGACACTTTTCAGAGAGCAAATGTGTTAGCATAAAAATAAAGCCATAAAATGGAGAGCTGATTAATCACTCAATTGGATTTCTCTGCCTGCATATTTTTTTTTCTCTGCAACCCTAATGCTAAATTGTGCTTCCTGTTTTTTATAAAATGACTTAATCAAATCTGACTCTGATTGCATCAGAGAAGGCCAGGTACCTTACACCATAAAAGGTGGTTTGAAATTTTGACTTGTCTACTTAAAGATCAGCAAAATTTGATCACAAGGTCAATTACGTCCCCGGGTGGGATTGAACCACCAACCTTTCGGTTAACAGCCGAATGCGCTAACCGATTGCGCCACAGAGACAGCTTGCAAAAGCATGTACTGACAAAGGCTAAAAAGCATTCATCTAGAAAGTTTCCTAGAAAAAGGTTAAAAAGGCAATAATCTGGAGAGTTTTGCAAGATTTTTCTTCCATTGACCAACGAAGAAACACATTGGTACTTTCACATGATGAGTGAGTTCTTCAGGATCTCTGACACTTACATGAGCAGCAGAGTGGCGCAGCGGAAGCGTGCTGGGCCCATAACCCCGAGGTCGGTGGATCGAAACCATCCTTTGCTATGTGCACTTATTTTTTTGTTAATTAAATTCTTCCAAAACTGGAATTGATATTTTGACTCTTTTATTTTTACTTAAAGTACAATAACTTTTAACATTTTAATTTGTTTTAATAGTATATTGACAGCATTGTTTTCTTTCAGAAATCCACTTAATTTTCTTTACCCTATTACTGAAATGGTAATTGACAAAAACAAGCTACATTGTCACCAGAAGAGCAATGCAAAATGTACAATTGATATTTCAAAATCATCTTTCCAGCTTGAATTTCAATGATGCATTGGGGCAACGATTTTGTGAGAAACATCTTCACCCTTAAAGAAAGATTTTCTTAACTTCTTACCTGTGTGCTGATTAGATATCACCTGGTTTTCACATTAAACAGATTCCCACTTGAGAAAGCAGCAAGGATGCAGTGAGGTTTATGTTTCCTGGTGTCAACCTGTATTATTTCAGTGGACATTGTAATGAGGATGCATCTTGCTGCCTTTCCAATGAAGCAAGTTTTAATCAGTAATAGGTGAAAAACCATTCCTACAAAGGTGTTAATCAGAGACTTGGCTTTGTGGACACTTTTCAGAGAGCAAATGTGTTAGCATAAAAATAAAGCCATAAAATGGAGAGCTGATTAATCACTCAATTGGATTTCTCTGCCTGCATATTTTTTTTTCTCTGCAACCCCAATGCTAAATTGTGCTTCCTGTTTTTTATAAAATGACTTAATCAAATCTGACTCTGATTGCATCAGAGAAGGCCAGGTACCTTACACCATAAAAGGTGGTTTGAAATTTTGACTTGTCTACTTAAAGATCACCAAAATTTGATCACAAGGTCAATTACGTCCCCGGGTGGGATTGAACCACCAACCTTTCGGTTAACAGCCGAATGCGCTAACCGATTGCGCCACAGAGACAGCTTGCAAAAGCATGTACTGACAAAGGCTAAAAAGCATTCATCTAGAAAGTTTCCTAGAAAAAGGTTAAAAAGGCAATAATCTGGAGAGTTTTGCAAGATTTTTCTTCCATTGACCAACGAAGAAACACATTGGTACTTTCACATGATGAGTGAGTTCTTCAGGATCTCTGACACTTACATGAGCAGCAGAGTGGCGCAGCGGAAGCGTGCTGGGCCCATAACCCAGAGGTCGGTGGATCGAAACCATCCTTTGCTATGTGCACTTATTTTTTTGTTAATTAAATTCTTCCAAAACTGGAATTGATATTTTGACTCTTTTATTTTTACTTAAAGTACAATAACTTTTAACATTTTAATTTGTTTTAATAGTATATTGACAGCATTGTTTTCTTTCAGAAATCCACTTAATTTTCTTTACCCTATTACTGAAATGGTAATTGACAAAAACAAGCTACATTGTCACCAGAAGAGCAATGCAAAATGTACAATTGATATTTCAAAATCATCTTTCCAGCTTGAATTTCAATGATGCATTGGGGCAACGATTTTGTGAGAAACATCTTCACCCTTAAAGAAAGATTTTCTTAACTTCTTACCTGTGTGCTGATTAGATATCACCTGGTTTTCACATTAAACAGATTCCCACTTGAGAAAGCAGCAAGGATGCAGTGAGGTTTATGTTTCCTGGTGTCAACCTGTATTATTTCAGTGGACATTGTAATGAGGATGCATCTTGCTGCCTTTCCAATGAAGCAAGTTTTAATCAGTAATAGGTGAAAAACCATTCCTACAAAGGTGTTAATCAGAGACTTGGCTTTGTGGACACTTTTCAGAGAGCAAATGTGTTAGCATAAAAATAAAGCCATAAAATGGAGAGCTGATTAATCACTCAATTGGATTTCTCTGCCTGCATATTTTTTTTTCTCTGCAACCCCAATGCTAAATTGTGCTTCCTGTTTTTTATAAAATGACTTAATCAAATCTGACTCTGATTGCATCAGAGAAGGCCAGGTACCTTACACCATAAAAGGTGGTTTGAAATTTTGACTTGTCTACTTAAAGATCACCAAAATTTGATCACAAGGTCAATTACGTCCCCGGGTGGGATTGAACCACCAACCTTTCGGTTAACAGCCGAATGCGCTAACCGATTGCGCCACAGAGACAGCTTGCAAAAGCATGTACTGACAAAGGCTAAAAAGCATTCATCTAGAAAGTTTCCTAGAAAAAGGTTAAAAAGGCAATAATCTGGAGAGTTTTGCAAGATTTTTCTTCCATTGACCAACGAAGAAACACATTGGTACTTTCACATGATGAGTGAGTTCTTCAGGATCTCTGACACTTACATGAGCAGCAGAGTGGCGCAGCGGAAGCGTGCTGGGCCCATAACCCAGAGGTCGGTGGATCGAAACCATCCTTTGCTATGTGCACTTATTTTTTTGTTAATTAAATTCTTCCAAAACTGGAATTGATATTTTGACTCTTTTATTTTTACTTAAAGTACAATAACTTTTAACATTTTAATTTGTTTTAATAGTATATTGACAGCATTGTTTTCTTTCAGAAATCCACTTAATTTTCTTTACCCTATTACTGAAATGGTAATTGACAAAAACAAGCTACATTGTCACCAGAAGAGCAATGCAAAATGTACAATTGATATTTCAAAATCATCTTTCCAGCTTGAATTTCAATGATGCATTGGGGCAACGATTTTGTGAGAAACATCTTCACCCTTAAAGAAAGATTTTCTTAACTTCTTACCTGTGTGCTGATTAGATATCACCTGGTTTTCACATTAAACAGATTCCCACTTGAGAAAGCAGCAAGGATGCAGTGAGGTTTATGTTTCCTGGTGTCAACCTGTATTATTTCAGTGGACATTGTAATGAGGATGCATCTTGCTGCCTTTCCAATGAAGCAAGTTTTAATCAGTAATAGGTGAAAAACCATTCCTACAAAGGTGTTAATCAGAGACTTGGCTTTGTGGACACTTTTCAGAGAGCAAATGTGTTAGCATAAAAATAAAGCCATAAAATGGAGAGCTGATTAATCACTCAATTGGATTTCTCTGCCTGCATATTTTTTTTTCTCTGCAACCCCAATGCTAAATTGTGCTTCCTGTTTTTTATAAAATGACTTAATCAAATCTGACTCTGATTGCATCAGAGAAGGCCAGGTACCTTACACCATAAAAGGTGGTTTGAAATTTTGACTTGTCTACTTAAAGATCACCAAAATTTGATCACAAGGTCAATTACGTCCCCGGGTGGGATTGAACCACCAACCTTTCGGTTAACAGCCGAATGCGCTAACCGATTGAGCCACAGAGACAGCTTGCAAAAGCATGTACTGACAAAGGCTAAAAAGCATTCATCTAGAAAGTTTCCTAGAAAAAGGTTAAAAAGGCAATAATCTGGAGAGTTTTGCAAGATTTTTCTTCCATTGACCAACGAAGAAACACATTGGTACTTTCACATGATGAGTGAGTTCTTCAGGATCTCTGACACTTACATGAGCAGCAGAGTGGCGCAGCGGAAGCGTGCTGGGCCCATAACCCAGAGGTCGGTGGATCGAAACCATCCTTTGCTATGTGCACTTATTTTTTTGTTAATTAAATTCTTCCAAAACTGGAATTGATATTTTGACTCTTTTATTTTTACTTAAAGTACAATAACTTTTAACATTTTAATTTGTTTTAATAGTATATTGACAGCATTGTTTTCTTTCAGAAATCCACTTAATTTTCTTTACCCTATTACTTAAATGGTAATTGACAAAAACAAGCTACATTGTCACCAGAAGAGCAATGCAAAATGTACAATTGATATTTCAAAATCATCTTTCCAGCTTGAATTTCAATGATGCATTGGGGCAACGATTTTGTGAGAAACATCTTCACCTTTAAAGAAAGATTTTCTTAACTTCTTACCTGTGTGCTGATTAGATATCACCTGGTTTTCACATTAAACAGATTCCCACTTGAGAAAGCAGCAAGGATGCAGTGAGGTTTATGTTTCCTGGTGTCAACCTGTATTATTTCAGTGGACATTGTAATGAGGATGCATCTTGCTGCCTTTCCAATGAAGCAAGTTTTAATCAGTAATAGGTGAAAAACCATTCCTACAAAGGTGTTAATCAGAGACTTGGCTTTGTGGACACTTTTCAGAGAGCAAATGTGTTAGCATAAAAATAAAGCCATAAAATGGAGAGCTGATTAATCACTCAATTGGATTTCTCTGCCTGCATAATTTTTTTTCTCTGCAACCCCATGCTAAATTGTGCTTCCTGTTTTTTATAAAATGACTTAATCAAATCTGACTCTGATTGCATCAGAGAAGGCCAGGTACCCTACACTATAAGAGGTGGTTTAAAATTTTGACTTGTCTACTTAAAGATCAGCAAAATTTGATCACAAGGTCAATTACGTCCCTGGGTGGTATTGAACCACCAGCCTTTCGGTTAACAGCCGCATGCGCTAACCGATTGCACCACAGAGACAACTTGCAAAAGCATGTACTAACAAAGGCTAAAAAGCATTCATCTAGAAAGTTTCCTAGAAAAAGGTTAAAAAGGCAATAATCTGGAGAGTTTTGCAAGATTTTTCTTACATTGACCAACGAAGAAACACATTGGTACTTTCACATGATGAGTGAGTACTTCAGGATCTCTGACACTTACATGAGCAGCAGAGTGGTGCAGCGGAAGCGTGCTGGGCCCATAACCCAGAGGTCGGTGGATCAAAACCATCCTCTGCTATGTGCACTTATTTTTTTGTTAATTAAATTCTTCCAAAACTGGAATTGATATTTTGACTCTTTTATTTTAACTTAAAGTACAATAACTTTTAACATTTTAATTTGTTTTAATAGTATATTGACAGCATTGTTTTCTTTCAGAAATCCACTTAATTTTCTTTACCCTATTACTGAAATGGTAATTGACAAAAACAAGCTACATTGTCACCAGAAGAGCAATGCAAAATGTACAATTGATATTTCAAAATCATCTTTCCAGCTTGAATTTCAATGATGCATTGGGGCAACGATTTTGTGAGAAACATCTTCACCCTTAAAGAAAGATTTTCTTAACTTCTTACCTGTGTGCTGATTAGATATCACCTGGTTTTCACATTAAACAGATTCCCACTTGAGAAAGCAGCAAGGATGCAGTGAGGTTTATGTTTCCTGGTGTCAACCTGTATTATTTCAGTGGACATTGTAATGAGGATGCATCTTGCTGCCTTTCCAATGAAGCAAGTTTTAATCAGTAATAGGTGAAAAAACATTCCTACAAAGGTGTTAATCAGAGACTTGGCTTTGTGGACACTTTTCAGAGAGCAAATGTGTTAGCATAAAAATAAAGCCATAAAATGGAGAGCTGATTAATCACTCAATTGGATTTCTCTGCCTGCATATTTTTTTTTCTCTGCAACCCCAATGCTAAATTGTGCTTCCTGTTTTTTATAAAATGACTTAATCAAATCTGACTCTGATTGCATCAGAGAAGGCCAGGTACCTTACACCATAAAAGGTGGTTTGAAATTTTGACTTGTCTACTTAAAGATCACCAAAATTTGATCACAAGGTCAATTACGTCCCCGGGTGGGATTGAACCACCAACCTTTCGGTTAACAGCCGAATGCGCTAACCGATTGCGCCACAGAGACAGCTTGCAAAAGCATGTACTGACAAAGGCTAAAAAGCATTCATCTAGAAAGTTTCCTAGAAAAAGGTTAAAAAGGCAATAATCTGGAGAGTTTTGCAAGATTTTTCTTCCATTGACCAACGAAGAAACACATTGGTACTTTCACATGATGAGTGAGTTCTTCAGGATCTCTGACACTTACATGAGCAGCAGAGTGGCGCAGCGGAAGCGTGCTGGGCCCATAACCCAGAGGTCGGTGGATCGAAACCATCCTTTGCTATGTGCACTTATTTTTTTGTTAATTAAATTCTTCCAAAACTGGAATTGATATTTTGACTCTTTTATTTTTACTTAAAGTACAATAACTTTTAACATTTTAATTTGTTTTAATAGTATATTGACAGCATTGTTTTCTTTCAGAAATCCACTTAATTTTCTTTACCCTATTACTGAAATGGTAATTGACAAAAACAAGCTACATTGTCACCAGAAGAGCAATGCAAAATGTACAATTGATATTTCAAAATCATCTTTCCAGCTTGAATTTCAATGATGCATTGGGGCAACGATTTTGTGAGAAACATCTTCACCTTTAAAGAAAGATTTTCTTAACTTCTTACCTGTGTGCTGATTAGATATCACCTGGTTTTCACATTAAACAGATTCCCACTTGAGAAAGCAGCAAGGATGCAGTGAGGTTTATGTTTCCTGGTGTCAACCTGTATTATTTCAGTGGACATTGTAATGAGGATGCATCTTGCTGCCTTTCCAATGAAGCAAGTTTTAATCAGTAATAGGTGAAAAACCATTCCTACAAAGGTGTTAATCAGAGACTTGGCTTTGTGGACACTTTTCAGAGAGCAAATGTGTTAGCATAAAAATAAAGCCATAAAATGGAGAGCTGATTAATCACTCAATTGGATTTCTCTGCCTGCATAATTTTTTTTCTCTGCAACCCCATGCTAAATTGTGCTTCCTGTTTTTTATAAAATGACTTAATCAAATCTGACTCTGATTGCATCAGAGAAGGCCAGGTACCCTACACTATAAGAGGTGGTTTAAAATTTTGACTTGTCTACTTAAAGATCAGCAAAATTTGATCACAAGGTCAATTACGTCCCTGGGTGGTATTGAACCACCAGCCTTTCGGTTAACAGCCGCATGCGCTAACCGATTGCACCACAGAGACAACTTGCAAAAGCATGTACTAACAAAGGCTAAAAAGCATTCATCTAGAAAGTTTCCTAGAAAAAGGTTAAAAAGGCAATAATCTGGAGAGTTTTGCAAGATTTTTCTTACATTGACCAACGAAGAAACACATTGGTACTTTCACATGATGAGTGAGTACTTCAGGATCTCTGACACTTACATGAGCAGCAGAGTGGTGCAGCGGAAGCGTGCTGGGCCCATAACCCAGAGGTCGGTGGATCGAAACCATCCTCTGCTATGTGCACTTATTTTTTTGTTAATTAAATTCTTCCAAAACTGGAATTGATATTTTGACTCTTTTATTTTAACTTAAAGTACAATAACTTTTAACATTTTAATTTGTTTTAATAGTATATTGACAGCATTGTTTTCTTTCAGAAATCCACTTAATTTTCTTTACCCTATTACTGAAATGGTAATTGACAAAAACAAGCTACATTGTCACCAGAAGAGCAATGCAAAATGTACAATTGATATTTCAAAATCATCTTTCCAGCTTGAATTTCAATGATGCATTGGGGCAACGATTTTGTGAGAAACATCTTCACCCTTAAAGAAAGATTTTCTTAACTTCTTACCTGTGTGCTGATTAGATATCACCTGGTTTTCACATTAAACAGATTCCCACGTGAGAAAGCAGCAAGGATGCAGTGAGGTTTATGTTTCCTGGTGTCAACCTGTATTATTTCAGTGGACATTGTAATGAGGATGCATCTTGCTGCCTTTTCAATTAAGCAAGTTTTAATCAGTAATAGGTGAAAAACCATTCCTACAAAGGTGTTAATCAGAGACTTGGCTTTGTGGACACTTTTCAGAGAGCAAATGTGTTAGCATAAAAATAAAGCCATAAAATGGAGAGCTGATTAATCACTCAATTGGATTTCTCTGCCTGCATAATTTTTTTTCTCTGCAACCCCATGCTAAATTGTGCTTCCTGTTTTTTATAAAATGACTTAATCAAATCTGACTCTGATTGCATCAGAGAAGGCCTGGTACCCTACACTATAAGAGGTGGTTTGTAATTTTGACTTGTCTACTTAAAGATCAGCAAAATTTGATCACAAGGTCAATTACGTCCCTGGGTGGTATTGAACCACCAGCCTTTCGGTTAACAGCCAAATGCGCTAACCGATTGCACCACAGATACAGCTTGCAAAAGCATGTACTGACAAAGGCTAAAAAGCATTCATCTAGAAAGTTTCCTAGAAAAAGGTTAAAAAGGCAATAATCTGGAGAGTTTTGCAAGATTTTTCTTCCATTGACCAACGAAGAAACACATTGGTACTTTCACATGATGAGTGAGTTCTTCAGGATCTCTGACACTTACATGAGCAGCAGAGTGGCGCAGCGGAAGCGTGCTGGGCCCATAACCCAGAGGTCGGTGGATCGAAACCATCCTTTGCTATGTGCACTTATTTTTTTGTTAATTAAATTCTTCCAAAACTGGAATTGATATTTTGACTCTTTTATTTTTACTTAAAGTACAATAACTTTTAACATTTTAATTTGTTTTAATAGTATATTGACAGCATTGTTTTCTTTCAGAAATCCACTTAATTTTCTTTACCCTATTACTGAAATGGTAATTGACAAAAACAAGCTACATTGTCACCAGAAGAGCAATGCAAAATGTACAATTGATATTTCAAAATCATCTTTCCAGCTTGAATTTCAATGATGCATTGGGGCAACGATTTTGTGAGAAACATCTTCACCCTTAAAGAAAGATTTTCTTAACTTCTTACCTGTGTGCTGATTAGATATCACCTGGTTTTCACATTAAACAGATTCCCACGTGAGAAAGCAGCAAGGATGCAGTGAGGTTTATGTTTCCTGGTGTCAACCTGTATTATTTCAGTGGACATTGTAATGAGGATGCATCTTGCTGCCTTTTCAATTAAGCAAGTTTTAATCAGTAATAGGTGAAAAACCATTCCTACAAAGGTGTTAATCAGAGACTTGGCTTTGTGGACACTTTTCAGAGAGCAAATGTGTTAGCATAAAAATAAAGCCATAAAATGGAGAGCTGATTAATCACTCAATTGGATTTCTCTGCCTGCATAATTTTTTTTCTCTGCAACCCCATGCTAAATTGTGCTTCCTGTTTTTTATAAAATGACTTAATCAAATCTGACTGCATCAGAGAAGGCCTGGTACCCTACACTATAAGAGGTGGTTTGAAATTTTGACTTGTCTACTTAAAGATCAGCAAAATTTGATCACAAGGTCAATTACGTCCCTGGGTGGTATTGAACCACCAGCCTTTCGGTTAACAGCCGAATGCGCTAACCGATTGCGCCACAAAGACAGCTTGCAAAAGCATGTACTGACAAAGGCTAAAAAGCATTCATCTAGAAAGTTTCCTAGAAAAAGGTTAAAAAGGCAATAATCTGGAGAGTTTTGCAAGATTTTTCTTCCATTGACCAACGAAGAAACACATTGGTACTTTCACATGATGAGTGAGTTCTTCAGGATCTCTGACACTTACATGAGCAGCAGAGTGGCGCAGCGGAAGCGTGCTGGGCCCATAACCCAGAGGTCGGTGGATCGAAACCATCCTTTGCTATGTGCACTTATTTTTTTGTTAATTAAATTCTTCCAAAACTGGAATTGATATTTTGACTCTTTTATTTTTACTTAAAGTACAATAACTTTTAACATTTTAATTTGTTTTAATAGTATATTGACAGCATTGTTTTCTTTCAGAAATCCACTTAATTTTCTTTACCCTATTACTGAAATGGTAATTGACAAAAACAAGCTACATTGTCACCAGAAGAGCAATGCAAAATGTACAATTGATATTTCAAAATCATCTTTCCATCTTGAATTTCAATGATGCATTGGGGCAACGATTTTGTGAGAAACATCTTCACCCTTAAAGAAAGATTTTCTTAACTTCTTACCTGTGTGCTGATTAGATATCACCTGGTTTTCACATTAAACAGATTCCCACTTGAGAAAGCAGCAAGGATGCAGTGAGGTTTATGTTTCCTGGTGTCAACCTGTATTATTTCAGTGGACATTGTAATGAGGATGCATCTTGCTGCCTTTCCAATGAAGCAAGTTTTAATCAGTAATAGGTGAAAAACCATTCCTACAAAGGTGTTAATCAGAGACTTGGCTTTGTGGACACTTTTCAGAGAGCAAATGTGTTAGCATAAAAATAAAGCCATAAAATGGAGAGCTGATTAATCACTCAATTGGATTTCTCTGCCTGCATAATTTTTTTTCTCTGCAACCCCATGCTAAATTGTGCTTCCTGTTTTTTATAAAATGACTTAATCAAATCTGACTCTGATTGCATCAGAGAAGGCCTGGTACCCTACACTATAAGAGGTGGTTTGTAATTTTGACTTGTCTTATAAAGATCAGCAAAATTTGATCACAAGGTCAATTACGTCCCTGGGTGGTATTGAACCACCAGCCTTTCGGTTAACAGCCAAATGCGCTAACCGATTGCGCCACAGAGACAGCTTGCAAAAGCATGTACTGACAAAGGCTAAAAAGCATTCATCTAGAAAGTTTCCTAGAAAAAGGTTAAAAAGGCAATAATCTGGAGAGTTTTGCAAGATTTTTCTTACATTGACCAACGAAGAAACACATTGGTACTTTCACATGATGAGTGAGTACTTCAGGATCTCTGACACTTACATGAGCAGCAGAGTGGTGCAGCGGAAGCGTGCTGGGCCCATAACCCAGAGGTCGGTGGATCGAAACCATCCTCTGCTATGTGCACTTATTTTTTTGTTAATTAAATTCTTCCAAAACTGGAATTGATATTTTGACTCTTTTATTTTAACTTAAAGTACAATAACTTTTAACATTTTAATTTGTTTTAATAGTATATTGACAGCATTGTTTTCTTTCAGAAATCCACTTAATTTTCTTTACCCTATTACTGAAATGGTAATTGACAAAAACAAGCTACATTGTCACCAGAAGAGCAATGCAAAATGTACAATTGATATTTCAAAATCATCTTTCCAGCTTGAATTTCAATGATGCATTGGGGCAACGATTTTGTGAGAAACATCTTCACCCTTAAAGAAAGATTTTCTTAACTTCTTACCTGTGTGCTGATTAGATATCACCTGGTTTTCACATTAAACAGATTCCCACGTGAGAAAGCAGCAAGGATGCAGTGAGGTTTATGTTTCCTGGTGTCAACCTGTATTATTTCAGTGGACATTGTAATGAGGATGCATCTTGCTGCCTTTTCAATTAAGCAAGTTTTAATCAGTAATAGGTGAAAAACCATTCCTACAAAGGTGTTAATCAGAGACTTGGCTTTGTGGACACTTTTCAGAGAGCAAATGTGTTAGCATAAAAATAAAGCCATAAAATGGAGAGCTGATTAATCACTCAATTGGATTTCTCTGCCTGCATAATTTTTTTTCTCTGCAACCCCATGCTAAATTGTGCTTCCTGTTTTTTATAAAATGACTTAATCAAATCTGACTCTGATTGCATCAGAGAAGGCCTGGTACCCTACACTATAAGAGGTGGTTTGTAATTTTGACTTGTCTACTTAAAGATCAGCAAAATTTGATCACAAGGTCAATTACGTCCCTGGGTGGTATTGAACCACCAGCCTTTCGGTTAACAGCCAAATGCGCTAACCGATTGCACCACAGAGACAGCTTGCAAAAGCATGTACTGACAAAGGCTAAAAAGCATTCATCTAGAAAGTTTCCTAGAAAAAGGTTAAAAAGGCAATAATCTGGAGAGTTTTGCAAGATTTTTCTTCCATTGACCAACGAAGAAACACATTGGTACTTTCACATGATGAGTGAGTTCTTCAGGATCTCTGACACTTACATGAGCAGCAGAGTGGCGCAGCGGAAGCGTGCTGGGCCCATAACCCAGAGGTCGGTGGATCGAAACCATCCTTTGCTATGTGCACTTATTTTTTTGTTAATTAAATTCTTCCAAAACTGGAATTGATATTTTGACTCTTTTATTTTTACTTAAAGTACAATAACTTTTAACATTTTAATTTGTTTTAATAGTATATTGACAGCATTGTTTTCTTTCAGAAATCCACTTAATTTTCTTTACCCTATTACTGAAATGGTAATTGACAAAAACAAGCTACATTGTCACCAGAAGAGCAATGCAAAATGTACAATTGATATTTCAAAATCATCTTTCCAGCTTGAATTTCAATGATGCATTGGGGCAACGATTTTGTGAGAAACATCTTCACCCTTAAAGAAAGATTTTCTTAACTTCTTACCTGTGTGCTGATTAGATATCACCTGGTTTTCACATTAAACAGATTCCCACGTGAGAAAGCAGCAAGGATGCAGTGAGGTTTATGTTTCCTGGTGTCAACCTGTATTATTTCAGTGGACATTGTAATGAGGATGCATCTTGCTGCCTTTTCAATTAAGCAAGTTTTAATCAGTAATAGGTGAAAAACCATTCCTACAAAGGTGTTAATCAGAGACTTGGCTTTGTGGACACTTTTCAGAGAGCAAATGTGTTAGCATAAAAATAAAGCCATAAAATGGAGAGCTGATTAATCACTCAATTGGATTTCTCTGCCTGCATAATTTTTTTTCTCTGCAACCCCATGCTAAATTGTGCTTCCTGTTTTTTATAAAATGACTTAATCAAATCTGACTGCATCAGAGAAGGCCTGGTACCCTACACTATAAGAGGTGGTTTGAAATTTTGACTTGTCTACTTAAAGATCAGCAAAATTTGATCACAAGGTCAATTACGTCCCTGGGTGGTATTGAACCACCAGCCTTTCGGTTAACAGCCGAATGCGCTAACCGATTGCGCCACAAAGACAGCTTGCAAAAGCATGTACTGACAAAGGCTAAAAAGCATTCATCTAGAAAGTTTCCTAGAAAAAGGTTAAAAAGGCAATAATCTGGAGAGTTTTGCAAGATTTTTCTTCCATTGACCAACGAAGAAACACATTGGTACTTTCACATGATGAGTGAGTTCTTCAGGATCTCTGACACTTACATGAGCAGCAGAGTGGCGCAGCGGAAGCGTGCTGGGCCCATAACCCAGAGGTCGGTGGATCGAAACCATCCTTTGCTATGTGCACTTATTTTTTTGTTAATTAAATTCTTCCAAAACTGGAATTGATATTTTGACTCTTTTATTTTTACTTAAAGTACAATAACTTTTAACATTTTAATTTGTTTTAATAGTATATTGACAGCATTGTTTTCTTTCAGAAATCCACTTAATTTTCTTTACCCTATTACTGAAATGGTAATTGACAAAAACAAGCTACATTGTCACCAGAAGAGCAATGCAAAATGTACAATTGATATTTCAAAATCATCTTTCCATCTTGAATTTCAATGATGCATTGGGGCAACGATTTTGTGAGAAACATCTTCACCCTTAAAGAAAGATTTTCTTAACTTCTTACCTGTGTGCTGATTAGATATCACCTGGTTTTCACATTAAACAGATTCCCACTTGAGAAAGCAGCAAGGATGCAGTGAGGTTTATGTTTCCTGGTGTCAACCTGTATTATTTCAGTGGACATTGTAATGAGGATGCATCTTGCTGCCTTTCCAATGAAGCAAGTTTTAATCAGTAATAGGTGAAAAACCATTCCTACAAAGGTGTTAATCAGAGACTTGGCTTTGTGGACACTTTTCAGAGAGCAAATGTGTTAGCATAAAAATAAAGCCATAAAATGGAGAGCTGATTAATCACTCAATTGGATTTCTCTGCCTGCATAATTTTTTTTCTCTGCAACCCCATGCTAAATTGTGCTTCCTGTTTTTTATAAAATGACTTAATCAAATCTGACTCTGATTGCATCAGAGAAGGCCTGGTACCCTACACTATAAGAGGTGGTTTGTAATTTTGACTTGTCTACTTAAAGATCAGCAAAATTTGATCACAAGGTCAATTACGTCCCTGGGTGGTATTGAACCACCAGCCTTTCGGTTAACAGCCAAATGCGCTAACCGATTGCGCCACAGAGACAGCTTGCAAAAGCATGTACTGACAAAGGCTAAAAAGCATTCATCTAGAAAGTTTCCTAGAAAAAGGTTAAAAAGGCAATAATCTGGAGAGTTTTGCAAGATTTTTCTTCCATTGACCAACGAAGAAACACATTGGTACTTTCACATGATGAGTGAGTTCTTCAGGATCTCTGACACTTACATGAGCAGCAGAGTGGCGCAGCGGAAGCGTGCTGGGCCCATAACCCAGAGGTCGGTGGATCAAAACCATCCTTTGCTATGTGCACTTATTTTTTTGTTAATTAAATTCTTCCAAAACTGGAATTGATATTTTGACTCTTTTATTTTTACTTAAAGTACAATAACTTTTAACATTTTAATTTGTTTTAATAGTATATTGACAGCATTGTTTTCTTTCAGAAATCCACTTAATTTTCTTTACCCTATTACTGAAATGGTAATTGACAAAAACAAGCTACATTGTCACCAGAAGAGCAATGCAAAATGTACAATTGATATTTCAAAATCATCTTTCCAGCTTGAATTTCAATGATGCATTGGGGCAACGATTTTGTGAGAAACATCTTCACCCTTAAAGAAAGATTTTCTTAACTTCTTACCTGTGTGCTGATTAGATATCACCTGGTTTTCACATTAAACAGATTCCCACGTGAGAAAGCAGCAAGGATGCAGTGAGGTTTATGTTTCCTGGTGTCAACCTGTATTATTTCAGTGGACATTGTAATGAGGATGCATCTTGCTGCCTTTTCAATTAAGCAAGTTTTAATCAGTAATAGGTGAAAAACCATTCCTACAAAGGTGTTAATCAGAGACTTGGCTTTGTGGACACTTTTCAGAGAGCAAATGTGTTAGCATAAAAATAAAGCCATAAAATGGAGAGCTGATTAATCACTCAATTGGATTTCTCTGCCTGCATAATTTTTTTTCTCTGCAACCCCATGCTAAATTGTGCTTCCTGTTTTTTATAAAATGACTTAATCAAATCTGACTCTGATTGCATCAGAGAAGGCCTGGTACCCTACACTATAAGAGGTGGTTTGAAATTTTGACTTGTCTACTTAAAGATCAGCAAAATTTAATCACAAGGTCAATTACATCCCTGGGTGGTATTGAACCACCAGCCTTTCGGTTAACAGCCAAATGCGCTAACCGATTGCGCCACAGAGACAGCTTGCAAAAGCATGTACTGACAAAGGCTAAAAAGCATTCATCTAGAAAGTTTCCTAGAAAAAGGTTAAAAAGGCAATAATCTGGAGAGTTTTGCAAGATTTTTCTTCCATTGACCAACGAAGAAACACATTGGTACTTTCACATGATGAGTGAGTTCTTCAGGATCTCTGACACTTACATGAGCAGCAGAGTGGCACAGCGGAAGCGTGCTGGGCCCATAACCCAGAGGTCGGTGAATCGAAACCATCCTTTGCTATGTGCACTTATTTTTTTGTTAATTAAATTCTTCCAAAACTGGAATTGATATTTTGACTCTTTTATTTTTACTTAAAGTACAATAACTTTTAACATTTTAATTTGTTTTAATAGTATATTGACAGCATTGTTTTCTTTCAGAAATCCACTTAATTTTCTTTACCCTATTACTGAAATGGTAATTGACAAAAACAAGCTACATTGTCACCAGAAGAGCAATGCAAAATGTACAATTGATATTTCAAAATCATCTTTCCAGCTTGAATTTCAATGATGCATTGGGGCAACGATTTTGTGAGAAACATCTTCACCCTTAAAGAAAGATTTTCTTAACTTCTTACCTGTGTGCTGATTAGATATCACCTGGTTTTCACATTAAACAGATTCCCACGTGAGAAAGAAGCAAGGATGCAGTGAGGTTTATGTTTCCTGGTGTCAACCTGTATTATTTCAGTGGACATTGTAATGAGGATGCATCTTGCTGCCTTTTCAATGAAGCAAGTTTTAATCAGTAATAGGTGAAAAACCATTCCTACAAAGGTGTTAATCAGAGACTTGGCTTTGTGGACACTTTTCAGAGAGCAAATGTGTTAGCATAAAAATAAAGCCATAAAATGGAGAGCTGATTAATCACTCAATTGGATTTCTCTGCCTGCATATTTTTTTTTCTCTGCAACCCCAATGCTAAATTGTGCTTCCTGTTTTTTATAAAATGACTTAATCAAATCTGACTCTGATTGCATCAGAGAAGGCCAGGTACCTTACACCATAAAAGGTGGTTTGAAATTTTGACTTGACTACTTAAAGATCACCAAAATTTGATCACAAGGTCAATTACGTCCCCGGGTGGGATTGAACCACCAACCTTTCGGTTAACAGCCGAATGCGCTAACCGATTGCGCCACAGAGACAGCTTGCAAAAGCATGTACTGACAAAGGCTAAAAAGCATTCATCTAGAAAGTTTCCTAGAAAAAGGTTAAAAAGGCAATAATCTGGAGAGTTTTGCAAGATTTTTCTTCCATTGACCAACGAAGAAACACATTGGTACTTTCACATGATGAGTGAGTACTTCAGGATCTCTGACACTTACATGAGCAGCAGAGTGGCGCAGCGGAAGCGTGCTGGGCCCATAACCCAGAGGTCGGTGGATCGAAACCATCCTTTGCTATGTGCACTTATTTTTTTGTTAATTAAATTCTTCCAAAACTGGAATTGATATTTTGACTCTTTTATTTTTACTTAAAGTACAATAACTTTTAACATTTTAATTTGTTTTAATAGTATATTGACAGCATTGTTTTCTTTCAGAAATCCACTTAATTTTCTTTACCCTATTACTGAAATGGTAATTGACAAAAACAAGCTACATTGTCACCAGAAGAGCAATGCAAAATGTACAATTGATATTTCAAAATCATCTTTCCAGCTTGAATTTCAATGATGCATTGGGGCAACGATTTTGTGAGAAACATCTTCACCCTTAAAGAAAGATTTTCTTAACTTCTTACCTGTGTGCTGATTAGATATCACCTGGTTTTCACATTAAACAGATTCCCACGTGAGAAAGAAGCAAGGATGCAGTGAGGTTTATGTTTCCTGGTGTCAACCTGTATTATTTCAGTGGACATTGTAATGAGGATGCATCTTGCTGCCTTTTCAATGAAGCAAGTTTTAATCAGTAATAGGTGAAAAACCATTCCTACAAAGGTGTTAATCAGAGACTTGGCTTTGTGGACACTTTTCAGAGAGCAAATGTGTTAGCATAAAAATAAAGCCATAAAATGGAGAGCTGATTAATCACTCAATTGGATTTCTCTGCCTGCATATTTTTTTTTCTCTGCAACCCCAATGCTAAATTGTGCTTCCTGTTTTTTATAAAATGACTTAATCAAATCTGACTCTGATTGCATCAGAGAAGGCCTGGTACCTTACACCATAAAAGGTGGTTTGAAATTTTGACTTGTCTACTTAAAGATCACCAAAATTTGATCACAAGGTCAATTACGTCCCCGGGTGGGATTGAACCACCAACCTTTCGGTTAACAGCCGAATGCGCTAACCGATTGCGCCACAGAGACAGCTTGCAAAAGCATGTACTGACAAAGGCTAAAAAGCATTCATCTAGAAAGTTTCCTAGAAAAAGGTTAAAAAGGCAATAATCTGGAGAGTTTTGCAAGATTTTTCTTCCATTGACCAACGAAGAAACACATTGGTACTTTCACATGATGAGTGAGTTCTTCAGGATCTCTGACACTTACATGAGCAGCAGAGTGGCGCAGTGGAAGCGTGCTGGGCCCATAACCCAGAGGTTGGTGGATCGAAACCATCCTTTGCTATGTTAATTAAATTCTTCCAAAACTGGAATTGATATTTTGACTCTTTTATTTTTACTTAAAGTACAATAACTTTTAACATTTTAATTTGTTTTAATAGTATATTGACAGCATTGTTTTCTTTCAGAAATCCACTTAATTTTCTTTACCCTATTACTGAAATGGTAATTGACAAAAACAAGCTACATTGTCACCAGAAGAGCAATGCAAAATGTACAATTGATATTTCAAAATCATCTTTCCATCTTGAACTTCAATGATGCATTGGGGCAACGATTTTGTGAGAAACATCTTCACCCTTAAAGAAAGATTTTCTTAACTTCTTACCTGTGTGCTGATTAGATATCACCTGGTTTTCACATTAAACAGATTCCCACTTGAGAAAGCAGCAAGGATGCAGTGAGGTTTATGTTTCCTGGTGTCAACCTGTATTATTTCAGTGGACATTGTAATGAGGATGCATCTTGCTGCCTTTCCAATGAAGCAAGTTTTAATCAGTAATAGGTGAAAAACCATTCCTACAAAGGTGTTAATCAGAGACTTGGCTTTGTGGACACTTTTCAGAGAGCAAATGTGTTAGCATAAAAATAAAGCCATAAAATGGAGAGCTGATTAATCACTCAATTGGATTTCTCTGCCTGCATAATTTTTTTTCTCTGCAACCCCATGCTAAATTGTGCTTCCTGTTTTTTATAAAATGACTTAATCAAATCTGACTCTGATTGCATCAGAGAAGGCCTGGTACCCTACACTATAAGAGGTGGTTTGAAATTTTGACTTGTCTACTTAAAGATCAGCAAAATTTAATCACAAGGTCAATTACATCCCTGGGTGGTATTGAACCACCAGCCTTTCGGTTAACAGCCAAATGCGCTAACCGATTGCGCCACAGAGACAGCTTGCAAAAGCATGTACTGACAAAGGCTAAAAAGCATTCATCTAGAAAGTTTCCTAGAAAAAGGTTAAAAAGGCAATAATCTGGAGAGTTTTGCAAGATTTTTCTTCCATTGACCAACGAAGAAACACATTGGTACTTTCACATGATGAGTGAGTTCTTCAGGATCTCTGACACTTACATGAGCAGCAGAGTGGCGCAGCGGAAGCGTGCTGGGCCCATAACCCAGAGGTCGGTGAATCGAAACCATCCTTTGCTATGTGCACTTATTTTTTTGTTAATTAAATTCTTCCAAAACTGGAATTGATATTTTGACTCTTTTATTTTTACTTAAAGTACAATAACTTTTAACATTTTAATTTGTTTTAATAGTATATTGACAGCATTGTTTTCTTTCAGAAATCCACTTAATTTTCTTTACCCTATTACTGAAATGGTAATTGACAAAAACAAGCTACATTGTCACCAGAAGAGCAATGCAAAATGTACAATTGATATTTCAAAATCATCTTTCCAGCTTGAATTTCAATGATGCATTGGGGCAACGATTTTGTGAGAAACATCTTCACCCTTAAAGAAAGATTTTCTTAACTTCTTACCTGTGTGCTGATTAGATATCACCTGGTTTTCACATTAAACAGATTCCCACGTGAGAAAGAAGCAAGGATGCAGTGAGGTTTATGTTTCCTGGTGTCAACCTGTATTATTTCAGTGGACATTGTAATGAGGATGCATCTTGCTGCCTTTTCAATGAAGCAAGTTTTAATCAGTAATAGGTGAAAAACCATTCCTACAAAGGTGTTAATCAGAGACTTGGCTTTGTGGACACTTTTCAGAGAGCAAATGTGTTAGCATAAAAATAAAGCCATAAAATGGAGAGCTGATTAATCACTCAATTGGATTTCTCTGCCTGCATATTTTTTTTTCTCTGCAACCCCAATGCTAAATTGTGCTTCCTGTTTTTTATAAAATGACTTAATCAAATCTGACTCTGATTGCATCAGAGAAGGCCAGGTACCTTACACCATAAAAGGTGGTTTGAAATTTTGACTTGTCTACTTAAAGATCACCAAAATTTGATCACAAGGTCAATTACGTCCCCGGGTGGGATTGAACCACCAACCTTTCGGTTAACAGCCGAATGCGCTAACCGATTGCGCCACAGAGACAGCTTGCAAAAGCATGTACTGACAAAGGCTAAAAAGCATTCATCTAGAAAGTTTCCTAGAAAAAGGTTAAAAAGGCAATAATCTGGAGAGTTTTGCAAGATTTTTCTTCCATTGACCAACGAAGAAACACATTGGTACTTTCACATGATGAGTGAGTACTTCAGGATCTCTGACACTTACATGAGCAGCAGAGTGGCGCAGCGGAAGCGTGCTGGGCCCATAACCCAAAGGTCGGTGGATCGAAACCATCCTTTGCTATGTGCACTTATTTTTTTGTTAATTAAATTCTTCCAAAACTGGAATTGATATTTTGACTCTTTTATTTTTACTTAAAGTACAATAACTTTTAACATTTTAATTTGTTTTAATAGTATATTGACAGCATTGTTTTCTTTCAGAAATCCACTTAATTTTCTTTACCCTATTACTGAAATGGTAATTGACAAAAACAAGCTACATTGTCACCAGAAGAGCAATGCAAAATGTACAATTGATATTTCAAAATCATCTTTCCATCTTGAATTTCAATGATGCATTGGGGCAACAATTTGTGAGAAACATCTTCACCCTTAAAGAAAGATTTTCTTAACTTCTTACCAGTGTGCTGATTAGATATCACCTGGTTTTCACATTAAACAGATTCCCACTTGAGAAAGCAGCAAGGATGCAGTGAGGTTTATGTTTCCTGGTGTCAACCTGTATTATTTCAGTGGACATTGTAATGAGGATGCATCTTGCTGCCTTTCCAATGAAGCAAGTTTTAATCAGTAATAGGTGAAAAACCATTCCTACAAAGGTGTTAATCAGAGACTTGGCTTTGTGGACACTTTTCAGAGAGCAAATGTGTTAGCATAAAAATAAAGCCATAAAATGGAGAGCTGATTAATCACTCAATTGGATTTCTCTGCCTGCATATTTTTTTTTCTCTGCAACCCCATGCTAAATTGTGCTTCCTGTTTTTTATAAAATGACTTAATCAAATCTGACTCTGATTGCATCAGAGAAGGCCAGGTACCCTACACTATAAGAGGTGGTTTGAAATGTTGACTTGTCTACTTAAAGATCAGCAAAATTTGATCACAAGGTCAATTACGTCCCTGGGTGGTATTGAACCACCAGCCTTTCGGTTAACAGCCGAATGCGCTAACCGATTGCACCACAGAGACAACTTGCAAAAGCATGTACTAACAAAGGCTAAAAAGCATTCATCTAGAAAGTTTCCTAGAAAAAGGTTAAAAAGGCAATAATCTGGAGAGTTTTGCAAGATTTTTCTTCCATTGACCAACGAAGAAACACATTGGTACTTTCACATGATGAGTGAGTACTTCAGGATCTCTGACACTTACATGAGCAGCAGAGTGGCGCAGCGGAAGCGTGCTGGGCCCATAACCCAGAGGTCGGTGGATCGAAACCATCCTTTGCTATGTGCACTTATTTTTTTGTTAATTAAATTCTTCCAAAACTGGAATTGATATTTTGACTCTTTTATTTTTACTTAAAGTACAATAACTTTTAACATTTTAATTTGTTTTAATAGTATATTGACAGCATTGTTTTCTTTCAGAAATCCACTTAATTTTCTTTACCCTATTACTGAAATGGTAATTGACAAAAACAAGCTACATTGTCACCAGAAGAGCAATGCAAAATGTACAATTGATATTTCAAAATCATCTTTCCAGCTTGAATTTCAATGATGCATTGGGGCAACGATTTTGTGAGAAACATCTTCACCCTTAAAGAAAGATTTTCTTAACTTCTTACCTGTGTGCTGATTAGATATCACCTGGTTTTCACATTAAACAGATTCCCACGTGAGAAAGAAGCAAGGATGCAGTGAGGTTTATGTTTCCTGGTGTCAACCTGTATTATTTCAGTGGACATTGTAATGAGGATGCATCTTGCTGCCTTTTCAATGAAGCAAGTTTTAATCAGTAATAGGTGAAAAACCATTCCTACAAAGGTGTTAATCAGAGACTTGGCTTTGTGGACACTTTTCAGAGAGCAAATGTGTTAGCATAAAAATAAAGCCATAAAATGGAGAGCTGATTAATCACTCAATTGGATTTCTCTGCCTGCATATTTTTTTTTCTCTGCAACCCCAATGCTAAATTGTGCTTCCTGTTTTTTATAAAATGACTTAATCAAATCTGACTCTGATTGCATCAGAGAAGGCCTGGTACCTTACACCATAAAAGGTGGTTTGAAATTTTGACTTGTCTACTTAAAGATCACCAAAATTTGATCACAAGGTCAATTACGTCCCCGGGTGGGATTGAACCACCAACCTTTCGGTTAACAGCCGAATGCGCTAACCGATTGCGCCACAGAGACAGCTTGCAAAAGCATGTACTGACAAAGGCTAAAAAGCATTCATCTAGAAAGTTTCCTAGAAAAAGGTTAAAAAGGCAATAATCTGGAGAGTTTTGCAAGATTTTTCTTCCATTGACCAACGAAGAAACACATTGGTACTTTCACATGATGAGTGAGTTCTTCAGGATCTCTGACACTTACATGAGCAGCAGAGTGGCGCAGTGGAAGCGTGCTGGGCCCATAACCCAGAGGTTGGTGGATCGAAACCATCCTTTGCTATGTTAATTAAATTCTTCCAAAACTGGAATTGATATTTTGACTCTTTTATTTTTACTTAAAGTACAATAACTTTTAACATTTTAATTTGTTTTAATAGTATATTGACAGCATTGTTTTCTTTCAGAAATCCACTTAATTTTCTTTACCCTATTACTGAAATGGTAATTGACAAAAACAAGCTACATTGTCACCAGAAGAGCAATGCAAAATGTACAATTGATATTTCAAAATCATCTTTCCATCTTGAACTTCAATGATGCATTGGGGCAACGATTTTGTGAGAAACATCTTCACCCTTAAAGAAAGATTTTCTTAACTTCTTACCTGTGTGCTGATTAGATATCACCTGGTTTTCACATTAAACAGATTCCCACTTGAGAAAGCAGCAAGGATGCAGTGAGGTTTATGTTTCCTGGTGTCAACCTGTATTATTTCAGTGGACATTGTAATGAGGATGCATCTTGCTGCCTTTCCAATGAAGCAAGTTTTAATCAGTAATAGGTGAAAAACCATTCCTACAAAGGTGTTAATCAGAGACTTGGCTTTGTGGACACTTTTCAGAGAGCAAATGTGTTAGCATAAAAATAAAGCCATAAAATGGAGAGCTGATTAATCACTCAATTGGATTTCTCTGCCTGCATAATTTTTTTTCTCTGCAACCCCATGCTAAATTGTGCTTCCTGTTTTTTATAAAATGACTTAATCAAATCTGACTCTGATTGCATCAGAGAAGGCCTGGTACCCTACACTATAAGAGGTGGTTTGAAATTTTGACTTGTCTACTTAAAGATCAGCAAAATTTAATCACAAGGTCAATTACATCCCTGGGTGGTATTGAACCACCAGCCTTTCGGTTAACAGCCAAATGCGCTAACCGATTGCGCCACAGAGACAGCTTGCAAAAGCATGTACTGACAAAGGCTAAAAAGCATTCATCTAGAAAGTTTCCTAGAAAAAGGTTAAAAAGGCAATAATCTGGAGAGTTTTGCAAGATTTTTCTTCCATTGACCAACGAAGAAACACATTGGTACTTTCACATGATGAGTGAGTTCTTCAGGATCTCTGACACTTACATGAGCAGCAGAGTGGCGCAGCGGAAGCGTGCTGGGCCCATAACCCAGAGGTCGGTGAATCGAAACCATCCTTTGCTATGTGCACTTATTTTTTTGTTAATTAAATTCTTCCAAAACTGGAATTGATATTTTGACTCTTTTATTTTTACTTAAAGTACAATAACTTTTAACATTTTAATTTGTTTTAATAGTATATTGACAGCATTGTTTTCTTTCAGAAATCCACTTAATTTTCTTTACCCTATTACTGAAATGGTAATTGACAAAAACAAGCTACATTGTCACCAGAAGAGCAATGCAAAATGTACAATTGATATTTCAAAATCATCTTTCCAGCTTGAATTTCAATGATGCATTGGGGCAACGATTTTGTGAGAAACATCTTCACCCTTAAAGAAAGATTTTCTTAACTTCTTACCTGTGTGCTGATTAGATATCACCTGGTTTTCACATTAAACAGATTCCCACGTGAGAAAGAAGCAAGGATGCAGTGAGGTTTATGTTTCCTGGTGTCAACCTGTATTATTTCAGTGGACATTGTAATGAGGATGCATCTTGCTGCCTTTTCAATGAAGCAAGTTTTAATCAGTAATAGGTGAAAAACCATTCCTACAAAGGTGTTAATCAGAGACTTGGCTTTGTGGACACTTTTCAGAGAGCAAATGTGTTAGCATAAAAATAAAGCCATAAAATGGAGAGCTGATTAATCACTCAATTGGATTTCTCTGCCTGCATATTTTTTTTTCTCTGCAACCCCAATGCTAAATTGTGCTTCCTGTTTTTTATAAAATGACTTAATCAAATCTGACTCTGATTGCATCAGAGAAGGCCAGGTACCTTACACCATAAAAGGTGGTTTGAAATTTTGACTTGTCTACTTAAAGATCACCAAAATTTGATCACAAGGTCAATTACGTCCCCGGGTGGGATTGAACCACCAACCTTTCAGTTAACAGCCGAATGCGCTAACCGATTGCGCCACAGAGACAGCTTGCAAAAGCATGTACTGACAAAGGCTAAAAAGCATTCATCTAGAAAGTTTCCTAGAAAAAGGTTAAAAAGGCAATAATCTGGAGAGTTTTGCAAGATTTTTCTTCCATTGACCAACGAAGAAACACATTGGTACTTTCACATGATGAGTGAGTACTTCAGGATCTCTGACACTTACATGAGCAGCAGAGTGGCGCAGCGGAAGCGTGCTGGGCCCATAACCCAAAGGTCGGTGGATCGAAACCATCCTTTGCTATGTGCACTTATTTTTTTGTTAATTAAATTCTTCCAAAACTGGAATTGATATTTTGACTCTTTTATTTTTACTTAAAGTACAATAACTTTTAACATTTTAATTTGTTTTAATAGTATATTGACAGCATTGTTTTCTTTCAGAAATCCACTTAATTTTCTTTACCCTATTACTGAAATGGTAATTGACAAAAACAAGCTACATTGTCACCAGAAGAGCAATGCAAAATGTACAATTGATATTTCAAAATCATCTTTCCATCTTGAATTTCAATGATGCATTGGGGCAACAATTTGTGAGAAACATCTTCACCCTTAAAGAAAGATTTTCTTAACTTCTTACCAGTGTGCTGATTAGATATCACCTGGTTTTCACATTAAACAGATTCCCACTTGAGAAAGCAGCAAGGATGCAGTGAGGTTTATGTTTCCTGGTGTCAACCTGTATTATTTCAGTGGACATTGTAATGAGGATGCATCTTGCTGCCTTTCCAATGAAGCAAGTTTTAATCAGTAATAGGTGAAAAACCATTCCTACAAAGGTGTTAATCAGAGACTTGGCTTTGTGGACACTTTTCAGAGAGCAAATGTGTTAGCATAAAAATAAAGCCATAAAATGGAGAGCTGATTAATCACTCAATTGGATTTCTCTGCCTGCATATTTTTTTTTCTCTGCAACCCCATGCTAAATTGTGCTTCCTGTTTTTTATAAAATGACTTAATCAAATCTGACTCTGATTGCATCAGAGAAGGCCAGGTACCCTACACTATAAGAGGTGGTTTGAAATGTTGACTTGTCTACTTAAAGATCAGCAAAATTTGATCACAAGGTCAATTACGTCCCTGGGTGGTATTGAACCACCAGCCTTTCGGTTAACAGCCGAATGCGCTAACCGATTGCACCACAGAGACAACTTGCAAAAGCATGTACTAACAAAGGCTAAAAAGCATTCATCTAGAAAGTTTCCTAGAAAAAGGTTAAAAAGGCAATAATCTGGAGAGTTTTGCAAGATTTTTCTTCCATTGACCAACGAAGAAACACATTGGTACTTTCACGTGATGAGTGAGTACTTCAGGATCTCTGGCACTTACATGAGCAGCAGAGTGGCGCAGCGGAAGCGTGCTGGGCCCATAACCCAGAGGTCGGTGGATCGAAACCATCCTCTGCTATGTGCACTTATTTTTTTGTTAATTAAATTCTTCCAAAACTGGAATTGATATTTTGACTCTTTTATTTTTACTTAAAGTACAATAACTTTTAACATTTTAATTTGTTTTAATAGTATATTGACAGCATTGTTTTCTTTCAGAAATCCACTTAATTTTCATTACCCTATTACTGAAATGGTAATTGACAAAAACAAGCTACATTGTCACCAGAAGAGCAATGCAAAATGTACAATTGATATTTCAAAATCATCTTTCCAGCTTGAATTTCAATGATGCATTGGGGCAACGATTTTGTGAGAAACATCTTCACCCTTAAAGAAAGATTTTCTTAACTTCTTACCTGTGTGCTGATTAGATATCACCTGGTTTTCACATTAAACAGATTCCCACATGAGAAAGCAGCAAGGATGCAGTGAGGTTTATGTTTCCTGGTGTCAACCTGTATTATTTCAGTGGACATTGTAATGAGGATGCATCTTGCTGCCTTTCCAATGAAGCAAGTTTTAATCAGTAATAGGTGAAAAACCATTCCTACAAAGGTGTTAATCAGAGACTTGGCTTTGTGGACACTTTTCAGAGAGCAAATGTGTTAGCATAAAAATAAAGCCATAAAATGGAGAGCTGATTAATCACTCAATTGGATTTCTCTGCCTGCATATTTTTTTTTCTCTGCAACCCCAATGCTAAATTGTGCTTCCTGTTTTTTATAAAATGACTTAATCAAATCTGACTCTGATTGCATCAGAGAAGGCCAGGTACCTTACACCATAAAAGGTGGTTTGAAATTTTGACTTGTCTACTTAAAGATCACCAAAATTTGATCACAAGGTCAATTACGTCCCCGGGTGGGATTGAACCACCAACCTTTCGGTTAACAGCCGAATGCGCTAACCGATTGCGCCACAGAGACAGCTTGCAAAAGCATGTACTGACAAAGGCTAAAAAGCATTCATCTAGAAAGTTTCCTAGAAAAAGGTTAAAAAGGCAATAATCTGGAGAGTTTTGCAAGATTTTTCTTCCATTGACCAACGAAGAAACACATTGGTACTTTCACATGATGAGTGAGTTCTTCAGGATCTCTGACACTTACATGAGCAGCAGAGTGGCGCAGCGGAAGCGTGCTGGGCCCATAACCCAGAGGTCGGTGGATCGAAACCATCCTTTGCTATGTGCACTTATTTTTTTGTTAATTAAATTCTTCCAAAACTGGAATTGATATTTTGACTCTTTTATTTTTACTTAAAGTACAATAACTTTTAACATTTTAATTTGTTTTAATAGTATATTGACAGCATTGTTTTCTTTCAGAAATCCACTTAATTTTCTTTACCCTATTACTGAAATGGTAATTGACAAAAACAAGCTACATTGTCACCAGAAGAGCAATGCAAAATGTACAATTGATATTTCAAAATCATCTTTCCAGCTTGAATTTCAATGATGCATTGGGGCAACGATTTTGTGAGAAACATCTTCACCCTTAAAGAAAGATTTTCTTAACTTCTTACCTGTGTGCTGATTAGATATCACCTGGTTTTCACATAAAACAGATTCCCACTTGAGAAAGCAGCAAGGATGCAGTGAGGTTTATGTTTCCTGGTGTCAACCTGTATTATTTCAGTGGACATTGTAATGAGGATGCATCTTGCTGCCTTTCCAATGAAGCAAGTTTTAATCAGTAATAGGTGAAAAACCATTCCTACAAAGGTGTTAATCAGAGACTTGGCTTTGTGGACACTTTTCAGAGAGCAAATGTGTTAGCATAAAAATAAAGCCATAAAATGGAGAGCTGATTAATCACTCAATTGGATTTCTCTGCCTGCATATTTTTTTTTCTCTGCAACCCCAATGCTAAATTGTGCTTCCTGTTTTTTATAAAATGACTTAATCAAATCTGACTCTGATTGCATCAGAGAAGGCCAGGTACCCTACACTATAAGAGGTGGTTTGAAATTTTGACTTGTCTACTTAAAGATCACCAAAATTTGATCACAAGGTCAATTACGTCCCAGGGTGGTATTGAATCACCAGCCTTTTGGTTAACAGCCGCATGCGCTAACCGATTGCACCACAGAGACAACTTGCAAAAGCATGTACTAACAAAGGCTAAAAAGCATTCATCTAGAAAGTTTCCTAGAAAAAGGTTAAAAAGGCAATAATCTGGAGAGTTTTGCAAGATTTTTCTTCCATTGACCAACGAAGAAACACATTGGTACTTTCACATGATGAGTGAGTACTTCAGGATCTCTGACACTTACATGAGCAGCAGAGTGGTGCAGCGGAAGCGTGCTGGGCCCATAACCCAGAGGTCGGTGGATCGAAACCATCCTCTGCTATGTGCACTTATTATTTTGTTAATTAAATTCTTCCAAAACTGGAATTGATATTTTGACTCTTTTATTTTTACTTAAAGTACAATAACTTTTAACATTTTAATTTGTTTTAATAGTATATTGACAGCATTGTTTTCTTTCAGAAATCCACTTAATTTTCTTTACCCTATTACTGAAATGGTAATTGACAAAAACAAGCTACATTGTCACCAGAAGAGCAATGCAAAATGTACAATTGATATTTCAAAATCATCTTTCCATCTTGAATTTCAATGATGCATTGGGGCAACGATTTTGTGAGAAACATCTTCACCCTTAAAGAAAGATTTTCTTAACTTCTTACCTGTGTGCTGATTAGATATCACCTGGTTTTCACATTAAACAGATTCCCACTTGAGAAAGCAGCAAGGATGCAGTGAGGTTTATGTTTCCTGGTGTCAACCTGTATTATTTCAGTGGACATTGTAATGAGGATGCATCTTGCTGCCTTTCCAATGAAGCAAGTTTTAATCAGTAATAGGTGAAAAACCATTCCTACAAAGGTGTTAATCAGAGACTTGGCTTTGTGGACAATTTTCAGAGAGCAAATGTGTTAGCATAAAAATAAAGCCATAAAATGGAGAGCTGATTAATCACTCAATTGGATTTCTCTGCCTGCATAATTTTTTTTCTCTGCAACCCCAATGCTAAATTGTGCTTCCTGTTTTTTATAAAATGACTTAATCAAATCTGACTCTGATTGCATCAGAGAAGGCCAGGTACCCTACACTATAAGAGGTGGTTTGAAATTTTGACTTGTCTACTTAAAGATCACCAAAATTTGATCACAAAGTCAATTACGTCCCCGGGTGGGATTGAACCACCAACCTTTCGGTTAACAGCCGAATGCGCTAACCGATTGCGCCACAGAGACAACTTGCAAAAGCATGTACTGACAAAGGCTAAAAACCATTCATCTAGAAAGTTTCCTAGAAAAAGGTTAAAAAGGCAATAATCTGGACAGTTTTGCAAGATTTTTCTTCCATTGACCAACGAAGAAACACATTGGTACTTTCACATGATGAGTGAGTACTTCAGGATCTCTGACACTTACATGAGCAGCAGAGTGGCGCAGCGGAAGTGTGCTGGGCCCATAACCCTGAGGTTGGTGTATCGAAACCATCCTTTGCTATGTGCACTTATTTTTTTGTTAATTAAATTCTTCCAAAACTGGAATTGATATTTTGACTCTTTTATTTTTACTTAAAGTACAATAACTTTTAACATTTTAATTTGTTTTAATAGTATATTGACAGCATTGTTTTCTTTCAGAAATCCACTTAATTTTCTTTACCCTATTACAGAAATGGTAATTGACAAAAACAAGCTACATTGTCACCAGAAGAGCAATGCAAAATGTACAATTGATATTTCAAAATCATCTTTCCATCTTGAATTTCAATGATGCATTGGGGCAACGATTTTGTGAGAAACATCTTCACCCTTAAAGAAAGATTTTCTTAACTTTTACCTGTGTGCTGATTAGATATCACCTGGTTTTCACATTAAACAGATTCCCACTTGAGAAAGCAGCAAGGATGCAGTGAGGTTTATGTTTCCTGGTGTCAACCTGTATTATTTCAGTGGACATTGTAATGAGGATGCATCTTGCTGCCTTTCCAATGAAGCAAGTTTTAATCAGTAATAGGTGAAAAACCATTCCTACAAAGGTGTTAATCAGAGACTTGGCTTTGTGGACACTTTTCAGAGAGCAAATGTGTTAGCATAAAAATAAAGCCATAAAATGGAGAGCTGACTAATCACTCAATTGGATTTCTCTGCCTGCATAATTTTTTTTCTCTGCAACCCCATGCTAAATTGTGCTTCCTGTTTTTTATAAAATGACTTAATCAAATCTGACTCTGATTGCATCAGAGAAGGCCAGGTACCCTACACTATAAGAGGTGGTTTGAAATTTTGACTTGTCTACTTAAAGATCAGCAAAATTTGATCACAAGTTCAATTATGTCACTGGGTGGTATTGAACCACCAGCCTTTCGGTTAACAGCCGAATGCGCTAATCGATTGCGCCACAGAGACAGCTTGCAAAAGCATGTACTGACAAAGGCTAAAAAGCATTCATCTAGAAAGTTTCCTAGAAAAAGGTTAAAAAGGCAATAATCTGGAGAGTTTTGCAAGATTTTTCTTCCATTGACCAACGAAGAAACACATTGGTACTTTCACATGATGAGTGAGTACTTCAGGATCTCTGGCACTTACATGAGCAGCAGAGTGGCGCAGCGGAAGCGTGCTGGGCCCATAACCCAGAGGTCGGTGGATCGAAACCATCCTCTGCTACGTGCACTTATTTTTTTGTTAATTAAATTCTTCCAAACTGGAATTGATATTTTGACTCTTTTATTTTTACTTAAAGTACAATAACTTTTAACATTTTAATTTGTTTTAATAGTATATTGACAGCATTGTTTTCTTTCAGAAATCCACTTAATTTTCTTTACCCTATTACTGAAATGGTAATTGACAAAAACAAGCTACATTGTCACCAGAAGAGCAATGCAAAATGTACAATTGATATTTCAAAATCATCTTTCCATCTTGAATTTCAATGATGCATTGGGGCAACGATTTTGTGAGAAACATCTTCACCCTTAAAGAAAGATTTTCTTAACTTTTACCTGTGTGCTGATTAGATATCACCTGGTTTTCACATTAAACAGATTCCCACTTGAGAAAGCAGCAAGGATGCAGTGAGGTTTATGTTTCCTGGTGTCAACCTGTATTATTTCAGTGGACATTGTAATGAGGATGCATCTTGCTGCCTTTCCAATGAAGCAAGTTTTAATCAGTAATAGGTGAAAAACCATTCCTACAAAGGTGTTAATCAGAGACTTGGCTTTGTGGACACTTTTCAGAGAGCAAATGTGTTAGCATAAAAATAAAGCCATAAAATGGAGAGCTGATTAATCACTCAATTGGATTTCTCTGCCTGCATATTTTTTTTTCTCTGCAACCCCAATGCTAAATTGTGCTTCCTGTTTTTTATAAAATGACTTAATCAAATCTGACTCTGATTGCATCAGAGAAGGCCAGGTACCTTACACCATAAAAGGTGGTTTGAAATTTTGACTTGTCTACTTAAAGATCACCAAAATTTGATCACAAGGTCAATTACGTCCCCGGGTGGGATTGAACCACCAACCTTTCGGTTAACAGCCGAATGCGCTAACCGATTGCGCCACAGAGACAGCTTGCAAAGGCATGTACTGACAAAGGCTAAAAAGCATTCATCTAGAAAGTTTCCTAGAAAAAGGTTAAAAAGGCAATAATCTGGAGAGTTTTGCAAGATTTTTCTTCCATTGACCAACGAAGAAACACATTGGTACTTTCACATGATGAGTGAGTTCTTCAGGATCTCTGACACTTACATGAGCAGCAGAGTGGCGCAGTGGAAGCGTGCTGGGCCCATAACCCAGAGGTCGGTGGATCGAAACCATCCTTTGCTATGTTAATTAAATTCTTCCAAAACTGGAATTGATATTTTGACTCTTTTATTTTTACTTAAAGTACAATAACTTTTAACATTTTAATTTGTTTTAATAGTATATTGACAGCATTGTTTTCTTTCAGAAATCCACTTAATTTTCTTTACCCTATTACTGAAATGGTAATTGATAAAAACAAGCTACATTGTCACCAGAAGAGCAATGCAAAATGTACAATTGATATTTCAAAATCATCTTTCCAGCTTGAATTTCAATGATGCATTGGGGCAACGATTTTGTGAGAAACATCTTCACCCTTAAAGAAAGATTTTCTTAACTTCTTACCTGTGTGCTGATTAGATATCACCTGGTTTTCACATTAAACAGATTCCCACTTGAGAAAGCAGCAAGGATGCAGTGAGGTTTATGTTTCCTGGTGTCAACCTGTATTATTTCAGTGGACATTGTAATGAGGATGCATCTTGCTGCCTTTCCAATGAAGCAAGTTTTAATCAGTAATAGGTGAAAAACCATTCCTACAAAGGTGTTAATCAGAGACTTGGCTTTGTGGACACTTTTCAGAGAGCAAATGTGTTAGCATAAAAATAAAGCCATAAAATGGAGAGCTGATTAATCACTCAATTGGATTTCTCTGCCTGCATATTTTTTTTTCTCTGCAACCCCATGCTAAATTGTGCTTCCTGTTTTTTATAAAATGACTTAATCAAATCTGACTCTGATTGCATCAGAGAAGGCCTGGTACCCTACACTATAAGAGGTGGTTTGAAATTTTGACTTGTCTACTTAAAGATCAGCAAAATTTGATCACAAGGTCAATTAAATCCCTGGGTGGTATTGAACCACCAGCCTTTCGGTTAACAGCCAAATGCGCTAACCGATTGCGCCACAGAGACAGCTTGCAAAAGCATGTACTGACAAAGGCTAAAAAGCATTCATCTAGAAAGTTTCCTAGAAAAAGGTTAAAAAGGCAATAATCTGGAGAGTTTTGCAAGATTTTTCTTCCATTGACCAACGAAGAAACACATTGGTACTTTCACATGATGAGTGAGTTCTTCAGGATCTCTGACACTTACATGAGCAGCAGAGTGGCGCAGCGGAAGCGTGCTGGGCCCATAACCCAGAGGTCGGTGAATCGAAACCATCCTTTGCTATGTGCACTTATTTTTTTGTTAATTAAATTCTTCCAAAACTGGAATTGATATATTGACTCTATTATTTTTACTTAAAGTACAATAACTTTTAACATTTTAATTTGTTTTAATAGTATATTGACAGCATTGTTTTCTTTCAGAAATCCACTTAATTTTCTTTACCCTATTACTGAAATGGTAATTGACAAAAACAAGCTACATTGTCACCAGAAGAGCAATGCAAAATGTACAATTGATATTTCAAAATCATCTTTCCATCTTGAATTTCAATGATGCATTGGGGCAACGATTTTGTGAGAAACATCTTCACCCTTAAAGAAAGATTTTCTTAACTTCTTACCTGTGTGCTGATTAGATATCACCTGGTTTTCACATAAAACAGATTCCCACGTGAGAAAGAAGCAAGGATGCAGTGAGGTTTATGTTTCCTGGTGTCAACCTGTATTATTTCAGTGGACATTGTAATGAGGATGCATCTTGCTGCCTTTTCAATGAAGCAAGTTTTAATCAGTAATAGGTGAAAAACCATTCCTACAAAGGTGTTAATCAGAGACTTGGCTTTGTGGACACTTTTCAGAGAGCAAATGTGTTAGCATAAAAATAAAGCCATAAAATGGAGAGCTGATTAATCACTCAATTGGATTTCTCTGCCTGCATATTTTTTTTTCTCTGCAACCCCAATGCTAAATTGTGCTTCCTGTTTTTTTATAAAATGACTTAATCAAATCTGACTCTGATTGCATCAGAGAAGGCCAGGTACCTTACACCATAAAAGGTGGTTTGAAATTTTGACTTGTCTACTTAAAGATCACCAAAATTTGATCACAAGGTCAATTACGTCCCCGGGTGGGATTGAACCACCAACCTTTCGGTTAACAGCCGAATGCGCTAACCGATTGCGCCACAGAGACAGCTTGCAAAAGCATGTACTGACAAAGGCTAAAAAGCATTCATCTAGAAAGTTTCCTAGAAAAAGGTTAAAAAGGCAATAATCTGGAGAGTTTTGCAAGATTTTTCTTCCATTGACCAACGAAGAAACACATTGGTACTTTCACATGATGAGTGAGTACTTCAGGATCTCTGACACTTACATGAGCAGCAGAGTGGCGCAGCGGAAGCGTGCTGGGCCCATAACCCAGAGGTCGGTGGATCGAAACCATCCTTTGCTATGTGCACTTATTTTTTTGTTAATTAAATTCTTCCAAAACTGGAATTGATATTTTGACTCTTTTATTTTTACTTAAAGTACAATAACTTTTAACATTTTAATTTGTTTTAATAGTATATTGACAGCATTGTTTTCTTTCAGAAATCCACTTAATTTTCTTTACCCTATTACTGAAATGGTAATTGACAAAAACAAGCTACATTGTCACCAGAAGAGCAATGCAAAATGTACAATTGATATTTCAAAATCATCTTTCCATCTTGAATTTCAATGATGCATTGGGGCAACAATTTTGTGAGAAACATCTTCACCCTTAAAGAAAGATTTTCTTAACTTCTTACCTGTGTGCTGATTAGATATCACCTGGTTTTCACATTAAACAGATTCCCACTTGAGAAAGCAGCAAGGATGCAGTGAGGTTTATGTTTCCTGGTGTCAACCTGTATTATTTCAGTGGACATTGTAATGAGGATGCATCTTGCTGCCTTTCCAATGAAGCAAGTTTTAATCAGTAATAGGTGAAAAACCATTCCTACAAAGGTGTTAATCAGAGACTTGGCTTTGTGGACACTTTTCAGAGAGCAAATGTGTTAGCATAAAAATAAAGCCATAAAATGGAGAGCTAATTAATCACTCAATTGGATTTCTCTGCCTGCATAATTTTTTTTCTCTGCAACCCCATGCTAAATTGTGCTTCCTGTTTTTTATAAAATGACTTAATCAAATATGACTCTGATTGCATCAGAGAAGGCCAGGTACCCTACACTATAAGAGGTGGTTTGAAATGTTGACTTGTCTACTTAAAGATCAGCAAAATTTGATCACAAGGTCAATTACGTCCCTGGGTGGTATTGAACCACCAGCCTTTCGGTTAACAGCCGAATGCGCTAACCGATTGCACCACAGAGACAACTTGCAAAAGCATGTACTAACAAAGGCTAAAAAGCATTCATCTAGAAAGTTTCCTAGAAAAAGGTTAAAAAGGCAATAATCTGGAGAGTTTTGCAAGATTTTTCTTCCATTGACCAACGAAGAAACACATTGGTACTTTCACATGATGAGTGAGTACTTCAGGATCTCTGGCACTTACATGAGCAGCAGAGTGGCGCAGCGGAAGCGTGCTGGGCCCATAACCCAGAGGTCGGTGGATCGAAACCATCCTCTGCTATGTGCACTTATTTTTTTGTTAATTAAATTCTTCCAAAACTGGAATTGATATTTTGACTCTTTTATTTTTACTTAAAGTACAATAACTTTTAACATTTTAATTTGTTTTAATAGTATATTGACAGCATTGTTTTCTTTCAGAAATCCACTTAATTTTCTTTACCCTATTACTGAAATGGTAATTGACAAAAACAAGCTACATTGTCACCAGAAGAGCAATGCAAAATGTACAATTGATATTTCAAAATCATCTTTCCATCTTGAATTTCAATGATGCATTGGGGCAACGATTTTGTGAGAAACATCTTCACCCTTAAAGAAAGATTTTCTTAACTTCTTACCTGTGTGCTGATTAGATATCACCTGGTTTTCACATTAAACAGATTCCCACGTGAGAAAGCAGCAAGGATGCAGTGAGGTTTATGTTTCCTGGTGTCAACCTGTATTATTTCAGTGGACATTGTAATGAGGATGCATCTTGCTGCCTTTCCAATGAAGCAAGTTTTAATCAGTAATAGGTGAAAAACCATTCCTACAAAGGTGTTAATCAGAGACTTGGCTTTGTGGACACTTTTCAGAGAGCAAATGTGTTAGCATAAAAATAAAGCCATAAAATGGAGAGCTGATTAATCACTCAATTGGATTTCTCTGCCTGCATAATTTTTTTTCTCTGCAACCCCATGCTAAATTGTGCTTCCTGTTTTTTATAAAATGACTTAATCAAATCTGACTCTGATTGCATCAGAGAAGGCCAGGTACCCTACACTATAAGAGGTGGTTTGAAATTTTGACTTGTCTACTTAAAGATCACCAAAATTTGATCACAAGGTCAATTACGTCCCCGGGTGGGATTGAACCACCAACCTTTCGGTTAACAGCCGAATGCGCTAACCGATTGCGCCACAGAAATGGCTTGCGAAAGCATGTACTGACAAAGGCTAAAAAGCATTCATCTAGAAAGTTTCCTAGAAAAAGTTTAAAAAGGCAATAATCTGGAGAGTTTTGCAAGATTTTTCTTCCATTGACCAACGAAGAAACACATTGGTACTTTCACATGATGAGTGAGTACTTCAGGATCTCTGACACTTACATGAGTAGCAGAGTGGCGCAGCGGAAGCGTGCTGGGCCCATAACCCAGAGGTCGGTGGATCGAAACCATCCTCTGCTATGTGCACTTATTTTTTTGTTAATTAAATTCTTCCAAAACTGGAATTGATATTTTGACTCTTTTATTTTTACTTAAAGTACAATAACTTTTAACATTTTAATTTGTTTTAATAGTATATTGACAGCATTGTTTTCTTTCAGAAATCCACTTAATTTTCTTTACCCTATTACTGAAATGGTAATTGACAAAAACAAGCTACATTGTCACCAGAAGAGCAATGCAAAATGTACAATTGATATTTCAAAATCATCTTTCCAGCTTGAATTTCAATGATGCATTGGGGCAACGATTTTGTGAGAAACATCTTCACCCTTAAAGAAAGATTTTCTTAACTTCTTACCTGTGTGCTGATTAGATATCACCTGGTTTTCACATTAAACAGATTCCCACTTGAGAAAGCAGCAAGGATGCAGTGAGGTTTATGTTTCCTGGTGTCAACCTGTATTATTTCAGTGGACATTGTAATGAGGATGCATCTTGCTGCCTTTCCAATGAAGCAAGTTTTAATCAGTAATAGGTGAAAAACCATTCCTACAAAGGTGTTAATCAGAGACTTGGCTTTGTGGACACTTTTCAGAGAGCAAATGTGTTAGCATAAAAATAAAGCCATAAAATGGAGAGCTGATTAATCACTCAATTGGATTTCTCTGCCTGCATAATTTTTTTTCTCTGCAACCCCAATGCTAAATTGTGCTTCCTGTTTTTTATAAAATGACTTAATCAAATATGACTCTGATTGCATCAGAGAAGGCCAGGTACCCTACACCATAAAAGGTGGTTTGAAATTTTGACTTGTCTACTTAAAGATCACCAAAATTTGTTCACAAGGTCAATTACGTCCCTGGGTGGGATTGAACCACCAACCTTTCGGTTAACGTCCGAATGCGCTAACCGATTGCGCCACAGAGACAGCTTGCAAAAGCATGTACTGACAAAGGCTAAAAAGCATTCATCTAGAAAGTTTCCTAGAAAAAGGTTAAAAAGGCAATAATCTGGAGAGTTTTGCAAGATTTTTCTTCCATTGACCAACGAAGAAACACATTGGTACTTTCACATGATGAGTGAGTACTTCAGGATCTCTGGCACTTACATGAGCAGCAGAGTGGCGCAGCGGAAGCGTGCTGGGCCCATAACCCAGCGGTCGGTGGATCGAATCCATCCTCTGCTATGTGCACTTATTTTTTTGTTAATTAAATTCTTCCAAAACTGGAATTGATATTTTGACTCTTTTATTTTTACTTAAAGTACAATAACTTTTAACATTTTAATTTGTTTTAATAGTATATTGACAGCATTGTTTTCTTTCAGAAATCCACTTAATTTTCTTTACCCTATTACTGAATTGGTAATTGACAAAAACAAGCTACATTGTCACCAGAAGAGCAATGCAAAATGTACAATTGATATTTCAAAATCATCTTTCCATCTTGAATTTCAATGATGCATTGGGGCAACGATTTTGTGAGAAACATCTTCACCCTTAAAGAAAGATTTTCTTAACTTCTTACCTGTGTGCTGATTAGATATCACCTGGTTTTCACATTAAACAGATTCCCACGTGAGAAAGCAGCAAGGATGCAGTGAGGTTTATGTTTCCTGGTGTCAACCTGTATTATTTCAGTGGACATTGTAATGAGGATGCATCTTGCTGCCTTTCCAATGAAGCAAGTTTTAATCAGTAATAGGTGAAAAACCATTCCTACAAAGGTGTTAATCAGAGACTTGGCTTTGTGGACACTTTTCAGAGAGCAAATGTGTTAGCATAAAAATAAAGCCATAAAATGGAGAGCTGATTAATCACTCAATTGGATTTCTCTGCCTGCATATTTTTTTTTCTCTGCAACCCCAATGCTAAATTGTGCTTCCTGTTTTTTATAAAATGACTTAATCAAATATGACTCTGATTGCATCAGAGAAGGCCAGGTACCTTACACCATAAAAGGTGGTTTGAAATTTTGACTTGTCTACTTAAAGATCAGCAAAATTTGATCACAAGGTCAATTACATCCCTGGGTGGGATTGAACCACCAAGCTTTCGGTTAACAGCCGAATGCGCTAACCGATTGCGCCACAGAGACAGCTTGCAAAAGCATGTACTGACAAAGGCTAAAAAGCATTCATCTAGAAAGTTTCCTAGAAAAAGGTTAAAAAGGCAATAATCTGGAGAGTTTTGCAAGATTTTTCTTCCATTGACCAACGAAGAAACACATTGGTACTTTCACATGATGAGTGAGTACTTCAGGATCTCTGATACTTACATGAGCAGCAGAGTGGCGCAACGGAAGCGTGCTGGGCACATAACCCAGAGGTTGGTGGATCGAAACCATCCTCTGCTATGTGCACTTATTTTTTTTGTTAATTAAATTCTTCCAAAACTGGAATTGATATTTTGACTCTTTTATTTTTACTTAAAGTACAATAACTTTTAACATTTTAATTTGTTTTAGTGTATTGACAGCATTGTTTTCTTTCAGAAATCCACTTAATTTTCTTTACCCTATTACTGAAATGGTAATTGACAAAAACAAGCTACATTGTCACCAGAAGAGCAATGCAAAATGTACAATTGATATTTCAAAATCATCTTTCCAGCTTGAATTTCAATGATGCATTGGGGCAACGATTTTGTGAGAAACATCTTCACCCTTAAAGAAAGATTTTCTTAACTTCTTACCTGTGTGCTGATTAGATATCACCTGGTTTTCACATTAAACAGATTCCCACTTGAGAAAGCAGCAAGGATGCAGTGAGGTTTATGTTTCCTGGTGTCAACCTGTATTATTTCAATGGACATTGTAATGAGGATGCATCTTGCTGCCTTTCCAATGAAGCAAGTTTTAATCAGTAATAGGTGAAAAACCATTCCTACAAAGGTGTTAATCAGTGACTTGGCTTTGTGGACACTTTTCAGAGAGCAAATGTGTTAGCATAAAAATAAAGCCATAAAATGGAGAGCTGATTAATCACTCAATTGGATTTCTCTGCCTGCATAATTTTTTTTCTCTGCAACCCCATGCTAAATTGTGCTTCCTGTTTTTTATAAAATGACTTAATCAAATCTGACTCTGATTGCATCAGAGAAGGCCAGGTACCCTACACTATAAGAGGTGGTTTGAAATTTTGACTTGTCTACTTAAAGATCACCAAAATTTGATCACAAGGTCAATTACGTCCCTGGGTGGTATTGAACCACCAGCCTTTCGGTTAACAGCCAAATGCTCTAACCGATTGCGCCACAGAGACAGCTTGCAAAAGCATGTACTGACAAAGGCTAAAAAGCATTCATCTAGAAAGTTTCCTAGAAAAAGGTTAAAAAGGCAATAATCTGGAGAGTTTTGCAAGATTTTTCTTCCATTGACCAACGAAGAAACACATTGGTACTTTCACATGATGAGTGAGTACTTCAGGATCTCTGGCACTTACATGAGCAGCAGAGTGGCGCAGCGGAAGCGTGCTGGGCCCATAACCCAGCGGTCGGTGGATCGAATCCATCCTCTGCTATGTGCACTTATTTTTTTGTTAATTAAATTCTTCCAAAACTGGAATTGATATTTTGACTCTTTTATTTTTACTTAAAGTACAATAACTTTTAACATTTTAATTTGTTTTAATAGTATATTGACAGCATTGTTTTCTTTCAGAAATCCACTTAATTTTCTTTACCCTATTACTGAATTGGTAATTGACAAAAACAAGCTACATTGTCACCAGAAGAGCAATGCAAAATGTACAATTGATATTTCAAAATCATCTTTCCATCTTGAATTTCAATGATGCATTGGGGCAACGATTTTGTGAGAAACATCTTCACCCTTAAAGAAAGATTTTCTTAACTTCTTACCTGTGTGCTGATTAGATATCACCTGGTTTTCACATTAAACAGATTCCCACGTGAGAAAGCAGCAAGGATGCAGTGAGGTTTATGTTTCCTGGTGTCAACCTGTATTATTTCAGTGGACATTGTAATGAGGATGCATCTTGCTGCCTTTCCAATGAAGCAAGTTTTAATCAGTAATAGGTGAAAAACCATTCCTACAAAGGTGTTAATCAGAGACTTGGCTTTGTGGACACTTTTCAGAGAGCAAATGTGTTAGCATAAAAATAAAGCCATAAAATGGAGAGCTGATTAATCACTCAATTGGATTTCTCTGCCTGCATATTTTTTTTTCTCTGCAACCCCAATGCTAAATTGTGCTTCCTGTTTTTTATAAAATGACTTAATCAAATCTGACTCTGATTGCATCAGAGAAGGCCAGGTACCTTACACCATAAAAGGTGGTTTGAAATTTTGACTTGACTACTTAAAGATCAGCAAAATTTGATCACAAGGTCAATTACATCCCTGGGTGGGATTGAACCACCAAGCTTTCGGTTAACAGCCGAATGCGCTAACCGATTGCGCCACAGAGACAGCTTGCAAAAGCATGTACTGACAAAGGCTAAAAAGCATTCATCTAGAAAGTTTCCTAGAAAAAGGTTAAAAAGGCAATAATCTGGAGAGTTTTGCAAGATTTTTCTTCCATTGACCAACGAAGAAACACATTGGTACTTTCACATGATGAGTGAGTACTTCAGGATCTCTGATACTTACATGAGCAGCAGAGTGGCGCAACGGAAGCGTGCTGGGCACATAACCCAGAGGTTGGTGGATCGAAACCATCCTCTGCTATGTGCACTTATTTTTTTTGTTAATTAAATTCTTCCAAAACTGGAATTGATATTTTGACTCTTTTATTTTTACTTAAAGTACAATAACTTTTAACATTTTAATTTGTTTTAGTGTATTGACAGCATTGTTTTCTTTCAGAAATCCACTTAATTTTCTTTACCCTATTACTGAAATGGTAATTGACAAAAACAAGCTACATTGTCACCAGAAGAGCAATGCAAAATGTACAATTGATATTTCAAAATCATCTTTCCAGCTTGAATTTCAATGATGCATTGGGGCAACGATTTTGTGAGAAACATCTTCACCCTTAAAGAAAGATTTTCTTAACTTCTTACCTGTGTGCTGATTAGATATCACCTGGTTTTCACATTAAACAGATTCCCACTTGAGAAAGCAGCAAGGATGCAGTGAGGTTTATGTTTCCTGGTGTCAACCTGTATTATTTCAATGGACATTGTAATGAGGATGCATCTTGCTGCCTTTCCAATGAAGCAAGTTTTAATCAGTAATAGGTGAAAAACCATTCCTACAAAGGTGTTAATCAGTGACTTGGCTTTGTGGACACTTTTCAGAGAGCAAATGTGTTAGCATAAAAATAAAGCCATAAAATGGAGAGCTGATTAATCACTCAATTGGATTTCTCTGCCTGCATAATTTTTTTTCTCTGCAACCCCATGCTAAATTGTGCTTCCTGTTTTTTATAAAATGACTTAATCAAATCTGACTCTGATTGCATCAGAGAAGGCCAGGTACCCTACACTATAAGAGGTGGTTTGAAATTTTGACTTGTCTACTTAAAGATCACCAAAATTTGATCACAAGGTCAATTACGTCCCTGGGTGGTATTGAACCACCAGCCTTTCGGTTAACAGCCAAATGCTCTAACCGATTGCACCACAGAGACAACTTGCAAAAGCATGTACTAACAAAGGCTAAAAAGCATTCATCTAGAAAGTTTCCTAGAAAAAGGTTAAAAAGGCAATAATCTGGAGAGTTTTGCAAGATTTTTCTTCCATTGACCAACGAAGAAACACATTGGTACTTTCACATGATGAGTGAGTACTTCAGGATCTCTGGCACTTACATGAGCAGCAGAGTGGCGCAGCGGAAGCGTGCTGGGCCCATAACCCTGAGGTCGGTGTATCGAAACCATCCTCTGCTATGTGCACTTATTTTTTTGTTAATTAAATTCTTCCAAAACTGGAATTGATATTTTGACTCTTTTATTTTTACTTAAAGTACAATAACTTTTAACATTTTAATTTGTTTTAATAGTATATTGACAGCATTGTTTTCTTTCAGAAATCCACTTAATTTTCTTTACCCTATTACTGAAATGGTAATTGATAAAAACAAGCTACATTGTCACCAGAAGAGCAATGCAAAATGTACAATTGATATTTCAAAATCATCTTTCCAGCTTGAATTTCAATGATGCATTGGGGCAACGATTTTGTGAGAAACATCTTCACCCTTAAAGAAAGATTTTCTTAACTTCTTACCTGTGTGCTGATTAGATATCACCTGGTTTTCACATTAAACAGATTCCCACTTGAGAAAGCAGCAAGGATGCAGTGAGGTTTATGTTTCCTGGTGTCAACCTGTATTATTTCAGTGGACATTGTAATGAGGATGCATCTTGCTGCCTTTCCAATGAAGCAAGTTTTAATCAGTAATAGGTGAAAAACCATTCCTACAAAGGTGTTAATCAGAGACTTGGCTTTGTGGACACTTTTCAGAGAGCAAATGTGTTAGCATAAAAATAAAGCCATAAAATGGAGAGCTGATTAATCACTCAATTGGATTTCTCTGCCTGCATAATTTTTTTTCTCTGCAACCCCATGCTAAATTGTGCTTCCTGTTTTTTATAAAATGACTTAATCAAATCTGACTCTGATTGCATCAGAGAAGGCCAGGTACCCTACACTATAAGAGGTGGTTTGAAATTTTGACTTGTCTACTTAAAGATCACCAAAATTTGATCACAAGGTCAATTACTTCCCCGGGTGGGATTGAACCACCAACCTTTCGGTTAACAGCCAAATGCGCTAACCGATTGCGCCACAGAGACAGCTTGCAAAAGCATGTACTGACAAAGGCTAAAAAGCATTAATCTAGAAAGTTTCCTAGAAAAAGGTTAAAAAGGCAATAATCTGGAGAGTTTTGCAAGATTTTTCTTCCATTGACCAACGAAGAAACACATTGGTACTTTCACATGATGGGTGAGTACTTCAGGATCTCTGACACTTACATGAGCAGCAGAGTGGCGCAGCGTAAGCGTGCTGGGCCCATAACCCAGAGGTTGGTGGATCGAAACCATCCCCTGCTATGTGCACTTTTTTTTTTGTTAATTAAATTCTTCCAAAACTGGAATTGATATTTTGACTCTTTTATTTTTACTTAAAGTACAATAACTTTTAACATTTTAATTTGTTTTAATAGTATATTGACAGCATTGTTTTCTTTCAGAAATCCACTTAATTTTCTTTACCCTATTACTGAAATGGTAATTGACAAAAACAAGCTACATTGTCACCAGAAGAGCAATGCAAAATGTACAATTGATATTTCAAAATCATCTTTCCAGCTTGAATTTCAATGATGCATTGGGGCAACGATTTTGTGAGAAACATCTTCACCCTTAAAGAAAGATTTTCTTAACTTCTTACCTGTGTGCTGATTAGATATCACCTGGTTTTCACATTAAACAGATTCCCACTTGAGAAAGCAGCAAGGATGCAGTGAGGTTTATGTTTCCTGGTGTCAACCTGTATTATTTCAGTGGACATTGTAATGAGGATGCATCTTGCTGCCTTTCCAATGAAGCAAGTTTTAATCAGTAATAGGTGAAAAACCATTCCTACAAAGGTGTTAATCAGAGACTTGGCTTTGTGGACACTTTTCAGAGAGCAAATGTGTTAGCATAAAAATAAAGCCATAAAATGGAGAGCTGATTAATCACTCAATTGGATTTCTCTGCCTGCATAATTTTTTTTCTCTGCAACCCCAATGCTAAATTGTGCTTCCTGTTTTTTATAAAATGACTTAATCAAATATGACTCTGATTGCATCAGAGAAGGCCAGGTACCCTACACCATAAAAGGTGGTTTGAAATTTTGACTTGTCTACTTAAAGATCACCAAAATTTGATCACAAGGTCAATTACGTCCCTGGGTGGGATTGAACCACCAACCTTTCGGTTAACAGCCGAATGCGCTAACCGATTGCGCCACAGAGACAGCTTGCAAAAGCATGTACTGACAAAGGCTAAAAAGCATTCATCTAGAAAGTTTCCTAGAAAAAGGTTAAAAAGGCAATAATCTGGAGAGTTTTGCAAGATTTTTCTTCCATTGACCAACGAAGAAACACATTGGTACTTTCACATGATGAGTGAGTACTTCAGGATCTCTGGCACTTACATGAGCAGCAGAGTGGCGCAGCGGAAGCGTGCTGGGCCCATAACCCAGAGGTCGGTGGATCGAATCCATCCTCTGCTATGTGCACTTATTTTTTTGTTAATTAAATTCTTCCAAAACTGGAATTGATATTTTGACTCTTTTATTTTTACTTAAAGTACAATAACTTTTAACATTTTAATTTGTTTTAATAGTATATTGACAGCATTGTTTTCTTTCAGAAATCCACTTAATTTTCTTTACCCTATTACTGAATTGGTAATTGACAAAAACAAGCTACATTGTCACCAGAAGAGCAATGCAAAATGTACAATTGATATTTCAAAATCATCTTTCCATCTTGAATTTCAATGATGCATTGGGGCAACGATTTTGTGAGAAACATCTTCACCCTTAAAGAAAGATTTTCTTAACTTCTTACCTGTGTGCTGATTAGATATCACCTGGTTTTCACATTAAACAGATTCCCACGTGAGAAAGCAGCAAGGATGCAGTGAGGTTTATGTTTCCTGGTGTCAACCTGTATTATTTCAGTGGACATTGTAATGAGGATGCATCTTGCTGCCTTTCCAATGAAGCAAGTTTTAATCAGTAATAGGTGAAAAACCATTCCTACAAAGGTGTTAATCAGAGACTTGGCTTTGTGGACACTTTTCAGAGAGCAAATGTGTTAGCATAAAAATAAAGCCATAAAATGGAGAGCTGATTAATCACTCAATTGGATTTCTCTGCCTGCATATTTTTTTTCTCTGCAACCCCAATGCTAAATTGTGCTTCCTGTTTTTTATAAAATGACTTAATCAAATATGACTCTGATTGCATCAGAGAAGGCCAGGTACCTTACACCATAAAAGGTGGTTTGAAATTTTGACTTGTCTACTTAAAGATCAGCAAAATTTGATCACAAGGTCAATTACATCCCTGGGTGGGATTGAACCACCAAGCTTTCGGTTAACAGCCGAATGCGCTAACCGATTGCGCCACAGAGACAGCTTGCAAAAGCATGTACTGACAAAGGCTAAAAAGCATTCATCTAGAAAGTTTCCTAGAAAAAGGTTAAAAAGGCAATAATCTGGAGAGTTTTGCAAGATTTTTCTTCCATTGACCAACGAAGAAACACATTGGTACTTTCACATGATGAGTGAGTACTTCAGGATCTCTGATACTTACATGAGCAGCAGAGTGGCGCAACGGAAGCGTGCTGGGCACATAACCCAGAGGTTGGTGGATTGAAACCATCCTCTGCTATGTGCACTTATTTTTTTTGTTAATTAAATTCTTCCAAAACTGGAATTGATATTTTGACTCTTTTATTTTTACTTAAAGTACAATAACTTTTAACATTTTAATTTGTTTTAGTGTATTGACAGCATTGTTTTCTTTCAGAAATCCACTTAATTTTCTTTACCCTATTACTGAAATGGTAATTGACAAAAACAAGCTACATTGTCACCAGAAGAGCAATGCAAAATGTACAATTGATATTTCAAAATCATCTTTCCAGCTTGAATTTCAATGATGCATTGGGGCAACGATTTTGTGAGAAACATCTTCACCCTTAAAGAAAGATTTTCTTAACTTCTTACCTGTGTGCTGATTAGATATCACCTGGTTTTCACATTAAACAAATTCCCACTTGAGAAAGCAGCAAGGATGCAGTGAGGTTTATGTTTCCTGGTGTCAACCTGTATTATTTCAATGGACATTGTAATGAGGATGCATCTTGCTGCCTTTCCAATGAAGCAAGTTTTAATCAGTAATAGGTGAAAAACCATTCCTACAAAGGTGTTAATCAGAGACTTGGCTTTGTGGACACTTTTCAGAGAGCAAATGTGTTAGCATAAAAATAAAGCCATAAAATGGAGAGCTGATTAATCACTCAATTGGATTTCTCTGCCTGCATAATTTTTTTTCTCTGCAACCCCATGCTAAATTGTGCTTCCTGTTTTTTATAAAATGACTTAATCAAATCTGACTCTGATTGCATCAGAGAAGGCCAGGTACCCTACACTATAAGAGGTGGTTTGAAATTTTGACTTGTCTACTTAAAGATCACCAAAATTTGATCACAAGGTCAATTACTTCCCCGGGTGGGATTGAACCACCAACCTTTCGGTTAACAGCCAAATGCGCTAACCGATTGCGCCACAGAGACAGCTTGCAAAAGCATGTACTGACAAAGGCTAAAAAGCATTAATCTAGAAAGTTTCCTAGAAAAAGGTTAAAAAGGCAATAATCTGGAGAGTTTTGCAAGATTTTTCTTCCATTGACCAACGAAGAAACACATTGGTACTTTCACATGATGGGTGAGTACTTCAGGATCTCTGACACTTACATGAGCAGCAGAGTGGCGCAGCGTAAGCGTGCTGGGCCCATAACCCAGAGGTTGGTGGATCGAAACCATCACCTGCTATGTGCACTTTTTTTTTTGTTAATTAAATTCTTCCAAAACTGGAATTGATATTTTGACTCTTTTATTTTTACTTAAAGTACAATAACTTTTAACATTTTAATTTGTTTTAATAGTATATTGACAGCATTGTTTTCTTTCAGAAATCCACTTAATTTTCTTTACCCTATTACTGAAATGGTAATTGACAAAAACAAGCTACATTGTCACCAGAAGAGCAATGCAAAATGTACAATTGATATTTCAAAATCATCTTTCCAGCTTGAATTTCAATGATGCATTGGGGCAACGATTTTGTGAGAAACATCTTCACCCTTAAAGAAAGATTTTCTTAACTTCTTACCTGTGTGCTGATTAGATATCACCTGGTTTTCACATTAAACAGATTCCCACTTGAGAAAGCAGCAAGGATGCAGTGAGGTTTATGTTTCCTGGTGTCAACCTGTATTATTTCAGTGGACATTGTAATGAGGATGCATCTTGCTGCCTTTCCAATGAAGCAAGTTTTAATCAGTAATAGGTGAAAAACCATTCCTACAAAGGTGTTAATCAGAGACTTGGCTTTGTGGACACTTTTCAGAGAGCAAATGTGTTAGCATAAAAATAAAGCCATAAAATGGAGAGCTGATTAATCACTCAATTGGATTTCTCTGCCTGCATAATTTTTTTTCTCTACAACCCCATGCTAAATTGTGCTTCCTGTTTTTTATAAAATGACTTAATCAAATCTGACTCTGATTGCATCAGAGAAGGCCAGGTACCCTACACTATAAGAGGTGGTTTGAAATTTTGACTTGTCTACTTAAAGATCAGCAAAATTTGATCACAAGGTCAATTACGTCCCTGGGTGGTATTGAACCACCAGCCTTTCGGTTAACAGCCGAATGCGCTAACCGATTGCACCACAGAGACAACTTGCAAAAGCATGTACTAACAAAGGCTAAAAAGCATTCATCTAGAAAGTTTCCTAGAAAAAGGTTAAAAAGGCAATAATCTGGAGAGTTTTGCAAGATTTTTCTTCCATTGACCAACGAAGAAACACATTGGTACTTTCACATGATGAGTGAGTACTTCAGGATCTCTGGCACTTACATGAGCAGCAGAGTGGCGCAGCGGAAGCGTGCTTGGCCCATAACCCAGAGGTCGGTGGATCGAAACCATCCTCTGCTATGTGCACTTATTTTTTTGTTAATTAAATTCTTCCAAAACTGGAATTGATATTTTGACTCTTTTATTTTTACTTAAAGTACAATAACTTTTAACATTTTAATTTGTTTTAATAGTATATTGACAGCATTGTTTTTTTTTCAGAAATCCACTTAATTTTCTTTACCCTATTACTGAAATGGTAATTGACAAAAACAAGCTACATTGTCACCAGAAGAGCAATGCAAAATGTACAATTGATATTTCAAAATCATCTTTCCATTTTGAATTTCAATGATGCATTGGGGCAACGATTTTGTGAGAAACATCTTCACCCTTAAAGAAAGATTTTCTTAACTTCTTACCTGTGTGCTGATTAGATATCACCTGGTTTTCACATTAAACAGATTCCCACTTGAGAAAGCAGCAAGGATGCAGTGAGGTTTATGTTTCCTGGTGTCAACCTGTATTATTTCAGTGGACATTGTAATGAGGATGCATCTTGCTGCCTTTCCAATGAAGCAAGTTTTAATCAGTAATAGGTGAAAAACCATTCCTACAAAGGTGTTAATCAGAGACATGGCTTTGTGGACACTTTTCAGAGAGCAAATGTGTTAGCATAAAAATAAAGCCATAAAATGGAGAGCTGATTAATCACTCAATTGGATTTCTCTGCCTGCATAATTTTTTTTCTCTGCAACCCCATGCTAAATTGTGCTTCCTGTTTTTTATAAAATGACTTAATCAAATCTGACTCTGATTGCATCAGAGAAGGCCAGGTACCCTACACTATAAGAGGTGGTTTGAAATTTTGACTTGTCTACTTAAAGATCAGCAAAATTTGATCACAAGGTCAATTACGTCCCTGGGTGGTATTGAACCACCAGCCTTTCGGTTAACAGCCGAATGCGCTAACCGATTGCACCACAGAGACAACTTGCAAAAGCATGTACTAACAAAGGCTAAAAAGCATTCATCTAGAAAGTTTCCTAGAAAAAGGTTAAAAAGGCAATAATCTGGAGAGTTTTGCAAGATTTTTCTTCCATTGACCAACGAAGAAACACATTGGTACTTTCACATGATGAGTGAGTACTTCAGGATCTCTGGCACTTACATGAGCAGCAGAGTGGCGCAGCGGAAGCGTGCTTGGCCCATAACCCAGAGGTCGGTGGATCGAAACCATCCTCTGCTATGTGCACTTATTTTTTTGTTAATTAAATTCTTCCAAAACTGGAATTGATATTTTGACTCTTTTATTTTTACTTAAAGTACAATAACTTTTAACATTTTAATTTGTTTTAATAGTATATTGACAGCATTGTTTTTTTTTCAGAAATCCACTTAATTTTCTTTACCCTATTACTGAAATGGTAATTGACAAAAACAAGCTACATTGTCACCAGAAGAGCAATGCAAAATGTACAATTGATATTTCAAAATCATCTTTCCATTTTGAATTTCAATGATGCATTGGGGCAACGATTTTGTGAGAAACATCTTCACCCTTAAAGAAAGATTTTCTTAACTTCTTACCTGTGTGCTGATTAGATATCACCTGGTTTTCACATTAAACAGATTCCCACTTGAGAAAGCAGCAAGGATGCAGTGAGGTTTATGTTTCCTGGTGTCAACCTGTATTATTTCAGTGGACATTGTAATGAGGATGCATCTTGCTGCCTTTCCAATGAAGCAAGTTTTAATCAGTAATAGGTGAAAAACCATTCCTACAAAGGTGTTAATCAGAGACTTGGCTTTGTGGACACTTTTCAGAGAGCAAATGTGTTAGCATAAAAATAAAGCCATAAAATGGAGAGCTGATTAATCACTCAATTGGATTTCTCTGCCTGCATAATTTTTTTTCTCTGCAACCCCATGCTAAATTGTGCTTCCTGATTTTTATAAAATGACTTAATCGAATCTGACTCTGATTGCATCAGAGAAGGCCAGGTACCCTACACTATAAGAGGTGGTTTGAAATTTTGACTTGTCTACTTAAAGATCACCAAAATTTGATCACAAGGTCAATTACGTCCCCGGGTGGGATTGAACCACCAACCTTTCGGTTAACAGCCGAATGCACTAACCGATTGCGCCACAGAGACAGCTTGCAAAAGCATGTACTGACAAAGGCTAAAAAGCATTCATCTAGAAAGTTTCCTAGAAAAAGTTTAAAAAGGCAATAATCTGGAGAGTTTTGCAAGATTTTTCTTCCATTGACCAACGAAGAAACACATTGGTACTTTCATATGATGAGTGAGTACTTCAGGATCTCTGACACTTACATGAGCAGCAGAGTGGCGCAGCGGAAGCGTGCTGGGCCCATAACCCAGAGGCCGGTGGATCGAAACCATCCTCTGCTATGTGCACTTATTTTTTTTGTTAATTAAATTCTTCCAAAACTGGAATTGATATTTTGACTCTTTTATTTTTACTTAAAGTACAATAACTTTTAACATTTTAATTTGTTTTAGTGTATTGACAGCATTGTTTTCTTTCAGAAATCCACTTAATTTTCTTTACCCTATTACTGAAATGGTAATTGACAAAAACAAGCTACATTGTCACCAGAAGAGCAATGCAAAATGTACAATTGATATTTCAAAATCATCTTTCCAGCTTGAATTTCAATGATGCATTGGGGCAACGATTTTGTGAGAAACATCTTCACCCTTAAAGAAAGATTTTCTTAACTTCTTACCTGTGTGCTGATTAGAAATCACCTGGTTTTCACATTAAACAGATTCCCACTTGAGAAAGCAGCAAGGATGCAGTGAGGTTTATGTTTCCTGGTGTCAACCTGTATTATTTCAATGGACATTGTAATGAGGATGCATCTTGCTGCCTTTCCAATGAAGCAAGTTTTAATCAGTAATAGGTGAAAAACCATTCCTACAAAGGTGTTAATCAGAGACTTGGCTTTGTGGACACTTTTCAGAGAGCAAATGTGTTAGCATAAAAATAAAGCCATAAAATGGAGAGCTGATTAATCACTCAATTGGATTTCTCTGCCTGCATAATTTTTTTTCTCTGCAACCCCATGCTAAATTGTGCTTCCTGTTTTTTATAAAATGACTTAATCAAATCTGACTCTGATTGCATCAGAGAAGGCCAGGTACCCTACACTATAAGAGGTGGTTTGAAATTTTGACTTGTCTACTTAAAGATCAGCAAAATTTGATCACAAGGTCAATTACGTCCCTGGGTGGTATTGAACCACCAGCCTTTCGGTTAACAGCCAAATGCTCTAACCGATTGCACCACAGAGACAACTTGCAAAAGCATGTACTAACAAAGGCTAAAAAGCATTCATCTAGAAAGTTTCCTAGAAAAAGGTTAAAAAGGCAATAATCTGGAGAGTTTTGCAAGATTTTTCTTCCATTGACCAACGAAGAAACACATTGGTACTTTCACATGATGAGTGAGTACTTCAGGATCTCTGGCACTTACATGAGCAGCAGAGTGGCGCAGCGGAAGCGTGCTGGGCCCATAACCCTGAGGTCGGTGGATCGAAACCATCCTCTGTTATGTGCACTTATTTTTTTGTTAATTAAATTCTTCCAAAACTGGAATTGATATTTTGACTCTTTTATTTTTACTTAAAGTACAATAACTTTTAACATTTTAATTTGTTTTAATAGTATATTGACAGCATTGTTTTCTTTCAGAAATCCACTTAATTTTCTTTACCCTATTACTGAAATGGTAATTGATAAAAACAAGCTACATTGTCACCAGAAGAGCAATGCAAAATGTACAATTGATATTTCAAAATCATCTTTCCATCTTGAATTTCAATGATGCATTGGGGCAACGATTTTGTGAGAAACATCTTCACCCTTAAAGAAAGATTTTCTTAACTTCTTACCTGTGTGCTGATTAGATATCACCTGGTTTTCACATTAAACAGATTCCCACTTGAGAAAGCAGCAAGGATGCAGTGAGGTTTATGTTTCCTGGTGTCAACCTGTATTATTTCAGTGGACATTGTAATGAGGATGCATCTTGCTGCCTTTCCAATGAAGCAAGTTTTAATCAGTAATAGGTGAAAAACCATTCCTACAAAGGTGTTAATCAGAGACTTGGCTTTGTGGACACTTTTCAGAGAGCAAATGTGTTAGCATAAAAGTAAAGCCATAAAATGGAGAGCTGATTAATCACTCAATTGGATTTCTCTGCCTGCATAATTTTTTTTCTCTGCAACCCCATGCTAAATTGTGCTTCCTGTTTTTTATAAAATGACTTAATCAAATCTGACTCTGATTGCATCAGAGAAGGCCAGGTACCCTACACTATAAGAGGTGGTTTGAAATGTTGACTTGTCTACTTAAAGATCAGCAAGATTTGATCACAAGGTCAATTACGTCCCTGGGTGGTATTGAACCACCAAACTTTCGGTTAACAGCCGAATGCGCTAACCGATTGCACCACAGAGACAACTTGCAAAAGCATGTACTAACAAAGGCTAAAAAGCATTCATCTAGAAAGTTTCCTAGAAAAAGGTTAAAAAGGCAATAATCTGGAGAGTTTTGCAAGATTTTTCTTCCATTGACCAACGAAGAAACACATTGGTACTTTCACATGATGAGTGAGTACTTCAGGATCTCTGGCACTTACATGAGCAGCAGAGTGGCGCAGCGGAAGCGTGCTGGGCCCATAACCCAGAGGTCGGTGGATCGAAACCATCCTCTGCTATGTGCACTTATTTTTTTGTTAATTAAATTCTTCCAAAACTGGAATTGATATTTTGACTCTTTTATTTTTACTTAAAGTACAATAACTTTTAACATTTTAATTTGTTTTAATAGTATATTGACAGCATTGTTTTCTTTCAGAAATCCACTTAATTTTCTTTACCCTATTACTGAAATGGTAATTGACAAAAACAAGCTACATTGTCACCAGAAGAGCAATGCAAAATGTACAATTGATATTTCAAAATCATCTTTCCATCTTGAATTTCAATGATGCATTGGGGCAACGATTTTGTGAGAAACATCTTCACCCTTAAAGAAAGATTTTCTTAACTTCTTACCTGTGTGCTGATTAGATATCACCTGGTTTTCACATTAAACAGATTCCCACGTGAGAAAGCAGCAAGGATGCAGTGAGGTTTATGTTTCCTGGTGTCAGCCTGTATTATTTCAGTGGACATTGTAATGAGGATGCATCTTGCTGCCTTTCCAATGAAGCAAGTTTTAATCAGTAATAGGTGAAAAACCATTCCTACAAAGGTGTTAATCAGAGACTTGGCTTTGTGGACACTTTTCAGAGAGCAAATGTGTTAGCATAAAAATAAAGCCATAAAATGGAGAGCTGATTAATCACTCAACTGGATTTCTCTGCCTGCATATTTTTTTTTCTCTGCAACCCCAATGCTAAATTGTGCTTCCTGTTTTTTATAAAATGACTTAATCAAATCTGACTCTGATTGCATCAGAGAAGGCCAGGTTCCTTACACCATAAAAGGTGGTTTGAAATTTTGACTTGTCTACTTAAAGATCAGCAAAATTTGATCACAAGGTCAATTACATCCCTGGGTGGGATTGAACCACCAAGCTTTCGGTTAACAGCCGAATGCGCTAACCGATTGCGCCACAGAGACAGCTTGCAAAAGTATGTACTGACAAAGGCTAAAAAGCATTCATCTAGAAAGTTTCCTAGAAAAAGGTTAAAAAGGCAATAATCTGGAGAGTTTTGCAAGATTTTTCTTCCATTGACCAACGAAGAAACACATTGGTACTTTCACATGATGAGTGAGTACTTCAGGATCTCTGACACTTACATGAGCAGCAGAGTGGCGCAACGGAAGCGTGCTGGGCACATAACCCAGAGGTTGGTGGATCGAAACCATTCTCTGCTATGTGCACTTATTTTTTTTGTTAATTAAATTCTTCCAAAACTGGAATTGATATTTTGACTTTTTTATTTTTACTTAAAGTACAATAACTTTTAACATTTTAATTTGTTTTAGTGTATTGACAGCATTGTTTTCTTTCAGAAATCCACTTAATTTTCTTTACCCTATTACTGAAATGGTAATTGACAAAAACAAGCTACATTGTCACCAGAAGAGCAATGCAAAATGTACAATTGATATTTCAAAATCATCTTTCCAGCTTGAATTTCAATGATGCATTGGGGCAACGATTTTGTGAGAAACATCTTCACCCTTAAAGAAAGATTTTCTTAACTTCTTACCTGTGTGCTGATTAGATATCACCTGGTTTTCACATTAAACAGATTCCCACTTGAGAAAGCAGCAAGGATGCAGTGAGGTTTATGTTTCCTGGTGTCAACCTGTATTATTTCAATGGACATTGTAATGAGGATGCGTCTTGCTGCCTTTCCAATGAAGCAAGTTTTAATCAGTAATAGGTGAAAAACCATTCCTACAAAGGTGTTAATCAGAGACTTGGCTTTGTGGACACTTTTCAGAGAGCAAATGTGTTAGCATAAAAATAAAGCCATAAAATGGAGAGCTGATTAATCACTCAATTGGATTTCTCTGCCTGCATAATTTTTTTTCTCTGCAACCCCATGCTAAATTGTGCTTCCTGTTTTTTATAAAATGACTTAATCAAATCTGACTCTGATTGCATCAGAGAAGGCCAGGTACCCTACACTATAAGAGGTGGTTTGAAATTTTGACTTGTCTACTTAAAGATCAGCAAAATTTGATCACTAGGTCAATTACATCCCTGGGTGGTATTGAACCACCAGCCTTTCGATTAACAGCCAAATGCTCTAACCGATTGCACCACAGAGACAACTTGCAAAAGCATGTACTAACAAAGGCTAAAAAGCATTCATCTAGAAAGTTTCCTAGAAAAAGGTTAAAAAGGCAATAATCTGGAGAGTTTTGCAAGATTTTTCTTCCATTGACCAACGAAGAAACACATTGGTACTTTCACATGATGAGTGAGTACTTCAGGATCTCTGGCACTTACATGAGCAGCAGAGTGGCGCAGCGGAAGCGTGCTGGGCCCATAACCCTGAGGTCGGTGGATCGAAACCATCCTTTGCTATGTGCACTTATTTTTTTGTTAATTAAATTCTTCCAAAACTGGAATTGATTTTTTGACTCTTTTATTTTTACTTAAAGTACAATAACTTTTAACATTTTAATTTGTTTTAATAGTATATTGACAGCATTGTTTTCTTTCAGAAATCCACTTAATTTTCTTTACCCTATTACTGAAATGGTAATTGATAAAAACAAGCTACATTGTCACCAGAAGAGCAATGCAAAATGTACAATTGATATTTCAAAATCATCTTTCCATCTTGAATTTCAATGATGCATTGGGGCAACGATTTTGTGAGAAACATCTTCACCCTTAAAGAAAGATTTTCTTAACTTCTTACCTGTGTGCTGATTAGATATCACCTGGTTTTCACATTAAACAGATTCCCACTTGAGAAAGCAGCAAGGATGCAGTGAGGTTTATGTTTCCTGGTGTCAACCTGTATTATTTCAGTGGACATTGTAATGAGGATGCATCTTGCTGCCTTTCCAATGAAGCAAGTTTTAATCAGTAATAGGTGAAAAACCATTCCTACAAAGGTGTTAATCAGAGACTTGGCTTTGTGGACACTTTTCAGAGAGCAAATGTGTTAGCATAAAAATAAAGCCATAAAATGGAGAGCTGATTAATCACTCAATTGGATTTCTCTGCCTGCATAATTTTTTTTCTCTGCAACCCCATGCTAAATTGTGCTTCCTGTTTTTTATAAAATGACTTAATCAAATCTGACTCTGATTGCATCAGAGAAGGCCAGGTACCCTACACTATAAGAGGTGGTTTGAAATTTTGACTTGTCTACTTAAAGATCACCAAAATTTGATCACAAGGTCAATTACGTCCCCGGGTGGGATTGAACCACCAACCTTTCGGTTAACAGCCGAATGCGCTAACCGATTGCGCCACAGAGACAGCTTGCAAAAGCATGTACTGACAAAGGCTAAAAAGCATTCATCTAGAAAGTTTCCTAGAAAAAGTTTAAAAAGGCAATAATCTGGAGAGTTTTGCAAGATTTTTCTTCCATTGACCAACGAAGAAACACATTAGTACTTTCACATGATGAGTGAGTACTTCAGGATCTCTGACACTTACATGAGCAGCAGAGTGGCGCAGCGGAAGCGTGCTGGGCCCATAACCCAGAGGTCGGTGGATCGAAACCATCCTCTGCTATGTGCACTTATTTTTTTGTTAATTAAATTCTTCCAAAACTGGAATTGATATTTTGACTCTTTTATTTTTACTTAAAGTACAATAACTTTTAACATTTTAATTTGTTTTAATAGTATATTGACAGCATTGTTTTCTTTCAGAAATCCACTTAATTTTCTTTACCCTATTACTGAAATGGTAATTGACAAAAACAAGCTACATTGTCACCAGAAGAGCAATGCAAAATGTACAATTGATATTTCAAAATCATCTTTCCATCTTGAATTTCAATGATGCATTGGGGCAACGATTTTGTGAGAAACATCTTCACCCTTAAAGAAAGATTTTCTTAACTTCTTACCTGTGTGCTGATTAGATATCACCTGGTTTTCACATTAAACAGATTCCCACGTGAGAAAGCAGCAAGGATGCAGTGAGGTTTATGTTTCCTGGTGTCAACCTGTATTATTTCAGTGGACATTGTAATGAGGATGCATCTTGCTGCCTTTCCAATGAAGCAAGTTTTAATCAGTAATAGGTGAAAAACCATTCCTACAAAGGTGTTAATCAGAGACTTGGCTTTGTGGACACTTTTCAGAGAGCAAATGTGTTAGCATAAAAATAAAGCCATAAAATGGAGAGCTGATTAATCACTCAATTGGATTTCTCTGCCTGCATATTTTTTTTTCTCTGCAACCCCAATGCTAAATTGTGCTTCCTGTTTTTTATAAAATGACTTAATCAAATATGACTCTGATTGCATCAGAGAAGGCCAGGTACCTTACACCATAAAAGGTGGTTTGAAATTTTGACTTGTTTACTTAAAGATCAGCAAAATTTGATCACAAGGTCAATTACATCCCTGGGTGGGATTGAACCACCAAGCTTTCGGTTAACAGCCGAATGCGCTAACCGATTGCGCCACAGAGACAGCTTGCAAAAGCATGTACTGACAAAGGCTAAAAAGCATTCATCTAGAAAGTTTCCTAGAAAAAGTTTAAAAAGGCAATAATCTGGAGAGTTTTGCAAGATTTTTCTTCCATTGACCAACGAAGAAACACATTAGTACTTTCACATGATGAGTGAGTACTTCAGGATCTCTGACACTTACATGAGCAGCAGAGTGGCGCAGCGGAAGCGTGCTGGGCCCATAACCCAGAGGTCGGTGGATCGAAACCATCCTCTGCTATGTGCACTTATTTTTTTGTTAATTAAATTCTTCCAAAACTGGAATTGATATTTTGACTCTTTTATTTTTACTTAAAGTACAATAACTTTTAACATTTTAATTTGTTTTAATAGTATATTGACAGCATTGTTTTCTTTCAGAAATCCACTTAATTTTCTTTACCCTATTACTGAAATGGTAATTGACAAAAACAAGCTACATTGTCACCAGAAGAGCAATGCAAAATGTACAATTGATATTTCAAAATCATCTTTCCATCTTGAATTTCAATGATGCATTGGGGCAACGATTTTGTGAGAAACATCTTCACCCTTAAAGAAAGATTTTCTTAACTTCTTACCTGTGTGCTGATTAGATATCACCTGGTTTTCACATTAAACAGATTCCCACGTGAGAAAGCAGCAAGGATGCAGTGAGGTTTATGTTTCCTGGTGTCAACCTGTATTATTTCAGTGGACATTGTAATGAGGATGCATCTTGCTGCCTTTCCAATGAAGCAAGTTTTAATCAGTAATAGGTGAAAAACCATTCCTACAAAGGTGTTAATCAGAGACTTGGCTTTGTGGACACTTTTCAGAGAGCAAATGTGTTAGCATAAAAATAAAGCCATAAAATGGAGAGCTGATTAATCACTCAATTGGATTTCTCTGCCTGCATATTTTTTTTTCTCTGCAACCCCAATGCTAAATTGTGCTTCCTGTTTTTTATAAAATGACTTAATCAAATATGACTCTGATTGCATCAGAGAAGGCCAGGTACCTTACACCATAAAAGGTGGTTTGAAATTTTGACTTGTTTACTTAAAGATCAGCAAAATTTGATCACAAGGTCAATTACATCCCTGGGTGGGATTGAACCACCAAGCTTTCGGTTAACAGCCGAATGCGCTAACCGATTGCGCCACAGAGACCGCTTGCAAAAGCATGTACTGACAAAGGCTAAAAAGCATTCATCTAGAAAGTTTCCTAGAAAAAGGTTAAAAAGGCAATAATCTGGAGAGTTTTGCAAGATTTTTCTTCCATTGACCAACGAAGAAACACATTGGTACTTTCACATGATGAGTGAGTACTTCAGGATCTCTGATACTTACATGAGCAGCAGAGTGGCGCAACGGAAGCGTGCTGGGCACATAACCCAGAGGTTGGTGGATCGAAACCATCCTCTGCTATGTGCACTTATTTTTTTTGTTAATTAAATTCTTCCAAAACTGGAATTGATATTTTGACTCTTTTATTTTTACTTAAAGTACAATAACTTTTAACATTTTAATTTGTTTTAGTGTATTGACAGCATTGTTTTCTTTCAGAAATCCACTTAATTTTCTTTACCCTATTACTGAAATGGTAATTGACAAAAACAAGCTACATTGTCACCAGAAGAGCAATGCAAAATGTACAATTGATATTTCAAAATCATCTTTCCAGCTTGAATTTCAATGATGCATTGGGGCAACGATTTTGTGAGAAACATCTTCACCCTTAAAGAAAGATTTTCTTAACTTCTTACCTGTGTGCTGATTAGATATCACCTGGTTTTCACATTAAACAGATTCCCACTTGAGAAAGCAGCAAGGATGCAGTGAGGTTTATGTTTCCTGGTGTCAACCAGTATTATTTCAGTGGACATTGTAATAAGGATGCATCTTGCTGCCTTTCCAATGAAGCAAGTTTTAATCAGTAATAGGTGAAAAACCATTCCTACAAAGGTGTTAATCAGAGACTTGGCTTTGTGGACACTTTTCAGAGAGCAAATGTGTTAGCATAAAAATAAAGCCATAAAATGGAGAGCTGATTAATCACTCAATTGGATTTCTCTGCCTGCATAATTTTTTTTCTCTGCAACCCCATGCTAAATTGTGCTTCCTGTTTTTTATAAAATGACTTAATCAAATCTGACTCTGATTGCATCAGAGAAGGCCAGGTACCCTACACTATAAGAGGTGGTTTGAAATTTTGACTTGTCTACTTAAAGATCACCAAAATTTGATCACAAGGTCAATTACTTCCCCGGGTGGGATTGAACCACCAACCTTTCAGTTAACAGCCAAATGCGCTAACCGATTGCGCCACAGAGACAGCTTGCAAAAGCATGTACTGACAAAGGCTAAAAAGCATTAATCTAGAAAGTTTCCTAGAAAAAGGTTAAAAAGGCAATAATCTGGAGAGTTTTGCAAGATTTTTCTTCCATTGACCAACGAAGAAACACATTGGTACTTTCACATGATGAGTGAGTACTTCAGGATCTCTGACACTTACATGAGCAGCAGAGTGGCGCAGCGTAATCGTGCTGGGCCCATAACCCAGAGGTTGGTAGATCGAAACCATCCTCTGCTATGTGCACTTTTTTTTTTGTTAATTAAATTCTTCCAAAACTGGAATTGATATTTTGACTCTTTTATTTTTACTTAAAGTACAATAACTTTTAACATTTTAATTTGTTTTAATAGTATATTGACAGCATTGTTTTCTTTCAGAAATCCACTTAATTTTCTTTACCCTATTACTGAAATGGTAATTGACAAAAACAAGCTACATTGTCACCAGAAGAGCAATGCAAAATGTACAATTGATATTTCAAAATCATCTTTCCAGCTTGAATTTCAATGATGCATTGGGGCAACGATTTTGTGAGAAACATCTTCACCCTTAAAGAAAGATTTTCTTAACTTCTTACCTGTGTGCTGATTAGATATCACCTGGTTTTCACATTAAACAGATTCCCACTTGAGAAAGCAGCAAGGATGCAGTGAGGTTTATGTTTCCTGGTGTCAACCTGTATTATTTCAGTGGACATTGTAATGAGGATGCATCTTGCTGCCTTTCCAATGAAGCAAGTTTTAATCAGTAATAGGTGAAAAACCATTCCTACAAAGGTGTTAATCAGAGACTTGGCTTTGTGGACACTTTTCAGAGAGCAAATGTGTTAGCATAAAAATAAAGCCATAAAATGGAGAGCTGATTAATCACTCAATTGGATTTCTCTGCCTGCATAATTTTTTTTCTCAGCAACCCCATGCTAAATTGTGCTTCCTGTTTTTTATAAAATGACTTAATCAAATCTGACTGCATCAGAGAAGGCCAGGTACCCTACACTATAAGAGGTGGTTTGAAATTTTGACTTGTCTACTTAAAGATCAGCAAAGTTTGATCACAAGGTCAATGACGTCCCTGGGTGGTATTGAACCACCAGCCTTTCGGTTAACAGCCGAATGCGCTAACCGATTGCACCACAGAGACAACTTGCAAAAGCATGTACTAACAAAGGCTAAAAAGCATTCATCTAGAAAGTTTCCTAGAAAAAGGTTAAAAAGGCAATAATCTGGAGAGTTTTGCAAGATTTTTCTTCCATTGACCAACGAAGAAACACATTGGTACTTTCACATGATGAGTGAGTACTTCAGGATCTCTGGCACTTACATGAGCAGCAGAGTGGCGCAGCGGAAGCGTGCTGGGCCCATAACCCAGAGGTCGGTGGATCGAAACCATCCTCTGCTATATGCACTTATTTTTTTGTTAATTAAATTCTTCCAAAACTGGAATTGATATTTTGACTCTTTTATTTTTACTTAAAGTACAATAACTTTTAACATTTTAATTTGTTTTAATAGTATATTGACAGCATTGTTTTCTTTCAGAAATCCACTTAATTTTCTTTACCCTATTACTGAAATGGTAATTGACAAAAACAAGCTACATTGTCACCAGAAGAGCAATGCAAAATGTACAATTGATATTTCAAAATCATCTTTCCAGCTTGAATTTCAATGATGCATTGGGGCAACGATTTTGTGAGAAACATCTTCACCCTTAAAGAAAGATTTTCTTAACTTATTACCTGTGTGCTGATTAGATATCACCTGGTTTTCACATTAAACAGATTCCCACGTGAGAAAGCAGCAAGGATGCAGTGAGGTTTATGTTTCCTGGTGTCAACCTGTATTATTTCAGTGGACATTGTAATGAGGATGCATCTTGCTGCCTTTTCAATGAAGCAAGTTTTAATCAGTAATAGGTGAAAAACCATTCCTACGAAGGTGTTAATCAGAGACTTGGCTTTGTGGACACTTTTCAGAGAGCAAATGTGTTAGCATAAAAATAAAGCCATAAAATGGAGAGCTGATTAATCACTCAATTGGATTTCTCTGCCTGCATATTTTTTTTTCTCTGCAACCCCAATGCTAAATTGTGCTTCCTGTTTTTTATAAAATGACTTAATCAAATCTGACTCTGATTGCATCAGAGAAGGCCAGGTACCTTACACCATAAAAGGTGGTTTGAAATTTTGACTTGTCTACTTAAAGATCAGCAAAATTTGATCACAAGGTTAATTACGTCCCTGGGTGGTATTGAACCACCAGCCTTTCGGTTAACAGCCGAATGCGCTAACCGATTGCACCACAGAGACAACTTGCAAAAGCATGTACTAACAAAGGCTAAAAAGCATTCATCTAGAAAGTTTCCTAGAAAAAGGTTAAAAAGGCAATAATCTGGAGAGTTTTGCAAGATTTTTCTTCCATTGACCAACGAAGAAACACATTGGTACTTTCACATGATGAGTGAGTACTTCAGGATCTCTGGCACTTACATGAGCAGCAGAGTGGCGCAGCGGAAGCGTGCTGGGCCCATAACCCAGAGGTCGGTGGATCGAAACCATCCTCTGCTATGTGCACTTATTTTTTTGTTAATTAAATTCTTCCAAAACTGGAATTGATATTTTGACTCTTTTATTTTTACTTAAAGTACAATAACTTTTAACATTTTAATTTGTTTTAGTGTATTGACAGCATTGTTTTCTTTCAGAAATCCACTTAATTTTCTTTACCCTATTACTGAAATGGTAATTGACAAAAACAAGCTACATTGTCACCAGAAGAGCAATGCAAAATGTACAATTGATATTTCAAAATCATCTTTCCAGCTTGAATTTCAATGATGCATTGGGGCAACGATTTTGTGAGAAACATCTTCACCCTTAAAGAAAGATTTTCTTAACTTCTTACCTGTGTGCTGATTAGATATCACCTGGTTTTCACATTAAACAGATTCCCACTTGAGAAAGCAGCAAGGATGCAGTGAGGTTTATGTTTCCTGGTGTCAACCTGTATTATTTCAATGGACATTGTAATGAGGATGCATCTTGCTGCCTTTCCAATGAAGCAAGTTTTAATCAGTAATAGGTGAAAAACCATTCCTACAAAGGTGTTAATCAGAGACTTGGCTTTGTGGACACTTTTCAGAGAGCAAATGTGTTAGCATAAAAATAAAGCCATAAAATGGAGAGCTGATTAATCACTCAATTGGATTTCTCTGCCTGCATAATTTTTTTTCTCTGCAACCCCATGCTAAATTGTGCTTCCTGTTTTTTATAAAATGACTTAATCAAATCTGACTCTGATTGCATCAGAGAAGGCCAGGTACCCTACACTATAAGAGGTGGTTTGAAATTTTGACTTGTCTACTTAAAGATCACCAAAATTTGATCACAAGGTCAATTACGTCCCCGGGTGGGATTGAACCACCAACCTTTCGGTTAACAGCCGAATGCGCTAACCGATTGCGCCACAGAGACAGCTTGCAAAAGCATGTACTGACAAAGGCTAAAAAGCATTCATCTAGAAAGTTTCCTAGAAAAAGTTTAAAAAGGCAATAATCTGGAGAGTTTTGCAAGATTTTTCTTCCATTGACCAACGAAGAAACACATTGGTACTTTCACATGATGAGTGTGTACTTCAGGATCTCTGACACTTACATGAGCAGCAGAGTGGCGCAGCGGAAGCGTGCTGGGCCCATAACCCAGAGGTCGGTGGATCGAAACCATCCTCTGCTATGTGCACTTATTTTTTTGTTAATTAAATTCTTCCAAAACTGGAATTGATATTTTGACTCTTTTATTTTTACTTAAAGTGCAATAACTTTTAACATTTTAATTTGTTTTAATAGTATATTGACAGCATTGTTTTCTTTCAGAAATCCACTTAATTTTCTTTACCCTATTACTGAAATGGTAATTGACAAAAACAAGCTACATTGTCACCAGAAGAGCAATGCAAAATGTACAATTGATATTTCAAAATCATCTTTCCAGCTTGAATTTCAATGATGCATTGGGGCAACGATTTTGTGAGAAACATCTTCACCCTTAAAGAAAGATTTTCTTAACTTCTTACCTGTGTGCTGATTAGATATCACCTGGTTTTCACATTAAACAGATTCCCACTTGAGAAAGCAGCAAGGATGCAGTGAGGTTTATGTTTCCTGGGGTCAACCTGTATTATTTCAGTGGACATTGTAATGAGGGTGCATCTTGCTGCCTTTCCAATGAAGCAAGTTTTAATCAGTAATAGGTGAAAAACCATTCCTACAAAGGTGTTAATCAGAGACTTGGCTTTGTGGACACTTTTCAGAGAGCAAATGTGTTAGCATAAAAATAAAGCCATAAAATGGAGAGCTGATTAATCACTCAATTGGATTTCTCTGCCTGCATAATTTTTTTTCTCTGCAACCCCAATGCTAAATTGTGCTTCCTGTTTTTTATAAAATGACTTAATCAAATATGACTCTGATTGCATCAGAGAAGGCCAGGTACCCTACACCATGGGTCTTCAACCTGTGGCCCTCCAGCTGCTGCGGAACTACACATCCCACCATGCCCTGCCACAGTTTTGCTATTAAGGCATGGTAAAACTGAGGCAGGGCATGCTGGGATGTGTAGTTCCGCAGCAGCTGGAGGGCCACAGGTTGAAGACCTATGCCCTACACCATAAAAGGTGGTTTGACATTTTGACTTGTCTACTTAAAGATCACCAAAATTTGATCACAAGGTCAATTACGTCCCTGGGTGGGATTGAACCACCAACCTTTCGGTTAACAGCCGAATGCGCTAACCGATTGCGCCACAGAGACAGCTTGCAAAAGCATGTACTGACAAAGGCTAAAAAGCATTCATCTAGAAAGTTTCCTAGAAAAAGGTTAAAAAGGCAATAATCTGGAGAGTTTTGCAAGATTTTTCTTCCATTGACCAACGAAGAAACACATTGGTACTTTCACATGATGAGTGAGTACTTCAGGATCTCTGACACTTACATGCGCAGCAGGGTGGCGCAGCGTAAGCGTGCTGGGCCCATAACCCAGAGGTTGGTGGATCGAAACCATCCTCTGCTATGTGCACTTTTTTTTTTGTTAATTAAATTCTTCCAAAACTGGAATTGATATTTTGACTCTTTTATTTTTACTTAAAGTACAATAACTTTTAACATTTTAATTTGTTTTAGTGTATTGACAGCATTGTTTTCTTTCAGAAATCCACTTAATTTTCTTTACCCTATTACTGAAATGGTAATTGACAAAAACAAGCTACATTGTCACCAGAAGAGCAATGCAAAATGTACAATTGATATTTCAAAATCATCTTTCCAGCTTGAATTTCAATGATGCATTGGGGCAACGATTTTGTGAGAAACATCTTCACCCTTAAAGAAAGATTTTCTTAACTTCTTACCTGTGTGCTGATTAGATATCACCTGGTTTTCACATTAAACAGATTCCCACGTGAGAAAGCAGCAAGGATGCAGTGAGGTTTATGTTTCCTGGTGTCAACCTGTATTATTTCAGTGGACATTGTAATGAGGATGCATCTTGCTGCCTTTCCAATGAAGCAAGTTTTAATCAGTAATAGGTGAAAAACCATTCCTACAAAGGTGTTAATCAGAGACTTGGCTTTGTGGACACTTTTCAGAGAGCAAATGTGTTAGCATAAAAATAAAGCCATAAAATGGAGAGCTGATTAATCACTCAATTGGATTTCTCTGCCTGCATAATTTTTTTTCTCTGCAACCCCATGCTAAATTGTGCTTCCTGTTTTTTATAAAATGACTTAATCAAATCTGACTCTGATTGCATCAGAGAAGGCCAGGTACCCTACACTATAAGAGGTGGTTTGAAATTTTGACTTGTCTACTTAAAGATCACCAAAATTTGATCACAAGGTCAATTACGTCCCCGGGTGGGATTGAACCACCAACCTTTCGGTTAACAGCCGAATGCGCTAACCGATTGTGCCACAGAGACAGCTTGCAAAAGCATGTACTGACAAAGGCTAAAAAGCATTCATCTAGAAAGTTTCCTAGAAAAAGTTTAAAAAGGCAATAATCTGGAGAGTTTTGCAAGATTTTTCTTCCATTGACCAACGAAGAAACACATTGGTACTTTCACATGATGAGTGTGTACTTCAGGATCTCTGACACTTACATGAGCAGCAGAGTGGCGCAGCGGAAGCGTGCTGGGCCCATAACCCAGAGGTCGGTGGATCGAAACCATCCTCTGCTATGTGCACTTATTTTTTTGTTAATTAAATTCTTCCAAAACTGGAATTGATATTTTGACTCTTTTATTTTTACTTAAAGTACAATAACTTTTAACATTTTAATTTGTTTTAATAGTATATTGACAGCATTGTTTTCTTTCAGAAATCCACTTAATTTTCTTTACCCTATTACTGAAATGGTAATAGACAAAAACAAGCTACATTGTCACCAGAAGAGCAATGCAAAATGTACAATTGATATTTCAAAATCATCTTTCCATCTTGAATTTCAATGATGCATTGGGGCAACGATTTTGTGAGAAACATCTTCACCCTTAAAGAAAGATTTTCTTAACTTCTTACCTGTGTGCTGATTAGATATCACCTGGTTTTCACATTAAACAGATTCCCACGTGAGAAAGCAGCAAGGATGCAGTGAGGTTTATGTTTCCTGGTGTCAACCTGTATTATTTCAGTGGACATTGTAATGAGGATGCATCTTGCTGCCTTTCCAATGAAGCAAGTTTTAATCAGTAATAGGTGAAAAACCATTCCTACAAAGGTGTTAATCAGAGACTTGGCTTTGTGGACACTTTTCAGAGAGCAAATGTGTTAGCATAAAAATAAAGCCATAAAATGGAGAGCTGATTAATCACTCAATTGGATTTCTCTGCCTGCATATTTTTTTTTTTCTCTGCAACCCCAATGCTAAATTGTGCTTCCTGTTTTTTATAAAATGACTTAATCAAATATGACTCTGATTGCATCAGAGAAGGCCAGGTACCTTACACCATAAAAGGTGGTTTGAAATTTTGACTTGTCTACTTAAAGATCAGCAAAATTTGATCACAAGGTCAATTACATCCCTGGGTGGGATTGAACCACCAAGCTTTCGGTTAACAGCCGAATGCGCTAACCGATTGCGCCACAGAGACAGCTTGCAAAAGCATGTACTGACAAAGGCTAAAAAGCATTCATCTAGAAAGTTTCCTAGAAAAAGGTTAAAAAGGCAATAATATGGAGAGTTTTGCAAGATTTTTCTTCCATTGACCAACGAAGAAACATATTGGTACTTTCACATGATGAGTGAGTACTTCAGGATCTCTGACACTTACATGAGCAGCAGAGTGGCGCAACGGAAGCGTGCTGGGCACATAACCCAGAGGTTGGTGGATCGAAACCATCCTCTGCTATGTGCACTTATTTTTTTTGTTAATTAAATTCTTCCAAAACTGGAATTGATATTTTGACTCTTTTATTTTTACTTAAAGTACAATAACTTTTAACATTTTAATTTGTTTTAGTGTATTGACAGCATTGTTTTCTTTCAGAAATCCACTTAATTTTCTTTACCCTATTACTGAAATGGTAATTGACAAAAACAAGCTACATTGTCACCAGAAGAGCAATGCAAAATGTACAATTGATATTTCAAAATCATCTTTCCAGCTTGAATTTCAATGATGCATTGGGGCAACGATTTTGTGAGAAACATCTTCACCCTTAAAGAAAGATTTTCTTAACTTCTTACCTGTGTGCTGATTAGATATCACCTGGTTTCCACATTAAACAGATTCCCACTTGAGAAAGCAGCAAGGATGCAGTGAGGTTTATGTTTCCTGGTGTCAACCTGTATTATTTCAGTGGACATTGTAATGAGGGTGCATCTTGCTGCCTTTCCAATGAAGCAAGTTTTAATCAGTAATAGGTGAAAAACCATTCCTACAAAGGTGTTAATCAGAGACTTGGCTTTGTGGACACTTTTCAGAGAGCAAATGTGTTAGCATAAAAATAAAGCCATAAAATGGAGAGCTGATTAATCACTCAATTGGATTTCTCTGCCTGCATAATTTTTTTTCTCTGCAACCCCAATGCTAAATTGTGCTTCCTGTTTTTTATAAAATGACTTAATCAAATATGACTCTGATTGCATCAGAGATGGCCAGGTACCCTACACCATAAAAGGTGGTTTGAAATTTTGACTTGTCTACTTAAAGATCACCAAAATTTGATCACAAGGTCAATTACGTCCCTGGGTGGGATTGAACCACCAACCTTTCGGTTAACAGCCGAATGCGCTAACCGATTGCACCACAGAGACAACTTGCAAAAGCTTGTACTAACAAAGGCTAAAAAGCATTCATCTAGAAAGTTTCCTAGAAAAACGTTAAAAGGCAATAATCTGGAGAGTTTTGCAAGATTTTTCTTCCATTGACCAAAGAAGAAACACATTGGTACTTTCACATGATGAGTGAGTACTTCAGGATCTCTGGTACTTACATGAGCAGCAGAGTGGCGCAGCGGAAGCGTGCTGGGCCCATAACCCAGAGGTCGGTGGATCGAATCCATCCTCTGTTATGTGCACTTATTTTTTTGTTAATTAAATTCTTCCAAAACTGGAATTGATATTTTGACTCTTTTATTTTTACTTAAAGTACAATAACTTTTAACATTTTAATTTGTTTTAATAGTATATTGACAGCATTGTTTTTTTTTTCAGAAATCCACTTAATTTTCTTTACCCTATTACTGAAATGGTAATTGACAAAAACAAGCTACATTGTCACCAGAAGAGCAATGCAAAATGTACAATTGATATTTCAAAATCATCTTTCCATTTTGAATTTCAATGATGCATTGGGGCAACGATTTTGTGAGAAACATCTTCACCCTTAAAGAAAGATTTTCTTAACTTCTTACCTGTGTGCTGATTAGATATCACCTGGTTTTCACATTAAACAGATTCCCACTTGAGAAAGCAGCAAGGATGCAGTGAGGTTTATGTTTCCTGGTGTCAACCTGTATTATTTCAGTGGACATTGTAATGAGGATGCATCTTGCTGCCTTTCCAATGAAGCAAGTTTTAATCAGTAATAGGTGAAAAACCATTCCTACAAAGGTGTTAATCAGAGACTTGGCTTTGTGGACACTTTTCAGAGAGCAAATGTGTTAGCATAAAAATAAAGCCATAAAATGGAGAGCTGATTAATTACTCAATTGGATTTCTCTGCCTGCATAATTTTTTTTCTCTGCAACCCCATGCTAAATTGTGCTTCCTGTTTTTTATAAAATGACTTAATCAAATCTGACTCTGATTGCATCAGAGAAGGCCAGGTACCCTACACTATAAGAGGTGGTTTGAAATTTTGACTTGTCTACTTAAAGATCACCAAAATTTGATCACAAGGTCAATTACGTCCCCGGGTGGGATTGAACCACCAACCTTTCGGTTAACAGCCGAATGCGCTAACCGATTGCGCCACAGAGACAGCTTGCAAAAGCATGTACTGACAAAGGCTAAAAAGCATTCATCTAGAAAGTTTCCTAGAAAAAGGTTAAAAAGGCAATAATCTGGAGAGTTTTGCAAGATTTTTCTTCCATTGACCAACGAAGAAACACATTGGTACTTTCACATGATGAGTGAGTACTTCAGGATCTCTGACACTTACATGAGCAGCAGAGTGGCGCAGCGGAAGCGTGCTGGGCCCATAACCCAGAGGTCGGTGGATCGAAACCATCCTCTGCTATGTGCACTTATTTTTTTGTTAATTAAATTCTTCCAAAACTGGAATTGATATTTTGACTCTTTTATTTTTACTTAAAGTACAATAACTTTTAACATTTTAATTTGTTTTAATAGTATATTGACAGCATTGTTTTCTTTCAGAAATCCACTTAATTTTCTTTACCCTATTACTGAAATGGTAATTGACAAAAACAAGCTACATTGTCACCAGAAGAGCAATGCAAAATGTACAATTGATATTTCAAAATCATCTTTCCAGCTTGAATTTCAATGATGCATTGGGGCAACGATTTTGTGAGAAACATCTTCACCCTTAAAGAAAGATTTTCTTAACTTCTTACCTGTGTGCTGATTAGATATCACCTGGTTTTCACATTAAACAGATTCCCACTTGAGAAAGCAGCAAGGATGCAGTGAGGTTTATGTTTCCTGGTGTCAACCTGTATTATTTCAGTGGACATTGTAATGAGGATGCATCTTGCTGCCTTTCCAATGAAGCAAGTTTTAATCAGTAATAGGTGAAAAACCATTCCTACAAAGGTGTTAATCAGAGACTTGGCTTTGTGGACACTTTTCAGAGAGCAAATGTGTTAGCATAAAAATAAAGCCATAAAATGGAGAGCTGATTAATCACTCAATTGGATTTCTCTGCCTGCATAATTTTTTTTCTCTGCAACCCCATGCTAAATTGTGCTTCCTGTTTTTTATAAAATGACTTCATCAAATCTGACTCTGATTGCATCAGAGAAGGCCAGGTACCCTACACTATAAGAGGTGGTTTGAAATTTTGACTTGTCTACTTAAAGATCAGCAAAATTTGATCACAAGGTCAATTACATCCCTGGGTGGTATTGAACCACCAGCCTTTCGGTTAACAGCCAAATGCTCTAACCGATTGCACCACAGAGACAACTTGCAAAAGCATGTACTAACAAAGGCTAAAAAGCATTCATCTAGAAAGTTTCCTAGAAAAAGGTTAAAAAGGCAATAATCTGGAGAGTTTTGCAAGATTTTTCTTCCATTGACCAACGAAGAAACACATTGGTACTTTCACATGATGAGTGAGTACTTCAGGATCTCTTGCACTTACATGAGCAGCAGAGTGGCACAGCGGAAGCGTGCTGGGCCCATAACCCTGAGGTCGGTGGATCGAAACTATCCTCTGCTATGTGCACTTATTTTTTTGTTAATTAAATTCTTCCAAAACTGGAATTGATATTTTGACTCTTTTATTTTTACTTAAAGTACAATAACTTTTAACATTTTAATTTGTTTTAATAGTATATTGACAGCATTGTTTTCTTTCAGAAATCCACTTAATTCTCTTTACCCTATTACTGAAATGGTAATTGATAAAAACAAGCTACATTGTCACCAGAAGAGCAATGCAAAATGTACAATTGATATTTCAAAATCATCTTTCCATCTTGAATTTCAATGATGCATTGGGGCAACAATTTTGTGAGAAACATCTTCACCCTTAAAGAAAGATTTTCTTAACTTCTTACCTGTGTGCTGATTAGATATCACCTGGTTTTCACATTAAACAGATTCCCACTTGAGAAAGCAGCAAGGATGCAGTGAGGTTTATGTTTCCTGGTGTCAACCTGTATTATTTCAGTAGACATTGTAATGAGGATGCATCTTGCTGCCTTTCCAATGAAGCAAGTTTTAATCAGTAATACGTGAAAAACCATTCCTACAAAGGTGTTAATCAGAGACTTGGCTTTGTGGACACTTTTCAGAGAGCAAATGTGTTAGCATAAAAATAAAGCCATAAAATGGAGAGCTTATTAATCACTCAATTGGATTTCTCTGCCTGCATAATTTTTTTTTCTCTGCAACCCCATGCTAAATTGTGCTTCCTGTTTTTTATAAAATGACTTAATCAAATCTGACTCTGATTGCATCAGAGAAGGCCAGGTACCCTACACTATAAGAGGTGGTTTGAAATTTTGACTTGTCTACTTAAAGATCACCAAAATTTGATCACAAGGTCAATTACGTCCCCGGGTGGGATTGAAGCTCCAACTTTTCGGTTAACAGCTGAATGCGCTAACCGATTGCGCCACAGAGACAGCTTGCAAAAGCATGTACTGACAAAGGCTAAAAAGCATTCATCTAGAAAGTTTCCTAGAAAAAGTTTAAAAAGGCAATAATCTGGAGAGTTTTGCAAGATTTTTCTTCCATTGACCAACGAAGAAACACATTGGTACTTTCACATGATGAGTGAGTACTTCAGGATCTCTGGCACTTACATGAGCAGCAGAGTGGCGCAGCGGAAGCGTGCTGGGCCCATAACCCAGAGGTCGGTGGATCGAAACCATCCTCTGCTATGTGCACTTATTTTTTTGTTAATTAAATTCTTCCAAAACTGGAATTGATATTTTGACTCTTTTATTTTTACTTAAAGTACAATAACTTTTAACATTTTAATTTGTTTTAATAGTATATTGACAGCATTGTTTTTTTTTCAGAAATCCACTTAATTTTCTTTACCCTATTACTGAAATGGTAATTGACAAAAACAAGCTACATTGTCACCAGAAGAGCAATGCAAAATGTACAATTGATATTTCAAAATCATCTTTCCATTTTGAATTTCAATGATGCATTGGGGCAACGATTTTGTGAGAAACATCTTCACCCTTAAAGAAAGATTTTCTTAACTTCTTACCTGTGTGCTGATTAGATATCACCTGGTTTTCACATTAAACAGATTCCCACTTGAGAAAGCAGCAAGGATGCAGTGAGGTTTATGTTTCCTGGTGTCAACCTGTATTATTTCAGTGGACATTGTAATGAGGATGCATCTTGCTGCCTTTCCAATGAAGCAAGTTTTAATCAGTAATAGGTGAAAAAACATTCCTACAAAGGTGTTAATCAGAGACTTGGCTTTGTGGACACTTTTCAGAGAGCAAATGTGTTAGCATAAAAATAAAGCCATAAAATGGAGAGCTGATTAATCACTCAATTGGATTTCTCTGCCTGCATAATTTTTTTTCTCTGCAACCCCATGCTAAATTGTGCTTCCTGTTTTTTATAAAATGACTTCATCAAATCTGACTCTGATTGCATCAGAGAAGGCCAGGTACCCTACACTATAAGAGGTGGTTTGAAATTTTGACTTGTCTACTTAAAGATCAGCAAAAATTGATCACAAGGTCAATTACGTCCCTGGGTGGTATTGAACCACCAGCCTTTCGGTTAACAGCCAAATGCTCTAACCGATTGCACCACAGAGACAACTTGCAAAAGCATGTACTAACAAAGGCTAAAAAGCATTCATCTAGAAAGTTTCCTAGAAAAAGGTTAAAAAGGCAATAATCTGGAGAGTTTTGCAAGATTTTTCTTCCATTGACCAACGAAGAAACACATTGGTACTTTCACATGATGAGTGAGTACTTCAGGATCTCTGGCACTTACATGAGCAGCAGAGTGGCGCAGCGGAAGCGTGCTGGGCCCATAACCCTGAGGTCGGTGGATCGAAACCATCCTCTGCTATGTGCACTTATTTTTTTGTTAATTAAATTCTTCCAAAACTGGAATTGATATTTTGACTCTTTTATTTTTACTTAAAGTACAATAACTTTTAACATTTTAATTTGTTTTAATAGTATATTGACAGCATTGTTTTCTTTCAGAAATCCACTTAATTTTCTTTACCCTATTACTGAAATGGTAATTGACAAAAACAAGCTACATTGTCACCAGAAGAGCAATGCAAAATGTACAATTGATATTTCAAAATCATCTTTCCATCTTGAATTTCAATGATGCATTGGGGCAACGATTTTGTGAGAAACATCTTCACGCTTAAAGAAAGATTTTCTAAACTTCTTACCTGTGTGCTGATTAGATATCACCTGGTTTTCACATTAAACAGATTCCCACTTGAGAAAGCAGCAAGGATGCAGTGAGGTTTATGTTTCCTGGTGTCAACCTGTATTATTTCAGTGGACATTGTAATGAGGATGCATCTTGCTGCCTTTCCAATGAAGCAAGTTTTAATCAGTAATAGGTGAAAAACCATTCCTACAAAGGTGTTAATCAGAGACTTGGCTTTGTGGACACTTTTCAGAGAGCAAATGTGTTAGCATAAAAATAAAGCCATAAAATGGAGAGCTGATTAATCACTCAATTGGATTTCTCTGCCTGCATAATTTTTTTTCTCTGCAACCCCAATGCTAAATTGTGCTTCCTGTTTTTTATAAAATGACTTAATCAAATATGACTCTGATTGCATCAGAGAAGGCCAGGTACCCTACACCATAAAAGGTGGTTTGAAATTTTGACTTGTCTACTTAAAGATCACCAAAATTTGATCACAAGGTCAATTACGTCCCTGGGTGGGATTGAACCACCAACCTTTCGGTTAACAGCCGAATGCGCTAACCGATTGCGCCACAGAGACAGCTTGCAAAAGCATGTACTGACAAAGGCTAAAAAGCATTCATCTAGAAAGTTTCCTAGAAAAAGGTTAAAAAGGCAATAATCTGGAGAGTTTTGCAAGATTTTTCTTCCATTGACCAACGAAGAAACACATTGGTACTTTCACATGATGAGTGAGTACTTCAGGATCTCTGACACTTACATGAGCAGCAGAGTGGCGCAGCGGAAGCGTGCTGGGCCCATAACCCAGAGGTTGGTGGATCGAAACCATCCTCTGCTATGTCCACTTTTTTTTTTTTGTTAATTAAATTCTTCCAAAACTGGAATTGATATTTTGACTCTTTTATTTTTACTTAAAGTACAATAACTTTTAACATTTTAATTTGTTTTAATAGTATATTGACAGCATTGTTTTCTTTCAGAAATCCACTTAATTTTCTTTACCCTATTACTGAAATGGTAATTGACAAAAACAAGCTACATTGTCACCAGAAGAGCAATGCAAAATGTACAATTGATATTTCAAAATCATCTTTCCAGCTTGAATTTCAATGATGCATTGGGGCAACGATTTTGTGAGAAACATCTTCACCCTTAAAGAAATATTTTCTTAACTTCTTACCTGTGTGCTGATTAGATATCACCTGGTTTTCACATTAAACAGATTCCCACTTGAGAAAGCAGCAAGGATGCAGTGAGGTTTATGTTTCCTGGTGTCAACCTGTATTATTTCAGTGGACATTGTAATGAGGATGCATCTTGCTGCCTTTCCAATGAAGCAAGTTTTAATCAATAATAGGTGAAAAACCATTCCTACAAAGGTGTTAATCAGAGACTTGGCTTTGTGGACACTTTTCAGAGAGCAAATGTGTTAGCATAAAAATAAAGCCATAAAATGGAGAGCTGATTAATCACTCAATTGGATTTCTCTGCCTGCATAATTTTTTTTCTCTGCAACCCCATGCTAAATTGTGCTTCCTGTTTTTTATAAAATGACTTAATCAAATCTGACTCTGATTGCATCAGAGAAGGCCAGGTACCCTACACTATAAGAGGTGGTTTGAAATTTTGACGTGTCTACTTAAAGATCAGCAAAATTTGATCACAAGGTCAATTACGTCCCTGGGTGGTATTGAACCACCAGCCTTTCGGTTAACAGCCGAATGCGCTAACCGATTGCACCACAGAGACAACTTGCAAAAGCATGTACTAACAAAGGCTAAAAAGCATTCATCTAGAAAGTTTCCTAGAAAAAGGTTAAAAAGGCAATAATCTGGAGAGTTTTGCAAGATTTTTCTTCCATTGACCAACGAAGAAACACATTGGTACTTTCACATGATGAGTGAGTACTTCAGGATCTCTGGCACTTACATGAGAAGCAGAGTTGCGCAGCGGAAGCGTGCTGGGCCCATAACCCAGAGGTTGGTGGATCGAAACCATCCTCTGCTATGTGCACTTATTTTTTTGTTAATTAAATTCTTCCAAAACTGGAATTGATATTTTGACTTTTATTTTTACTTAAAGTACAATAACTTTTAACATTTTAATTTGTTTTAATAGTATATTGACAGCATTGTTTTCTTTCAGAAATCCACTTAATTTTCTTTACCCTATTACTGAAATGGTAATTGACAAAAACAAGCTACATTGTCACCAGAAGAGCAATGCAAAATGTACAATTGATATTTCAAAATCATCTTTCCAGCTTGAATTTCAATGATGCATTGGGGCAACGATTTTGTGAGAAACATCTTCACCCTTAAAGAAAGATTTTCTTAACTTCTTACCTGTGTGCTGATTAGATATCACCTGGTTTTCACATTAAACAGATTCCCACTTGAGAAAGCAGCAAGGATGCAGTGAGGTTTATGTTTCCTGGTGTCAACCTGTATTATTTCAGTGGACATTGTAATGAGGATGCATCTTGCTGCCTTTCCAATGAAGCAAGTTTTAATCAGTAATAGGTGAAAAACCATTCCTACAAAGGTGTTAATCAGAGACTTGGCTTTGTGGACACTTTTCAGAGAGCAAATGTGTTAGCATAAAAATAAAGCCATAAAATGGAGAGCTGATTAATCACTCAATTGGATTTCTCTGCCTGCATAATTTTTTTTCTCTGCAACCCCATGCTAAATTGTGCTTCCTGTTTTTTATAAAATGACTTAATCAAATCTGACTCTGATTGCATCAGAGAAGGCCAGGTACCCTACACTATAAGAGGTGGTTTGAAATTTTTACTTGTCTACTTAAAGATCACCAAAATTTGATCACAAGGTCAATTACGTCCCTGGGTGGGATTGAACCACCAACCTTTCGGTTAACAGCCGAATGCGCTAACCAATTGCGCCAAAGAGACAGATTGCAAAAGCATGTGCTGACAAAGGCTAAAAAGCATTCATCTAGAAAGTTTCCTAGAAAAAGGTTAAAAAGGCAATAATCTGGAGAGTTTTGCAAGATTTTTCTTCCATTGACCAACGAAGAAACACATTGGTACTTTCACATGATGAGTGAGTACTTCAGGATCTCTGACACTTACATGAGCAGCAGAGTGGCGCAGCGGAAGCGTCCTGGACCCATAACCCAGAGGTTGGTGGATCGAAACCATCCTCTGCTATGTGCACTTATTTTTTTTGTTAATTAAATTCTTCCAAAACTGGAATTGATATTTTGACTCTTTTATTTTTACTTAAAGTACAATAACTTTTAACATTTTAATTTGTTTTAATAGTATATTGACAGCATTGTTTTTTTTCAGAAATCAACTTAATTTTCTTTACCCTATTACTGAAATGGTAATTGACAAAAACAAGCTACATTGTCACCAGAAGAGCAATGCAAAATGTACAATTGATATTTCAAAATCATCTTTCCAGCTTGAATTTCAATGATGCATTGGGGCAACGATTTTGTGAGAAACATCTTCACCCTTAAAGAAAGATTTTCTTAACTTCTTACCTGTGTGCTGATTAGATATCACCTGGTTTTCACATTAAACAGATTCCCACTTGAGAAAGCAGCAAGGATGCAGTGAGGTTTATGTTTCCTGGTGTCAACCTGTATTATTTCAGTGGACATTGTAATGAGGATGCATCTTGCTGCCTTTCCAATGAAGCAAGTTTTAATCAGTAATAGGTGAAAAACCATTCCTACAAAGGTGTTAATCAGAGACTTGGCTTTGTGGACACTTTTCAGAGAGCAAATGTGTTAGCATAAAAATAAAGCCATAAAATGGAGAGCTGATTAATCACTCAATTGGATTTCTCTGCCTGCATAATTTTTTTTCTCTGCAACCCCATGCTAAATTGTGCTTCCTGTTTTTTATAAAATGACTTAATCAAATATGACTCTGATTGCATCAGAGAAGGCCAGGTACCCTACACCATAAGAGGTGGTTTGAAATTTAGACATGTCTACTTAAAGATCAGCAAAATTTGATCACAAGGTCAATTACGTCCCTGGGTGGGATTGAACCACCAACCTTTCGGTTAACAGCCGAATGCGCTAACCGATTGCACCACAGAGACAGCTTGCAAAAGCATCTACTGACAAAGGCTAAAAAGCATTCATCTAGAAAGTTTCCTAGAAAAAGGTTAAAAAGGCAATAATCTGGAGAGTTTTGCAAGATTTTTCTTCCATTGACCAACGAAGAAACACATTGGTACTTTCACATGATGAGTGAGTACTTCAGGATCTCTGACACTTACATGAGCAGCAGAGTGGCGCAGCGGAAGCGTGCTGGGCCCATAACCCAGAGGCTGGTGGATCGAAACCATTCTCTGCTGTGTGCACTTATTTTTTTGTTAATTAAATTTTTCCAAAACTGGAATTGATATTTTGACTATTTTATTTTTACTTAAAGTACATTAACTTTTAACATTTTAATTTGTTTTAATAGTATATTGACAGCATTGTTTTCTTTCAGAAATCCACTTAATTTTCTTTACCCTATTACTGAAATGGTAATTGACAAAAACAAGCTACATTGTCACCAGAAGAGCAATGCAAAATGTACAATTGATATTTCAAAATCATCTTTCCAGCTTGAATTTCAATGATGCATTGGGGCAACGATTTTGTGAGAAACATCTTCACCCTTAAAGAAAGATTTTCTTAACTTCTTACCTGTGTGCTGATTAGATATCACCTGGTTTTCACATTAAACAGATTCCCACTTGAGAAAGCAGCAAGGATGCAGTGAGGTTTATGTTTCCTGGTGTCAACCTGTATTATTTCAGTGGACATTGTAATGAGGATGCATCTTGCTGCCTTTCCAATGAAGCAAGTTTTAATCAGTAATAGGTGAAAAACCATTCCTACAAAGGTGTTAATCAGAGACTTGGCTTTGTGGACACTTTTCAGAGAGCAAATGTGTTAGCATAAAAATAAAGCCATAAAATGGAGAGCTGATTAATCACTCAATTGGATTTCTCTGCCTGCATAATTTTTTTTCTCTGCAACCCCATGCTAAATTGTGCTTCCTGTTTTTTATAAAATGACTTAATCAAATATGACTCTGATTGCATCAGAGAAGGCCAGGTACCCTACACCATAAGAGGTGGTTTGAAATTTAGACATGTCTACTTAAAGATCAGCAAAATTTGATCACAAGGTCAATTACGTCCCTGGGTGGGATTGAACCACCAACCTTTCGGTTAACAGCCGAATGCGCTAACCGATTGCACCACAGAGACAGCTTGCAAAAGCATCTACTGACAAAGGCTAAAAAGCATTCATCTAGAAAGTTTCCTAGAAAAAGGTTAAAAAGGCAATAATCTGGAGAGTTTTGCAAGATTTTTCTTCCATTGACCAACGAAGAAACACATTGGTACTTTCACATGATGAGTGAGTACTTCAGGATCTCTGACACTTACATGAGCAGCAGAGTGGCGCAGCGGAAGCGTGCTGGGCCCATAACCCAGAGGCTGGTGGATCGAAACCATTCTCTGCTGTGTGCACTTATTTTTTTGTTAATTACATTTTTCCAAAACTGGAATTGATATTTTGACTATTTTATTTTTACTTAAAGTACAATAACTTTTAACATTTTAATTTGTTTTAATAGTATATTGACAGCATTGTTTTCTTTCAGAAATCCACTTAATTTTCTTTACCCTATTACTGAAATGGTAATTGACAAAAACAAGCTACATTGTCACCAGAAGAGCAATGCAAAATGTACAATTGATATTTCAAAATCATCTTTCCAGCTTGAATTTCAATGATGCATTGGGGCAACGATTTTGTGAGAAACATCTTCACCCTTAAAGAAAGATTTTCTTAACTTCTTACCTGTGTGCTGATTAGATATCACCTGGTTTTCACATTAAACAGATTCCCACTTGAGAAAGCAGCAAGGATGCAGTGAGGTTTATGTTTCCTGGTGTCAACCTGTATTATTTCAGTGGACATTGTAATGAGGATGCATCTTGCTGCCTTTCCAATGAAGCAAGTTTTAATCAGTAATAGGTGAAAAACCATTCCTACAAAGGTGTTAATCAGAGACTTGGCTTTGTGGACACTTTTCAGAGAGCAAATGTGTTAGCATAAAAATAAAGCCATAAAATGGAGAGCTGATTAATCACTCAATTGGATTTCTCTGCCTGCATAATTTTTTTTCTCTGCAACCCCATGCTAAATTGTGCTTCCTGTTTTTTATAAAATGACTTAATCAAATCTGACTCTGATTGCATCAGAGAAGGCCAGGTACCCTACACTATAAGAGGTGGTTTGAAATTTTGACTTGTCTACTTAAAGATCACCAAAATTTGATCACAAGGTCAATTACGTCCCTGGGTGGGATTGAACCACCAACCTTTCGGTTAACAGCCGAATGCGCTAACCGATTGCGCCACAGAGACAGATTGCAAAAGCATGTGCTGACAAAGGCTAAAAAGCATTCATCTAGAAAGTTTCCTAGAAAAAGGTTAAAAAGGCAATAATCTGGAGAGTTTTGCAAGATTTTTCTTCCATTGACCAACGAAGAAACACATTGGTACTTTCACATGATGAGTGAGTACTTCAGGATCTCTGACACTTACATGAGCAGCAGACTGGCGCAGCGGAAGCATGCTAGGCCCATAACCCAGAGGCTGGTGGATCGAAACCATCCTCTGCTGTGTGCACTTATTTTTTTGTTAATTAAATTTTTCCAAAACTGGAATTGATATTTTGACTCTTTTATTTTTACTTAAAGTACAATAACTTTTAACATTTTAATTTGTTTTAATAGTATATTGACAGCATTGTTTTCTTTCAGAAATCCACTTAATTTTCTTTACCCTATTACTGAAATGGTAATTGACAAAAACAAGCTACATTGTCACCAGAAGAGCAATGCAAAATGTACAATTGATATTTCAAAATCATCTTTACAGCTTGAATTTCAATGATGCATTGGGGCAACGATTTTGTGAGAAACATCTTCACCCTTAAAGAAAGATTTTCTTAACTTCTTACCTGTGTGCTGATTAGATATCACCTGGTTTTCACATTAAACAGATTCCCACTTGAGAAAGCAGCAAGGATGCAGTGAGGTTTATGTTTCCTGGTGTCAAACTGTATTATTTCAGTGGACATTGTAATGAGGATGCATCTTGCTGCCTTTCCAATGAAGCAAGTTTTAATCAGTAATAGGTGAAAAACCATTCCTACAAAGCTGTTAATCAGAGACTTGCCTTTGTGGACACTTTTCAGAGAGCAAATGTGTTAGCATAAAAATAAAGCCATAAAATGGAGAGCTGATTAATCACTCAATTGGATTTCTCTGCCTGCATATTTTTTTTTCTCTGCAACCCCATGTTAAATTGTGCTTCCTGTTTTTTATAAAATGACTTAATCAAATCTGACTCTGATTGCATCAGAGAAGGCCAGGTACCCTACACTATAAGAGGTGGTTTGAAATTTTTACTTGTCTACTTAAAGATCACCAAAGTTTGATCACAAGGTCAATTACGTCCCTGGGTGGTATTGAACCACCAGCCTTTCGGTTAACAGCCGAATGCGCTAACCGATTGCACCATAGAGACAACTTGCAAAAGCATGTACTAACAAAGGCTAAAAAGCATTCATCTAGAAAGTTTCCTAGAAAAAGGTTAAAAAGGCAATAATCTGGAGAGTTTTGCAAGATTTTTCTTCCATTGACCAACGAAGAAACACATTGGTACTTTCACATGATGAGTGAGTACTTCAGGATCTCTGACACTTATGTGAGCAGCAGAGTGGCGCAGCGGAAGCGTGCTGGGCCCATAACCCAGAGGTCGGTGGTTCGAAACCATCCTCTGCTATGTGCACTTATTTTTTTGCTAATTAAATTCTTCCAAAACTGGAATTGATATTTTGACTCTTTTATTTTTACTTAAAGTACAATAACTTTTAACATTTTAAGTTGTTTTAATAGTATATTGACAGCATTGTTTTCTTTCAGAAATCCACTTAATTTTCTTTACCCTATTACTGAAATGGTAATTGACAAAAACAAGCTACATTGTCACCAGAAGAGCAATGCAAAATGTACAATTGATATTTCAAAATCATCTTTCCATCTTGAATTTCAATGATGCATTGGGGCAACGATTTTGTGAGAAACATCTTTACCCTTAAAGAAAGATTTTCTTAACTTCTTACCTGTGTGCTGATTAGATATCACCTGGTTTTCACATTAAACAGATTCACACTTGAGAAAGCAGCAAGGATGCAGTGAGGTTTATGTTTCCTGGTGTCAAACTGTATTATTTCAGTGGACATTGTAATGAGGATGCATCTTGCTGCCTTTCCAATTAAGCAAGTTTTAATCAGTAATAGGTGAAAAACCATTCCTACAAAGGTGTTAATCAGAGACTTGCCTTTGTGGACACTTTTCAGAGAGCAAATGTGTTAGCATAAAAATAAAGCCATAAAATGGAGAGCTGATTAATCACTCAATTGGATTTCTCTGCCTGCATAATTTTTTTTCTCTGCAACCCCATGCTAAATTGTGCTTCCTGTTTTTTATAAAATGACTTAATCAAATCTGACTCTGATTGCATCAGAGAAGGCCAGGTACCCTACACTATAAGAGGTGGTTTGAAATTTTGACTTGTCTACTTAAAGATCACCAAAATTTGATCACAAGGTCAATTACGTCCCTGGGTGGGATTGAACCACCAACCTTTCGGTTAACAGCCGAATGCGCTAACCGATTGCGCCACAGAGACAGATTGCAAAAGCATGTGCTGACAAAGGCTAAAAAGCATTCATCTAGAAAGTTTCCTAGAAAAAGGTTAAAAAGGCAATAATCTGGAGAGTTTTGCAAGATTTTTCTTCCATTGACCAACGAAGAAACACATTGGTACTTTCACATGATGAGTGAGTACTTCAGGATCTCTGACACTTACATGAGCAGCAGACTGGCGCAGCGGAAGCATGCTAGGCCCATAACCCAGAGGCTGGTGGATCGAAACCATCCTCTGCTGTGTGCACTTATTTTTTTGTTAATTAAATTTTTCCAAAACTGGAATTGATATTTTGACTCTTTTATTTTTACTTAAAGTACAATAACTTTTAACATTTTAATTTGTTTTAATAGTATATTGACAGCATTGTTTTCTTTCAGAAATCCACTTAATTTTCTTTACCCTATTACTGAAATGGTAATTGACAAAAACAAGCTACATTGTCACCAGAAGAGCAATGCAAAATGTACAATTGATATTTCAAAATCATCTTTACAGCTTGAATTTCAATGATGCATTGGGGCAACGATTTTGTGAGAAACATCTTCACCCTTAAAGAAAGATTTTCTTAACTTCTTACCTGTGTGCTGATTAGATATCACCTGGTTTTCACATTAAACAGATTCCCACTTGAGAAAGCAGCAAGGATGCAGTGAGGTTTATGTTTCCTGGTGTCAAACTGTATTATTTCAGTGGACATTGTAATGAGGATGCATCTTGCTGCCTTTCCAATGAAGCAAGTTTTAATCAGTAATAGGTGAAAAACCATTCCTACAAAGCTGTTAATCAGAGACTTGCCTTTGTGGACACTTTTCAGAGAGCAAATGTGTTAGCATAAAAATAAAGCCATAAAATGGAGAGCTGATTAATCACTCAATTGGATTTCTCTGCCTGCATATTTTTTTTTCTCTGCAACCCCATGTTAAATTGTGCTTCCTGTTTTTTATAAAATGACTTAATCAAATCTGACTCTGATTGCATCAGAGAAGGCCAGGTACCCTACACTATAAGAGGTGGTTTGAAATTTTTACTTGTCTACTTAAAGATCACCAAAGTTTGATCACAAGGTCAATTACGTCCCTGGGTGGTATTGAACCACCAGCCTTTCGGTTAACAGCCGAATGCGCTAACCGATTGCACCATAGAGACAACTTGCAAAAGCATGTACTAACAAAGGCTAAAAAGCATTCATCTAGAAAGTTTCCTAGAAAAAGGTTAAAAAGGCAATAATCTGGAGAGTTTTGCAAGATTTTTCTTCCATTGACCAACGAAGAAACACATTGGTACTTTCACATGATGAGTGAGTACTTCAGGATCTCTGACACTTATGTGAGCAGCAGAGTGGCGCAGCGGAAGCGTGCTGGGCCCATAACCCAGAGGTCGGTGGTTCGAAACCATCCTCTGCTATGTGCACTTATTTTTTTGCTAATTAAATTCTTCCAAAACTGGAATTGATATTTTGACTCTTTTATTTTTACTTAAAGTACAATAACTTTTAACATTTTAAGTTGTTTTAATAGTATATTGACAGCATTGTTTTCTTTCAGAAATCCACTTAATTTTCTTTACCCTATTACTGAAATGGTAATTGACAAAAACAAGCTACATTGTCACCAGAAGAGCAATGCAAAATGTACAATTGATATTTCAAAATCATCTTTCCATCTTGAATTTCAATGATGCATTGGGGCAACGATTTTGTGAGAAACATCTTTACCCTTAAAGAAAGATTTTCTTAACTTCTTACCTGTGTGCTGATTAGATATCACCTGGTTTTCACATTAAACAGATTCACACTTGAGAAAGCAGCAAGGATGCAGTGAGGTTTATGTTTCCTGGTGTCAAACTGTATTATTTCAGTGGACATTGTAATGAGGATGCATCTTGCTGCCTTTCCAATTAAGCAAGTTTTAATCAGTAATAGGTGAAAAACCATTCCTACAAAGGTGTTAATCAGAGACTTGCCTTTGTGGACACTTTTCAGAGAGCAAATGTGTTAGCATAAAAATAAAGCCATAAAATGGAGAGCTGATTAATCACTCAATTGGATTTCTCTGCCTGCATATTTTTTTTTTTCTCTGCAACCCCATGCTGAATTGTGCTTCCTGTTTTTTATAAAATGACTTAATGAAATCTGACTCTGATTGCATCAGAGAAGGCCAGGTACCCTACACTATAAGAGGTGGTTTGAAATGTTGACTTGTCTACTTAAAGATCAGCAAAATTTGATCACAAGGTCAATTACGTCCCTGGGTGGTATTGAAACACCAGCCTTTCGGTTAACAGCCGAATGCGCTAACCGATTGCACCACAGAGACAACTTGCAAAAGCATGTACTAACAAAGGCTAAAAAGCATTCATCTAGAAAGTTTCCTAGAAAAAGGTTAAAAAGGCAATAATCTGGAGAGTTTTGCAAGATTTTTCTTCCATTGACCAACGAAGAAACACATTGGTACTTTCACATGATGAGTGACTACTTCAGGATCTCTGACACTTACATGAGCAGCAGAGTGGCGCAGCGGAAGCGTGCTGGGCCCATAACCCAGAGGCTGGTGGATCGAAACCATCCTCTGCTGTGTGCACTTATTTTTTTGTTAAATAAATTTTTCCAAAACTGGAATTGATATTTTGACTATTTTATTTTTACTTAAAGTACAATAACTTTTAACATTTTAATTTTTTTAATAGTATATTGACAGCATTGTTTTCTTTCAGAAATCCACTTAATTTTCTTTACCCTATTACTGAAATGGTAATTGACAAAAACAAGCTACATTGTCACCAGAAGAGCAATGCAAAATGTACAATTGATATTTCAAAATCATCTTTACAGCTTGAATTTCAATGATGCATTGGGGCAACGATTTTGTGAGAAACATCTTCACCCTTAAAGAAAGATTTTCTTAACTTCTTACCTGTGTGCTGATTAGATATCACCTGGTTTTCACATTAAACAGATTCCCACTTGAGAAAGCAGCAAGGATGCAGTGAGGTTTATGTTTCCTGGTGTCAAACTGTATTATTTCAGTGGACATTGTAATGAGGATGCATCTTGCTGCCTTTCCAATGAAGCAAGTTTTAATCAGTAATAGGTGAAAAACCATTCCTACAAAGCTATTAATCAGAGACTTGCCTTTGTGGACACTTTTCAGAGAGCAAATGTGTTAGCATAAAAATAAAGCCATAAAATGGAGAGCTGATTAATCACTCAATTGGATTTCTCTGCCTGCATATTTTTTTTTCTCTGCAACCCCATGCTAAATTGTGCTTCCTGTTTTTTATAAAATGACTTAATCAAATCTGACTCTGATTGCATCAGAGAAGGCCAGGTACCCTACACTATAAGAGGTGGTTTGAAATTTTGACTTGTCTACTTAAAGATCACCAAAATTTGATCACAAGGTCAATTACGTCCCTGGGTGGTATTGAACCACCAGCCTTTCGGTTAACAGCCGAATGCGCTAACCGATTGCACCATAGAGACAACTTGCAAAAGCATGTACTAACAAAGGCTAAAAAGCATTCATCTAGAAAGTTTCCTAGAAAAAGGTTAAAAAGGCAATAATCTGGAGAGGTTTGCAAGATTTTTCTTCCATTGACCAACGAAGAAACACATTGGTACTTTCACATGATGAGTGAGTACTTCAGGATCTCTGACACTTATGTGAGCAGCAGAGTGGCGCAGCGGAAGCGTGCTGGGCCAATAACCCAGAGGTCGGTGGATCGAAACCATCCTCTGCTATGTGCACTTATTTTTTTGTTAATTAAATTCTTCCAAAACTGGAATTGATATTTTGACTCTTTTATTTTTACTTAAAGTACAATAACTTTTAACATTTTAATTTGTTTTAATAGTATATTGACAGCATTGTTTTCTTTCAGAAATCCACTTAATTTTCTTTACCCTATTACTGAAATGGTAATTGACAAAAACAAGCTACATTGTCACCAGAAGAGCAATGCAAAATGTACAATTGATATTTCAAAATCATCTTTCCAGCTTGAATTTCAATGATGCATTGGGGCAACGATTTTGTGAGAAACATCTTCACCCTTAAAGAAAGATTTTCTTAACTTCTTACCTGTGTGCTGATTAGATATCACCTGGTTTTCACATTAAACAGATTCACACTTGAGAAAGCAGCAAGGATGCAGTGAGGTTTATGTTTCCTGGTGTCAACCTGTATTATTTCAGTGGACATTGTAATGAGGATGCATCTTGCTGCCTTTCCAATGAAGCAAGTTTTAATCAGTAATAGGTGAAAAACCATTCCTACAAAGGTGTTAATCAGAGACTTGGCTTTGTGGACACTTTTCAGAGAGCAAATGTGTTAGCATAAAAATAAAGCCATAAAATGGAGAGCTGATTAATCACTCAATTGGATTTCTCTGCCTGCATAATTTTTTTTCTCTGCAACCCCATGCTAAATTGTGCTTCCTGTTTTTTATAAAATGACTTCATCAAATCTGACTCTGATTGCATCAGAGAAGGCCAGGTACCCTACACTATAAGAGGTGGTTTGAAATTCTGACTTGTCTACTTAAAGATCACCAAAATTTGATCACAAGGTCAATTACGTCCCTGGGTGGTATTGAAACACCAGCCTTTCGGTTAACAGCCGAATGCGCTAACCGATTGCACCACAGAGACAACTTGCAAAAGCATGTACTAACAAAGGCTAAAAAGCATTCATCTAGAAAGTTTCCTAGAAAAAGGTTAAAAAGGCAATAATCTGGAGAGTTTTGCAAGATTTTTCTTCCCTTGACCAACGAAGAAACACATTGGTACTTTCACATGATGAGTGAGTACTTCAGGATCTCTGACACTTACGTGGGCAGCAAAGTGGCGCAGCGAAAGCGTGCTGGGCCCATAACCCAGAGGTCGGTGGATCGAAACCATCCTCTGCTATGTGCACTTATTTTTTTGTTAATTAAATTCTTCCAAAACTGGGATTGATATTTTGACTCTTTTATTTTAACTTAAAGTACAATAACTTTTAACATTTTAATTTGTTTTAATAGTATATTGACAGCATTGTTTTCTTTCAGAAATCCACTTAATTTTCTTTACCCTATTACTGAAATGGTAATTGACAAAAACAAGCTACATTGTCACCAGAAGAGCAATGCAAAATGTACAATTGATATTTCAAAATCATCTTTCCAGCTTGAATTTCAATGATGCATTGGGGCAACGATTTTGTGAGAAACATCTTCACCCTTAAAGAAAGATTTTCTTAACTTCTTACCTGTGTGCTGATTAGATATCACCTGGTTTTCACATTAAACAGATTCCCACTTGAGAAAGCAGCAAGGATGCAGTGAGGTTTATGTTTCCTGGTGTCAACCTGTATTATTTCAGTGGACATTGTAATGAGGATGCATCTTGCTGCCTTTCCAATGAAGCAAGTTTTAATCAGTAATAGGTGAAAAACCATTCCTACAAAGGTGTTAATCAGAGACTTGGCTTTGTGGACACTTTTCAGAGAGCAAATGTGTTAGCATAAAAATAAAGCCATAAAATGGAGAGCTGATTAATCACTCAATTGGATTTCTCTGCCTGCATAATTTTTTTTCTCTGCAACCCCATGCTAAAATGTGCTTCCTGTTTTTTATAAAATGACTTAATCAAATCTGACTCTGATTGCATCAGAGAAGGCCAGGTACCCTACACTATAAGAGGTGGTTTGAAATTTTGACTTGTCTACTTATAGATCACCAAAATTTGATAACAAGGTCAATTACGTCCCTGGGTGGGATTGAACCACTAACCTTTCGGTTAACAGCCGAATGCGCTAACCGATTGCGCCACAGAGACAGCTTGCAAAAGCATGTGCTGACAAAGGCTAAAAAGCATTCATCTAGAAAGTTTCCTAGAAAAAGGTTAAAAAGGCAATAATCTGGAGAGTTTTGCAAGATTTTTCTTCCATTGACCAACGAAGAAACACATTGGTACTTTCACATGATGAGTGAGTACTTCAGGATCTCTGACACTTACATGAGCAGCAGAGTGGCGCAGCGGAAGCGTGCTGGGCCCATAACCCAGAGGCTGGTGGATCGAAACCATCCTCTGCTGTGTGCACTTATTTTTTTGTTAAATAAATTTTTCCAAAACTGGAATTGATATTTTGACTATTTTATTTTTACTTAAAGTACAATAACTTTTAACATTTTAATTTTTTTAATAGTATATTGACAGCATTGTTTTCTTTCAGAAATCCACTTAATTTTCTTTACCCTATTACTGAAATGGTAATTGACAAAAACAAGCTACATTGTCACCAGAAGAGCAATGCAAAATGTACAATTGATATTTCAAAATCATCTTTACAGCTTGAATTTCAATGATGCATTGGGGCAACGATTTTGTGAGAAACATCTTCACCCTTAAAGAAAGATTTTATTAACTTCTTACCTGTGTGCTGATTAGATATCACCTGGTTTTCACATTAAACAGATTCCCACTTGAGAAAGCAGCAAGGATGCAGTGAGGTTTATGTTTCCTGGTGTCAAACTGTATTATTTCAGTGGACATTGTAATGAGGATGCATCTTGCTGCCTTTCCAATGAAGCAAGTTTTAATCAGTAATAGGTGAAAAACCATTCCTACAAAGCTATTAATCAGAGACTTGCCTTTGTGGACACTTTTCAGAGAGCAAATGTGTTAGCATAAAAATAAAGCCATAAAATGGAGAGCTGATTAATCACTCAATTGGATTTCTCTGCCTGCATATTTTTTTTTCTCTGCAACCCCATGCTAAATTGTGCTTCCTGTTTTTTATAAAATGACTTTATCAAATCTGACTCTGATTGCATCAGAGAAGGCCAGGTACCCTACACTATAAGAGGTGGTTTGAAATTTTTACTTGTCTACTTAAAGATCACCAAAATTTGATCACAAGGTCAATTACATCCCTGGGTGGTATTGAACCACCAGCCTTTCGGTTAACAGCCGAATGCGCTAACCGATTGCACCATAGAGACAACTTGCAAAAGCATGTACTAACAAAGGCTAAAAAGCATTCATCTAGAAAGTTTCCTAGAAAAAGGTTAAAAAGGCAATAATCTGGAGAGGTTTGCAAGATTTTTCTTCCATTGACCAACGAAGAAACACATTGGTACTTTCACATGATGAGTGAGTACTTCAGGATCTCTGACACTTATGTGAGCAGCAGAGTGGCGCAGCGGAAGCGTGCTGGGCCCATAACCCAGAGGTCGGTGGATCGAAACCATCCTCTGCTATGTGCACTTATTTTTTTGTTAATTAAATTCTTCCAAAACTGGAATTGATATTTTGACTCTTTTATTTTTACTTAAAGTACAATAACTTTTAACATTTTAATTTGTTTTAATAGTATATTGACAGCATTGTTTTCTTTCAGAAATCCACTTAATTTTCTTTACCCTATTACTGAAATGGTAATTGACAAAAACAAGCTACATTGTCACCAGAAGAGCAATGCAAAATGTACAATTGATATTTCAAAATCATCTTTCCAGCTTGAATTTCAATGATGCATTGGGGCAACGATTTTGTGAGAAACATCTTCACCCTTAAAGAAAGATTTTCTTAACTTCTTACCTGTGTGCTGATTAGATATCACCTGGTTTTCACATTAAACAGATTCCCACTTGAGAAAGCAGCAAGGATGCAGTGAGGTTTATGTTTCCTGGTGTCAACCTGTATTATTTCAGTGGACATTGTAATGAGGATGCATCTTGCTGCCTTTCCAATGAAGCAAGTTTTAATCAGTAATAGGTGAAAAACCATTCCTACAAAGGTGTTAATCAGAGACTTGGCTTTGTGGACACTTTTCAGAGAGCAAATGTGTTAGCATAAAAATAAAGCCATAAAATGGAGAGCTGATTAATCACTCAATTGGATTTCTCTGCCTGCATAATTTTTTTTCTCTGCAACCCCATGCTAAATTGTGCTTCCTGTTTTTTATAAAATGACTTCATCAAATCTGACTCTGATTGCATCAGAGAAGGCCAGGTACCCTACACTATAAGAGGTGGTTTGAAATTCTGACTTGTCTACTTAAAGATCACCAAAACTTGATCACAAGGTCAATTACGTCCCTGGGTGGGATTGAACCACCAACCTTTCGGTTAACAGCTGAATGCGCTAACCGATTGCGCCACAGAGACAGCTTGCAAAAGCATGTGCTGACAAAGGCTAAAAAGCATTCATCTAGAAAGTTTCCTAGAAAAAGGTTAAAAAGGCAATAATCTGGAGAGTTTTGCAAGATTTTTCTTCCATTGACCAACGAAGAAACACATTGGTACTTTCACATGATGAGTGAGTACTTCAGGATCTCTGACACTTACATGAGCAGCAGAGTGGCGCAGCGGAAGCGTGCTGGGCCCATAACCCAGAGGCTGGTGGATCGAAACCATCCTCTGCTGTGTGCACTTATTTTTTTGTTAATTAAATTTTTCCAAAACTGGAATTGATATTTTGACTATTTTATTTTTACTTAAAGTACAATAACTTTTAACATTTTAATTTTTTTTAATAGTATATTGACAGCATTGTTTTCTTTCAGAAATCCACTTAATTTTCTTTACCCTATTACTGAAATGGTAATTGACAAAAACAAGCTACATTGTCACCAGAAGAGCAATGCAAAATGTACAATTGATATTTCAAAATCATCTTTACAGCTTGAATTTCAATGATGCATTGGGGCAACGATTTTGTGAGAAACATCTTCACCCTTAAAGAAAGATTTTCTTAACTTCTTACCTGTGTGCTGATTAGATATCACCTGGTTTTCACATTAAACAGATTCCCACTTGAGAAAGCAGCAAGGATGCAGTGAGGTTTATGTTTCCTGGTGTCAAACTGTATTATTTCAGTGGACATTGTAATGAGGATGCATCTTGCTGCCTTTCCAATGAAGCAAGTTTTAATCAGTAATAGGTGAAAAACCATTCCTACAAAGCTGTTAATCAGAGACTTGCCTTTGTGGACACTTTTCAGAGAGCAAATGTGTTAGCATAAAAATAAAGCCATCAAATGGAGAGCTGATTAATCACTCAATTGGATTTCTCTGCCTGCATATTTTTTTTTCTCTGCAACCCCATGCTAAATTGTGCTTCCTGTTTTTTATAAAATGACTTAATCAAATCTGACTCTGATTGCATCAGAGAAGGCCAGGTACCCTACACTATAAGAGGTGGTTTGAAATTTTGACTTGTCTACTTAAAGATCAGCAAAATTTGATCACAAGGTCAATTACGTCCCTGGGTGGTATTGAAACACCAGCCTTTCGGTTAACAGCCGAATGCGCTAACCGATTGCACCACAGAGACAACTTGCAAAAGCATGTACTAACAAAGGCTAAAAAGCATTCATCTAGAAAGTTTCCTAGAAAAAGTTTAAAAAGGCAATAATCTGGAGAGTTTTGCAAGATTTTTCTTCCATTGACCAACGAAGAAACACATTGGTACTTTCACATGATGAGTGAGTACTTCAGGATCTCTGACACTTACGTGGGCAGCAGAGTGGCGCAGCGGAAGCGTGCTGGGCCCATAACCCAGAGGTCGGTGGATCGAAACCATCCTTTGCTATGTGCACTTATTTTTTTGTTAATTAAATTCTTCCAAAACTGGAATTGATATTTTGACTCTTTTATTTTTACTTAAAGTACAATAACTTTTAACATTTTAATTTGTTTTAATAGTATATTGACAGCATTGTTTTCTTTCAGAAATCCACTTAATTTTCTTTACCCTATTACTGAAATGGTAATTGACAAAAACAAGCTACATTGTCACCAGAAGAGCAATGCAAAATGTACAATTGATATTTCAAAATCATCTTTCCAGCTTGAATTTCAATGATGCATTGGGGCAACGATTTTGTGAGAAACATCTTCACCCTTAAAGAAAGATTTTCTTAACTTCTTACCTGTGTGCTGATTAGATATCACCTGGTTTTCACATTAAACAGATTCCCACTTGAGAAAGCAGCAAGGATGCAGTGAGGTTTATGTTTCCTGGTGTCAACCTGTATTATTTCAGTGGACATTGTAATGAGGATGCATCTTGCTGCCTTTCCAATGAAGCAAGTTTTAATCAGTAATAGGTGAAAAACCATTCCTACAAAGGTGTTAATCAGAGACTTGGCTTTGTGGACACTTTTCAGAGAGCAAATGTGTTAGCATAAAAATAAAGCCATAAAATGGAGAGCTGATTAATCACTCAATTGGATTTCTCTGCCTGCATAATTTTTTTTCTCTGCAACCCCATGCTAAATTGTGCTTCCTGTTTTTTATAAAATGACTTAATCAAATCTGACTGCATCAGAGAAGGCCAGGTACCCTACACTATAAGAGGTGGTTTGAAATTTTGACTTGTCTACTTAAAGATCACCAAAATTTGATCACAAGGTCAATTACGTCCCTGGGTGTGATTGAACCACCAACCTTTCGGTTAACAGCCAAATGCGCTAACCGATTGCGCCACAGAGACAGCTTGCAAAAGCATGTGCTGACAAAGACTAAAAAGCATTCATCTAGAAAGTTTCCTAGAAAAAGGTTAAAAAGGCAATAATCTGGAGAGTTTTGCAAGATTTTTCTTCCATTGACCAACGAAGAAACACATTGGTACTTTCACATGATGAGTGAGTACTTCAGGATCTCTGGCACTTACATGAGCAGCAGAGTGGCGCAGCGGAAGCGTGCTGGGCCCATAACCCAGAGGTCGGTGGATCGAAACCATCCTCTGCTATGTGCACTTATTTTTTTGTTAATTAAATTCTTCCAAAACTGGAATTGATATTTTGACTCTTTTATTTTTACTTAAAGTACAATAACTTTTAACATTTTAATTTGTTTTAATAGTATATTGATAGCATTGTTTTCTTTCAGAAATCCACTTAATTTTCTTTACCCTATTACTGAAATGGTAATTGACAAAAACAAGCTACATTGTCACCAGAAGAGCAATGCAAAATGTACAATTGATATTTCAAAATCATCTTTCCAGCTTGAATTTCAATGATGCATTGGGGCAACGGTTTTGTGAGAAACATCTTCACCCTTAAAGAAAGATTTTATTAACTTCTTACCTGTGTGCTGATTAGATATCACCTGGTTTTCACATTAAACAGATTCCCACTTGAGAAAGCAGCAAGGATGCAGTGAGGTTTATGTTTCCTGGTGTCAACCTGTATTATTTCAGTGGACATTGTAATGAGGATGCATCTTGCTGCCTTTCCAATGAAGCAAGTTTTAATCAGTAATAGGTGAAAAACCATTCCTACAAAGGTGTTAATCAGAGACTTGGCTTTGTGGACACTTTTCAGAGAGCAAATGTGTTAGCATAAAAATAAAGCCATAAAATGGAGAGCTGATTAATCACTCAATTGGATTTCTTTGCCTGCATAATTTTTTTTCTCTGCAACCCCAATGCTAAATTGTGCTTCCTGTTTTTTATAAAATGACTTAATCAAATATGACTCTGATTGCATCAGAGAAGGCCAGGTACCCTACACCATAAAAGGTGGTTTGAAATTTTGACTTGTCTACTTAAAGATCAGCAAAATTTGATCACAAGGTCAATTACGTCCCTCGGTGGGATTGAACCACCAACCTTTCGGTTAACAGCCGAATGCGCTAACCGATTGCACCACAGAGACAGCTTGCAAAAGCATCTACTGACAAAGGCTAAAAAGCATTCATCTAGAAAGTTTCCTAGAAAAAGGTTAAAAAGGCAATAATCTGGAGAGTTTTGCAAGATTTTTCTTCCATTGACCAACGAAGAAACACATTGGTACTTTCACATGATGAGTGAGTACTTCAGGATCTCTGACACTTACATGAGCAGCAGAGTGGCGCAGCGGAAGCGTGCTGGGCCCATAACCCAGAGGTCGGTGGATCGAAACCATCCTCTGCTATGTGCACTTATTTTTTGGTTAATTAAATTCTTCCAAAACTGGAATTGATATTTTGACTCTTTTATTTTTACTTAAAGTACAATAACTTTTAACATTTTAATTTGTTTTAATAGTATATTGACAGCATTGTTTTCTTTCAGAAATCCACTTAATTTTCTTTACCCTATTACTGAAATGGTAATTGACAAAAACAAGCTACATTGTCACCAGAAGAGCAATGCAAAATGTACAATTGATATTTCAAAATCATCTTTCCAGCTTGAATTTCAATGATGCATTGGGGCAACGATTTTGTGAGAAACATCTTCACCCTTAAAGAAAGATTTTCTTAACTTCTTACCTGTGTGCTGATTAGATATCACCTGGTTTTCACATTAAACAGATTCCCACTTGAGAAAGCAGCAAGGATGCAGTGAGGTTTATGTTTCCTGGTGTCAACCTGTATTATTTCAGTGGACATTGTAATGAGGATGCATCTTGCTGCCTTTCCAATGAAGCAAGTTTTAATCAGTAATAGGTGAAAAACCATTCCTACAAAGGTGTTAATCAGAGACTTGGCTTTGTGGACACTTTTCAGAGAGCAAATGAATTAGCATAAAAATAAAGCCATAAAATGGAGAGCTGATTAATCACTCAATTGGATTTCTCTGCCTGCATAATTTTTTTTCTCTGCAACCCCAATGCTAAATTGTGCTTCCTGTTTTTTATAAAATGACTTAATCAAATCTGACTCTGATTGCATCAGAGAAGGCCAGGTACCCTACACCATAAAAGGTGGTTTGAAATTTTGACTTGTCTACTTAAAGATCACCAAAATTTGATCACAGGGTCAATTACGTCCCTGGGTGGGATTGAACCACCAACCTTTCGGTTAACAGCCGAATGCGCTAGCCGATTGCACCACAGAGACAGCTTGCAAAAGCTTCTACTGACAAAGGCTAAAAAGCATTCATCTAGAACGTTTCCTAGAAAAAGGTTAAAAAGGCAATAATCTGGAGAGTTTTGCAAGATTTTTCTTCCATTGACCAACGAAGAAACACATTGGTACTTTCACATGATGAGTGAGTACTTCAGGATCTCTGACACTTATGTGAGCAGCAGAGTGGCGCAGCGGAAGCGTGCTGGGCCCATAACCCAGAGGTCGGTGGATCGAAACCATCCTCTGCTATGTGCACTTATTTTTTTGTTAATTAAATTCTTCCAAAACTGGAATTGATATTTTGACTCTTTTATTTTTACTTAAAGTACAATAACTTTTAACATTTTAATTTGTTTTAATAGTATATTGACAGCATTGTTTTCTTTCAGAAATCCACTTAATTTTCTTTACCCTATTACTGAAATGGTAATTGACAAAAACAAGCTACATTGTCACCAGAAGAGCAATGCAAAATGTACAATTGATATTTCAAAATCATCTTTCCAGCTTGAATTTCAATGATGCATTGGGGCAACGATTTTGTGAGAAACATCTTCACCCTTAAAGAAAGATTTTATTAACTTCTTACCTGTGTGCTGATTAGATATCACCTGGTTTTCACATTAAACAGATTCCCACTTGAGAAAGCAGCAAGGATGCAGTGAGGTTTATGTTTCCTGGTGTCAACCTGTATTATTTCAGTGGACATTGTAATGAGGATGCATCTTGCTGCCTTTCCAATGAAGCAAGTTTTAATCAGTAATAGGTGAAAAAACATTCCAACAAAGGTGTTAATCAGAGACTTGGCTTTGTGGACACTTTTCAGAGAGCAAATGTGTTAGCATAAAAATAAAGCCATAAAATGGAGAGCTTATTAATCACTCAATTGGATTTCTCTGCCTGCATATTTTTTTTTCTCTGCAACCCCATGCTAAATTGTGCTTCCTGTTTTTTATAAAATGACTTAATCAAATCTGACTCTGATTGCATCAGAGAAGGCCAGATACCCTACACTATAAGAGGTGGTTTGAAATTTTGACTTGTCTACTTAAAGATCACCAAAATTTGATCACAAGGTCAATTACGTCCCTGGGTGTGATTGAACCACCAACCTTTCGGTTAACAGCCGAATGCGCTAACCGATTGCGCCACAGAGACAGCTTGCAAAAGCATGTGCTGACAAAGGCTAAAAAGCATTTATCTAGAAAGTTTCCTAGAAAAAGGTTAAAAAGGCAATAATCTGGAGAGTTTTGCAAGATTTTTCTTCCATTGACCAACGAAGAAACACATTGGTACTTTCACATGATGAGTGAGTACTTCAGGATCTCTGGCACTTACATGAGCAGCAGAGTGGCGCAGCGGAAGCGTGCTGGGCCCATAACCCAGAGGTCGGTGGATCGAAACCATCCTCTGCTATGTGCACTTATTTTTTGGTTAATTAAATTCTTCCAAAACTGGAATTGATATTTTGACTCTTTTATTTTTACTTAAAGTACAATAACTTTTAACATTTTAATTTGTTTTAATAGTATATTGACAGCATTGTTTTCTTTCAGAAATCCACTTAATTTTCTTTACCCTATTACTGAAATGGTAATTGACAAAAACAAGCTACATTGTCACCAGAAGAGCAATGCAAAATGTACAATTGATATTTCAAAATCATCTTTCCAGCTTGAATTTCAATGATGCATTGGGGCAACGATTTTGTGAGAAACATCTTCACCCTTAAAGAAAGATTTTCTTAACTTCTTACCTGTGTGCTGATTAGATATCACCTGGTTTTCACATTAAACAGATTCCCACTTGAGAAAGCAGCAAGGATGCAGTGAGGTTTATGTTTCCTGGTGTCAACCTGTATTATTTCAGTGGACATTGTAATGAGGATGCATCTTGCTGCCTTTCCAATGAAGCAAGTTTTAATCAGTAATAGGTGAAAAACCATTCCTACAAAGGTGTTAATCAGAGACTTGGCTTTGTGGACACTTTTCAGAGAGCAAATGTGTTAGCATAAAAATAAAGCCATAAAATGGAGAGCTGATTAATCACTCAATTGGATTTCTCTGCCTGCATAATTTTTTTTCTCTGCAACCCCAATGCTAAATTGTGCTTCCTGTTTTTTATAAAATGACTTAATCAAATATGACTCTGATTGCATCAGAGAAGGCCAGGTACCCTACACCATAAAAGGTGGTTTGAAATTTTGACTTGTCTACTTAAATATCACCAAAATTTGATCACAAGGTCAATTACAGATGTGTCCACTATTACCTTTCTGAAAAAACTATCATGGCCTGCCGTTCATGGCACGAGATAAGCTTTCCTCTTAAGATATACACGGCAAGTACCACTTTTCAGACAGCAGGTGGCATTTTCAGAAACTGAGCAAGCAGAAAGTCTGATAAAGAGATTCTAGAGGGAGTAGTTCAGACCTGATTCTAGCAGCATTTTATTTGCAAATGGGCAAAATCATGGGGGTCATTCCGAAATGATCGCACGCTAGGTTGTTTTGCAGCATTGCGATCAGGTCGAAACTGCACATGCGTACGCACCTCAATGCGCATGTGCGTCGTACGGGTACAAAGCGGATCATTGCTGAGCAATGGATTTAACGAAGAATCGATTCGCACAGCAGATCGCAAGGAGATTGATAGGAAGAGGGCATTTGTGGGTGGCAACTGAACGCTTTCTTGGAGTGTTTGGAAAAACGCAGGCGTGTCCAAGCGTTTGCAGGGCAGGTGTCTGACGTCAATTCCGGACACGAACAGGCTAAAGTGTATGCCCCGAATTTACATCAGACACCCACCCTGCAAACGCATAGACACACCTGCGTTTTTCCAAACACTCCCAGAAAACGGTCAGTTGACATCCACAAATGTTTTCTTCCAGTCAATCTCCTTGCGATTGTCTGTGCGAATGGATTCTTCATTAAATCCATTGCTCAGCAACGATCCACTTTGTACCTGTGCGACGCACCTGCGTATTGCGGGGCACACACATGCGCAGTTATGTCCTGATCGCAGCTCAACAAAACAACCTAGCGTGCAATCAGGCCTGCATGACCCCCATGGTTTTGCCCATCTTCTAACAAAATTGCAGCTATGGGGGGGTCATTCCGAGTTGATCGTAGCCCTGCAAAATTTTGCAGGGCTACGATCAGGAACAAAGACATGCGGGGGATGCCCAGCACAGGGCCAGTCCGCCCCGCAGGTCAGTTACGCCCCCTCCCCCCCTGCAGAAGTGCAAAAGTATTGCACAGCGGCGATGCTTTTGTACTTCAGGAGTAGCTCCCGGCCAGCGCAGCTTTAGCGTGCTGGCCGGGAGCTACTCATTACTACACGGCCCGAAGCGGCTGGTCAGCAGCAGCGATCGGGTCAGAATGACCCCCATGAGCCGTATGTGCAGGGCAATTTATCCATCATGCACACGGGAATATCAGCTGCAGCAGCTAATTGTGAAGTATTAATATTTTTCCAATACATCTCTCATACTAACTTCCAACATGTACCTGGCTCAATGTTGCCTATATGTTTAAAAAAATCTTTTTCCTTGTGATTGATAATGTGCTGATGAAGAGTTCATACAAACTCCACACAGAGATTCAATATAGAAATTATGATACTAACTAAAAGGCACTATTGATACTTGTCATTTTTTGCAATTGTTTGGTGGTTAAGGTGCGAGTAGAGAGAATTTTTGGTATTTCAATACCACATATATTTCACTGGGATCCGGTCTGAAGATCGACAGTGTCTGCCATACAAGTGGGTGCTGCGTCTGTCTGCCACAAATCGGTCCAGCGCTGAGGCTGTGTTGCCGTAATAAGTCACTGGGTGCTCTGTCTGCCATACAAGTGGGTGCTGTGCCTGTCTGCCACAAATCAGTCCTGTGCTAGGGCTGTGCTCCATAAGTCAGTGGGTGCTCTGCCTGCCATACAAGTGGGTGAAGAAACATGAGACCCAGGGCCTGATCAGCCATAAGGCTGCAGCCTGGATAGCTGAGTACTGGGGGGGCGCAGCACCGGCACAATAGATGCTTAGGCTCTACCTACTACTGGAAGCTGCAGATTCCATGCAGACAGCATGGAAGACGGCCCTTATAGGAGACAGATGCCAGGGGTATTACTAGACCATTACCCAGCGCTACCCAGAATGAGCATGTAACCCCCTGGCTCTAAGCATATAACCCCTATGGCAAAAAGCATATGTAACCCCTGGCAACGAGCATGTAACCCCTGGCAACGAGCATGTGACCGGGTCAGACTTCCGGTCAGCAGAATCAAGGATGCCGGTGGCTTCTCCTCCCACCTCTAGCCACCAACAGCACCGTGGGCAGCAACATGGACATCCATATGTGCAGGGCAATTTATCCATCAGGCACACGGGAATATCAGCAGCGGCAGCTAATTGTGAAGTATTAATATATCTCCAATACATGTGGGAGTGCCAGTAGTGTCCTCGGTGCAGAGGTGTAGGTGGTGTAATCAGTGCAGGAGGGCTGGCAGTATCCCCAGTGCAGGAGTGTCAGTAGTGCGGGAGATGTCCTCCTTGCACTTGGTTGATGGTACCGTGGACACTTCTGGCACTCCCGCACTGCCAGCACCCCATAACTACTGCAAGGAGGACACCTCCCACACTGCCGACAATGCCGACACCCCTGAACTCCTTCACCGAGGACACTTCTGGCACTCCCACACTGCCGACACTCCTGAACTCCTGCACTAAGGACACCTCCAGTACTCCCGAACTGCCCACACTGCCAGCACCCCTGCACTGAGGACACTGCCCGCACTGCCGGCGCCCCTAAACTCCTGCACTGAGGACACCTCCCACACTGCCAACACTGCTGGCATCCCTGCACCGAGGACACGTCTGGCACTCCAACACTGCCGACACCTCTGAACTCCTGCACTAAGGACACCTCCAGTACTCCCGCGCTGCCGACACAGCCAGCACCCCTGAACTCCTGCAAGGAGGACACCTCCTGCACTGCTGACACTGCCGGCACCCCTGAACTTCTGCAAGGAGGACACCTGCTGCACTCCCACACAGCCGACACCTCTGAACTCCTGCACTAATGCTAGCCATACATCAGACCAACTTTTCTCCAACACTCCAAACTTCCAACCATCCAACTTGTCTGTTCAACTAAAACAGTGCCCCACACATCTCACCAACTTTTTACCAGTGCTCCACACATCTAACCAACTTTTCATCAGACCAACCAACCTTCCAACTTCTGTCCAACTTGTGATGTCACCGAAGTAGGCGGACAGTGCCTGCCTACAGTTCTTCAGTTTTGTTTTGTTTTTTAATTTCAAAACATGCAGAAGTGTCTTTTTTCAGTGAAACTGGGCTTTTCTTTCACCACCATACATTTATTAGATTTACTTATTTTTATACTGAACTATGGATACCAGCATGGTTGGGCTGCCAAGGCAAATATATATATATATATATATATATATGATGTTGATATTCGGCACTCCCAATGTAGTAAAATGTACAGCTTGCCTGGTGCCCTCTTTTTTGGAGGCACAAGTATTTTTTATATATTTTTAAAAAGATTATATATATATATATATATATATTTTTTTTTTTAATGGAATGGGGAAAAACCCCCAAAAAATTGCGTGGGGTCCCCCCTCCAAAGCATAACCAGCCTCGGGCTCTTCGAGCCGGTCCTGGTTCTAAAAATCCGGGGGGGAAACGGACAGGGGATCCCCCGTATTTTTAAAACTAGCACCGGGCTCTGCGCCTGGTGCTGGTGCAAAAAATACGGGGGACAAAAAGAGTAGGGGTCCCCCGTATTTTTTACACCAGCATCGGGCTCCACTAGCTGGACAGATAATGCCACAGCCGGGGGTCACTTTTATACAGTGCCCTGCGGCCGTGGCATTAAATATCCAACTAGTCACCCCTGGCCGGGGTACCCTGGGGGAGTGGGGACCCCTTCAATCAAGGGGTCCACCCCCCAGCCACCCAAGGGCCAGGGGTGAAGCCCGAGGCTGTCCCCCCCATCCAAAGGCTGCGGATGGGGGGCTGATAGCCTTGAGAAAATTGAAAGAATATTGTTTTTTCCAGTAGTACTACAAGTCCCAGCAAGCCTCCCCCGCAAGCTGGTACTTGGAGAACCACAAGTACCAGCATGCGGGAGAAAAACGTGCCCGCTGGTACCTGTAGTTCTAATGGGAAAAAAATACCCAAATAAAAACAGGAGACACACACCGTGACAGTAAAACTTTATTTCACACATGTCGACACACACATACTTACCTATGTTGACTGTTTTCTGCCCAGCGATATCGGTGATCACACGGGCTCACCAAGATCACTCAGCACACAGAGCTGCACCAGCGATGTGTGCTGAGCGATCTGTCACTGCCCGTGTTTGCAATAGAGAAAACATGGGTGATGACTAGATCTTTCAAGCATGCAGGGACGCACATCACTATCGCTATAGTCCATACACACATAGCGATTTGTGCTGTATTTCTAAGTGACTCAGCAAATCAATTAGAAAAGCAGCCCAAATCGCTATGTGTGTGTGATCGTATTCAGGTCATTCTGATGTACAGTATTGCCAGCTTTAGAGTCCAGTTCTTAATTGTGTAGGTGTGAAAATCTCAGTGTGAGAGGCCTTTGAAGTAGATTCCTTGGGGAATAGAGATACAGCACAGTAACATGAATTCTGGGTGGGGGAAGGGCTGCTGTCCTGGAATTTGAAATAAACAGTGAACTTTTAGCAATTCAGAGCCTCAGTTTATTAATGCAAAAATTGGAGTTATTTGTTACTCAGAGCACAGAGGTGAATGAAGTCTAAAGTGACATTAAAGAATAAGTTAATTAAAACCTAATAGTGCTACAAGGTAACGGAACATATTATAAGACTTTGCAATGACAAAATAATTCCAACTAAATAGTATAAATATACTGTAAGTTAGACAAAACTGAATGCAATCACTTGGATGCTTTGTACAATCCATACACAATTACAGTATACAGTGTTGCAGAGGTGACTACTTTTTTTTTTTAAACAATTTTCAAGATTGCATAACAAATGTAATACTAGGGTGAAGTACATGTTACAGATAAAATATAACAAATTAATTAATTTAAGCAGGTAGTCTAATTTTGATATTTAAAGCATTTGCAGAAAGGATGAGTACGATAGGTAAAGGGTCCTTTATGCAAATTCTATGCATTATTCGTTTGCGTACTGTCTTTTTTGATGTGTCGACATATGGCCTGTCGACCAATATTGGTCGACCTAATGACTGTTGACCTTCTTTTTGTCGACAATATGATCCATTCCAATTACATGCAGCTGGCTTGTCCATTTCTTTCTATAATCACTGGCAGCACAGAAAATAAATGGTCTACATAATTATTACAGGTCTCCAATGTAAGTACGTTTTTCCAAAATGTATTGATGCCATCAATCAGTTGCTCTTTTGTCCTTGGCTTACATTGAGAACGAATATAACTTTTCATTTGAGACCACACTAGCTCGATAGGATTCATGTCCGGTGATCTGTGAAAAGTCAATAAAGGGAGAGAATTTAAAAATGGAATATTTGGCATTTCATGCTTTACAGGAAGCATCAGTCTACAGGGCAAAACTGTACTTACTCTGGTGGTGTGCGTTGCCAAATGATGCCTTTTTCCTCTATGAATTTGGCCGAAGCACTATGTTTTGGATCATTGTCCTGGAACATTCGATGTCCAGATGACCAATACTTTCTTACATACGGCACTAAAGTATCATTAATGATCATGGACTGGAAGAATGTTTTATCCATGATACCTGACGTAGAACAATAAAAAAAACAGGATTTTATAAGTGTCCTCGGTGCAGGGGTCCCATCAGTGTCGGCAGTACGGGAGATGTCCTCAGTCCATGAGAGCTAACAATAGGTGTGCCGGCAGGGTAGCGGTGTCGGCAGTGTGGGAGGTGTCCTCAGTGTAGGAGTGCTGGCAATAGGTGTGCCGGCAGAATGGGGGTGTCGGCAGTGTCAACAGTGCGGAAGGTGTCCTCATTGCAGGAGTTTAGGGGTGCCGGCAGTGTGGGGTTGCCGGAAGTGTCCTCGGTGTAGAAGTGCCAGCAGTGCGGGAGGTGTCCTCAGTCCATGAGTGCTAGCAATAGGTGTGCCGGCAGGGCAGGGATGTCGGCAGTGCAAAAGGTGTCCTCATTGCAGGAGTGCCGGCAGTGAGGGCGGTGTTCTCATTGCAGGAGTTCAGGGGTGCCGGCAGTGTGGGAGTGCCGGAAGTGTCCTCAGTGCAGGGGTGCCGGCAGTGTCGGCAGTGCAGGAGGTGTCCTTAGTGCAGGAATTCTGGCAGTATCCCCAGTGCAGGAGTGTCAGCAGTGCAGGCAGTGCCGGTGGTGTCCTCAGTGCAGGGGTGTCGGCAGTGTGGGAGTACTGGAGGTGTCCTTAGTGCAGGAGTTCAGGGGTGTCGGCAGTTTGGGAGTGCCAGAAGTGTCCTTGGTGCAGGGGTTCCAGCAGTGTTGGCAGTGTGGGAGGTGTCCTCAGTGCAAGAGTTCAAGGGTGCTGGCAGTGTCGGCAGTGTGGGAGTGTCTGAAGTGTCCTCGGTGCAGGGGTGCCAGCAGTGCGGGAGGTGTCCTCAGTCTAGGAGTGCTGGCAGTATCCCCAGTGCAGGTGTGCCGGCAGTGTCGACAGTGCGGGAGGTGTCCTTAGTGCAGGAATTCTGACAGTATCCCCAGTGCAGGAGTGTCAGCAGTGAAGGCAGTGCCGGTGGTGTCCTCAGTGCAGGGGTGTCGGCAGTGCAGGAGTACTGGAGGTGTCCTTAGTGCAAGAGTTCAGGGGTGTCGGCAGTTTGGGAGTGCCAGAAGTGTCCTCGGTGCAGGGGTTCCAGCAGTGTTGGCAGTGTGGGAGGTGTCCCCAGTGCAGGAGTTCAGGGGTGCTGGCAGTGTGGGAGTGTTGGAAGTGTCCTCGGTGCAGTGGTGCCAGCAGTGCGGGAGGTTTCCTCAGTCTAGGAGTGCTGGCAGTATCCCCAGTGCAGGTGTGCCGGCAGTGTCGACAGTGCGGGAGGTGTCCTTATTGCAGGAATTCTGACAGTATCCCCAGTGCAGGAGTGTCAGCAGTGCAGGCAGTGCCGGTGGTGTCCTCAGTGCAGGGGTGTCGGCAGTGTCGGCAGTGCGGGAGTACTGGAGGTGTCCTTAGTGCAAGAGTTCAGGGGTGTCGGCAGTTTGGGAGTGCCAGAAGTGTCCTCGGTACAGGGGTTCCAGCAGTGTTGGCAGTGTGGGAGGTGTCCCCAGTGCAGGAGTTCAGGGGTGCTGGCAGTGTCGGCAGTGTGGGAGTGTCGGAAGTGTCCTCGGTGCAGGGGTGCCAGCAGTGCGGGAGGTGTCCTCAGTCTAGGAGTGCTGGCAGTATCCCCAGTGCAGGTGTGCCGGCAGTGTCGACAGTGCGGGAGGTGTCCTTTGTGCAGGAATTCTGACAGTATCCCCAGTGCAGGAGTGTCAGCAGTGCAGGCAGTGCCGGTGGTGTCCTCAGTGCAGGGGTGTCGGCAGTGTCGGCAGTGCGGGAGTAATGGAGGTGTCCTAAGTGCAAGAGTTCAGGGGTGTCGGCAGTGTGGGAGTGTCGGAAGTGTCCTTGGTGCAGGGGTGCCAGCAGTGCGGGAGGTGTCCTCAGTCTAGGAGTGCTGGCAGTATCCCCAGTGCAGGTGTGCCGGCAGTGTCGACAGTGCGGGAGGTGTCCTTTGTGCAGGAATTCTGACAGTATCCCCAGTGCAGGAGTGTCAGCAGTGCAGGCAGTGCCGGTGGTGTCCTCAGTGCAGGGGTGTCGGCAGTGTCGGCAGTGCGGGAGTAATGGAGGTGTCCTAAGTGCAAGAGTTCAGGGGTGTCGGCAGTTTGGGAGTGCCAGAAGTGTCCTCGGTGCAGGGGTTCCAGCAGTGTTGGCAGTGTGGGAGGTGTCCCCAGTGCAGGAGTTCAGGGGTGCTGGCAGTGTCGGCAGTGTGGGAGTGTCGGAAGTGTCCTCGGTGCAGGGGTGCCAGCAGTGCGGGAGGTGTCCTCAGTCTAGGAGTGCTGGCAGTATCCCCAGTGCAGGTGTGCCGGCAGTGTCGACAGTGCGGGAGGTGTCCTCATTGCAGGAATTCAGGGGTGCCGGCAGTGTGGGGTTGCCGGAAGTGTCCTCGGTGTAGAAGTGCCGGCAGTGCGGGAGGTGTCCTCAGTCCATGAGTGCTAGCAATAGGTGTGCCGGCAGGGCAGGGGTGTCAGCAGTGCAAAAGGTGTCCTCATTGCAGGAGTGCTGGCAGTGAGGGCGGTGTCCTTATTGCAGGAGTTCAGGGGTGCCAGCAGTGTGGGAGTGCCGGAAGTGTCCTCTGTGCAGGGGTGCCGGCAGTGTCGGCAGTGCAGGAGGTGTCCTCAGTGCAGGAATGCTGGCAGTATACCCAGTGCAGGAGTGTCGGCAGTGCGGGAAGTGCCGGCGGTGTCCTCAGTGCAGGGGTACCGGCAGTGTCGGCAGTGCGGGAGTACTGGAGGTGTCCTTAGTGCAGGAGTTCAAGGGTGTCGGCCGTGTGGGAGTGCCAGAAGTGTCCTTGGTGCGAGAGGTGTCTTCAGTGCAGGAGTGCTGGCAGTATCCCCAGCGCAGGGGTGCCAGAAGTGTCAGCAGTCAGGGGTGCAGGCAGTGTGGGAGTGCCGGAAGTGTCCTCAGTGCAAAAGTGCCGGCAGTGTCCGCAGTGCAGGAGGTGTCCTCAGCGCAGGAGTGCTGGCAGCATCCCCAGTGCAGGGGTGCCGGCAGTGTGGGAAGTGCCAGCGGTGTCCTCAGTGCAGGGGTGCCGGTGACTTACTTACCTGCTGCAACATTTTCAGCCTGTTCGGTCCTGGCTCTGACGTCAAACACCCGTCCTGGACACGCCTGCGTTTCTCTCACTACACCCGCGTTTTCTTACCCCCCCCCCCCCACCCCGAAAACGGCTGCAAACGGTGAGTTGATGCCCAGGTACCCCCTCCGCCTGTCAATCTTCGTGCGATCATTGCAGCGATCGCTTTTTTCGGTTCCAGCGTCGTTTCCCGTCGATGGCCGTGCGTGCGCATAGCGGCCGTCGCACATGTGCAGTAGGGACCCGATTGCAGCTGTGCGAACGACAACACGCTGCGATTGGGTCATAATGACCCCCTAAGTCCAGAACTACTTAGAAACTGCACAACATTTTTTACCATAACAGGACTGCACAAGTGATCAAAGCCTTGGTATGGGGAAAAAAACAACCCCCATAGGCGGAGGTTAGTTTGTCGCACGGGCTGAAAAAAGCATCTTCGTCTGATCAACTCGTAATGAGGCCCTTTATTTGGAAATATTTTATCATTGCAAAATCTTATAATATGTTCTTTTACTCTATAGCACTAAGGTTTTTATTAACTTATTGTTTAATTTCACTTTAGATTTCATTCACCTCTGTGCTTTGAGCAACATACTGTATAGTAAGCAGGGACGTGCCCACCGCACGTCACTGATAGTAACATCCCCCAGCCAGGATAAAATCTGTAACCCCCAAGGAGTCTACTTCAAAGGCCTCTCACACTGAGATTTTCACACCTACACAATTAGCAATTAGACTTTAAAGCTGGCCATACTGATTACAGTGTCTAATTAACAGCAATATTAGTGCAAAGCTATGTTACGTGATGCACTGGCCACCCAGTGGTGAAACTATAAATTGTCACGAATTGTCACGGCACAATATGACGGCACAAAAGCACAAGGAATATATGTCATGCCAAATTTACTACCATAGCTCTGTTTTCAGAAAGGTAATAGTGGACATATCTGTACGTCCCTGGGTGGGATTGAACCACCAACCTTTCGGTTAACAGCCGAATGCGCTAACCGATTGCACCACAGAGACAGCTTGCAAAAGCATCTACTGACAAAGGCTAAAAAGCATTCATCTAGAAAGTTTCCTAGAAAAAGGTTAAAAAGGCAATAATCTGGAGAGTTTTGCAAGATTTTTCTTCCATTGACCAACGAAGAAACACATTGGTACTTTCACATGATGAGTGAGTACTTCAGGATCTCTGACACTTATGTGAGCAGCAGAGTGGCGCAGCGGAAGCGTGCTGGGCCCATAACCCAGAGGTCGGTGGATCAAAACCATCCTTTGCTATGTGCACTTATATTTTTGTTAATTAAATTCTTCCAAAACTGGAATTGATATTTTGACTCTTTTATTTTTACTTAAAGTACAATAACTTTTAACATTTTAATTTGTTTTAATAGTATATTGACAGCATTGTTTTCTTTCAGAAATCCACTTAATTTTCTTTACCCTATTACTGAAATGGTAATTGACAAAAACAAGCTACATTGTCACCAGAAGAGCAATGCAAAATGTACAATTGATATTTCAAAATCATCTTTCCAGCTTGAATTTCAATGATGCATTGGGGCAACGATTTTGTGAGAAACATCTTCACCCTTAAAGAAAGATTTTATTAACTTCTTACCTGTGTGCTGATTAGATATCACCTGGTTTTCACATTAAACAGATTCCCACTTGAGAAAGCAGCAAGGATGCAGTGAGGTTTATGTTTCCTGGTGTCAACCTGTATTATTTCAGTGGACATTGTAATGAGGATGCATCTTGCTGCCTTTCCAATGAAGCAAGTTTTAATCAGTAATAGGTGAAAAACCATTCCTACAAAGGTGTTAATCAGAGACTTGGCTTTGTGGACACTTTTCAGAGAGCAAATGTGTTAGCATAAAAATAAAGCCATAAAATGGAGAGCTGATTAATCACTCAATTGGATTTCTCTGCCTGCATAATTTTTTTTCTCTGCAACCCCAATGCTAAATTGTGCTTCCTGTTTTTTATAAAATGACTTAATCAAATATGACTCTGATTGCATCAGAGAAGGCCAGGTACCCTACACCATAAAAGGTGGTTTGAAATTTTGACTTGTCTACTTAAAGATCAGCAAAATTTGATCACAAGGTCAATTACGTCCCTGGGTGGGATTGAACCACCAACCTTTCGGTTAACAGCCGAATGCACTAACAGATTGCACCACAGAGACAGCTTGCAAAAGCATCTACTGACAAAGGCTAAAAAGCATTCATCTAGAAAGTTTCCTAGAAAAAGGTTAAAAAGGCAATAATCTGGAGAGTTTTGCAAGATTTTTCTTCCATTGACCAACGAAGAAACACATTGGTACTTTCACATGATGAGTGAGTACTTCAGGATCTCTGACACTTATGTGAGCAGCAGAGTGGCGCAGCGGAAGCGTGCTGGACCCATAACCCAGAGGTCGGTGGATCAAAACCATCCTTTGCTATGTGCACTTATTTTTTTGTTAATTAAATTCTTCCAAAACTGGAATTGATATTTTGACTCTTTTATTTTTACTTAAAGTACAATAACTTTTAACATTTTAATTTGTTTTAATAGTATATTGACAGCATTGTTTTCTTTCAGAAATCCACTTAATTTTCTTTACCCTATTACTGAAATGGTAATTGACAAAAACAAGCTACATTGTCACCAGAAGAGCAATGCAAAATGTACAATTGATATTTCAAAATCATCTTTCCAGCTTGAATTTCAATGATGCATTGGGGCAACGATTTTGTGAGAAACATCTTCACCCTTAAAGAAAGATTTTATTAACTTCTTACCTGTGTGCTGATTAGATATCACCTGGTTTTCACATTAAACAGATTCCCACTTGAGAAAGCAGCAAGGATGCAGTGAGGTTTATGTTTCCTGGTGTCAACCTGTATTATTTCAGTGGACATTGTAATGAGGATGCATCTTGCTGCCTTTCCAATGAAGCAAGTTTTAATCAGTAATAGGTGAAAAAACATTCCAACAAAGGTGTTAATCAGAGACTTGTCTTTGTGGACACTTTTCAGAGAGCAAATGTGTTAGCATAAAAATAAAGCCATAAAATGGAAAGCTGATTAATCACTCAATTGGATTTCTCTGCCTGCATATTTTTTTTTCTCTGCAACCCCATGCTAAATTGTGCTTCCTGTTTTTTATAAAATGACTTAATCAAATCTGACTCTGATTGCATCAGAGAAGGCCAGGTACCCTACACTATAAGAGGTGGTTTGAAATTTTGACTTGTCTACTTAAAGATCAGCAAAATTTGATCACAAGGTCAATTACGTCCCTGGGTGGTATTGAACCACCAGCCTTTCGGTGAACAGCCGAATGCGCTAATCGATTGCACCACAGAGACAACTTGCAAAAGCATGTACTAACAAAGGCTAAAAAGCATTCATCTAGAAAGTTTCCTAGAAAAAGGTTAACAAGGCAATAATCTGGAGAGTTTTGCAAGATTTTTCTTCCATTGACCAACGAAGAAACACATTGGTACTTTCACATGATGAGTGAGTACTTCAGGATCTCTGACACGTACATGAGCAGCAGAGTGGCGCAGCGGAAGCGTGCTGGGCCCATAACCCAGAGGTCGGTGGATCGAAACCATCCTCTGCTATGTGCACTTATTTTTTGGTTAATTAAATTCTTCCAAAACTGGAATTGATATTTTGACTCTTTTATTTTTACTTAAAGTACAATAACTTTTAACATTTTAATTTGTTTTAATAGTATATTGACAGCATTGTTTTCTTTCAGAAATCCACTTAATTTTCTTTACCCTATTACTGAAATGGTAATTGACAAAAACAAGCTACATTGTCACCAGAAGAGCAATGCAAAATGTACAATTGATATTTCAAAATCATCTTTCCAGCTTGAATTTCAATGATGCATTGGGGCAACGATTTTGTGAGAAACATCTTCACCCTTAAATAAAGATTTTCTTAACTTCTTACCTGTGTGCTGATTAGATATCACCTGGTTTTCACATTAAACAGATTCCCACTTGAGAAAGCAGCAAGGATGCAGTGAGGTTTATGTTTCCTGGTGTCAACCTGTATTATTTCAGTGGACATTGTAATGAGGATGCATCTTGCTGCCTTTCCAATGAAGCAAGTTTTAATCAGTAATAGGTGAAAAACCATTCCTACAAAGGTGTTAATCAGAGACTTGGCTTTGTGGACACTTTTCAGAGAGCAAATGTGTTAGCATAAAAATAAAGCCATAAAATGGAGAGCTGATTAATCACTCAATTGGATTTCTCTGCCTGCATAATTTTTTTTCTCTGCAACCCCAATGCTAAATTGTGCTTCCTGTTTTTTATAAAATGACTTAATCAAATATGACTCTGATTGCATCAGAGAAGGCCAGGTACCCTACACCATAAAAGGTGGTTTGAAATTTTGACTTGTCTACTTAAAGTTCAGCAAAATTTGATCACAAGGTCAATTACGTCCCTGGGTGGGATTGAACCACCAACCTTTCGGTTAACAGCCAAATGCGCTAACCGATTGCACCACAGAGACAGCTTGCAAAAGCATCTACTGACAAAGGCTAAAAAGCATTCATCTAGAAAGTTTCCTAGAAAAAGGTTAAAAAGGCAATAATCTGGAGAGTTTTGCAAGATTTTTCTTCCATTGACCAACGAAGAAACACATTGGTACTTTCACATGATGAGTGAGTACTTCAGGATCTCTGACACTTATGTGAGCAGCAGAGTGGCGCAGCGGAAGCGTGCTGGACCCATAACCCAGAGGTCGGTGGATCAAAACCATCCTTTGCTATGTGCACTTATTTTTTTGTTAATTAAATTCTTCCAAAACTGGAATTGATATTTTGACTCTTTTATTTTTACTTAAAGTACAATAACTTTTAACATTTTAATTTGTTTTAATAGTATATTGACAGCATTGTTTTCTTTCAGAAATCCACTTAATTTTCTTTACCCTATTACTGAAATGGTAATTGACAAAAACAAGCTACATTGTCACCAGAAGAGCAATGCAAAATGTACAATTGATATTTCAAAATCATCTTTCCAGCTTGAATTTCAATGATGCATTGGGGCAACGATTTTGTGAGAAACATCTTCACCCTTAAAGAAAGATTTTATTAACTTCTTACCTGTGTGCTGATTAGATATCACCTGGTTTTCACATTAAACAGATTCCCACTTGAGAAAGCAGCAAGGATGCAGTGAGGTTTATGTTTCCTGGTGTCAACCTGTATTATTTCAGTGGACATTGTAATGAGGATACATCTTGCTGCCTTTCCAATGAAGCAAGTTTTAATCAGTAATAGGTGAAAAAAACATTCCAACAAAGGTGTTAATCAGAGACTTGGCTTTGTGGACACTTTTCAGAGAGCAAATGTGTTAGCATAAAAATAAAGCCTTAAAATGGAGAGCTGATTAATCACTCAATTGGATTTCTCTGCCTGCATATTTTTTTTTCTCTGCAACCCCATGCTAAATTGTGCTTCCTGTTTTTTATAAAATGACTTAATAAAATCTGACTCTGATTGCATCAGAGAAGGCCAGGTACCCTACACTATAAGAGGTGGTTTGAAATTTTGACTTGTCTACTTAAAGATCAGCAAAATTTGATCACAAGGTCAATTACGTCCCTGGGTGGTATTGAACCACCAGCCTTTCGGTGAACAGCCGAATGCGCTAATCGATTGCACCACAGAGACAACTTGCAAAAGCATGTACTAACAAAGGCTAAAAAGCATTCATCTAGAAAGTTTCCTAGAAAAAGGTTAACAAGGCAATAATCTGGAGAGTTTTGCAAGATTTTTCTTCCATTGACCAACGAAGAAACACATTGGTACTTTCACATGATGAGTGAGTACTTCATTATCTCTGACACTTACATGAGCAGCAGAGTGGCGCAGCGGAAGCGTGCTGGGCCCATAACCCCGAGGTCGGTGGATCGAAACCATCCTCTGCTATGTGCACTTATTTTTTTGTTAATTAAATTCTTCCAAAACTGGAATTGATATTTTGACTCTTTTATTTTTACTTAAAGTACAATAACTTTTAACATTTTAATTTGTTTTAATAGTATATTGACAGCATTGTTTTCTTTCAGAAATCCACTTAATTTTCTTTACCCTATTACTGAAATGGTAATTGACAAAAACAAGCTACATTGTCACCAGAAGAGCAATGCAAAATGTACAATTGATATTTCAAAATCATCTTTCCAGCTTGAATTTCAATGATGCATTGGGGCAACGATTTTGTGAGAAACATCTTCACCCTTAAATAAAGATTTTCTTAACTTCTTACCTGTGTGCTGATTAGATATCACCTGGTTTTCACATTAAACAGATTCCCACTTGAGAAAGCAGCAAGGATGCAGTGAGGTTTATGTTTCCTGGTGCCAACCTGTATTATTTCAGTGGACATTGTAATGAGGATGCATCTTGCTGCCTTTCCAATGAAGCAAGTTTTAATCAGTAATAGGTGAAAAACCATTCCTACAAAGGTGTTAATCAGAGACTTGGCTTTGTGGACACTTTTCAGAGAGCAAATGTGTTAGCATAAAAATAAAGCCATAAAATGGAGAGCTGATTAATCACTCAATTGGATTTCTCTGCCTGCATAATTTTTTTTCTCTGCAACCCCATGCTAAATTGTGCTTCCTGTTTTTTATAAAATGACTTAATCAAATCTGACTCTGATTGCATCAGAGAAGGCCAGGTACCCTACACTATAAGAGGTGGTTTAAAATTTTGACTTGTCTACTTAAAGATCACCAAAAATTGATCACAAGGTCAATTACGTCCCTGGGTGGGATTGAACCACCAACCTTTCGGTTAACAGCCGAATGCGCTAACCGATTGCGCCACAGAGACAGCTTGCAAAAGCATGTGCTGACAAATGCAAAAAAGCATTCATCTAGAAAGTTTCCTAGAAAAAGGTTAAAAAGGCAATAATCTGGAGAGTTTTGCAAGATTTTTCTTCCATTGACCAACGAAGAAACACATTGGTACTTTCACATGATGAGTGAGTACTTCAGGATCTCTTGCACTTACATGAGCAGCAGAGTGGCGCAGCGGAAGCGTGCTGGGCCCATAACCCAGAGGCCGGTGGATCGAAACCATCCTCTGCTGTGTGCACTTATTTTTTTGTTAATTAAATTCTTCCAAAACTGGAATTGATATTTTGACTATTTTATTTTTACTTAAAGTACAATAACTTTTAACATTTTAATTTTTGTTAATAGTATATTGACAGTATTGTTTTCTTTCAGAAATCCACTTAATTTTCTTTACCCTATTACTGAAATGGTAATTGACAAAAACAAGCTACATTGTCATCAGAAGAGCAATGCAAAATGTACAATTGATATTTCAAAATCATCTTTCCAGCTTGAATTTCAATGATGCATTGGGGCAACGATTTTGTGAGAAACATCTTCACCCTTAAAGAAAGATTTTCTTAACTTCTTACCTGTGTGCTGATTAGATATCACCTGGTTTTCACATTAAACAGATTCACACTTGAGAAAGCAGCAAGGATGCAGTGAGGTTTATGTTTCCTGGTGTCAAACTGTATTATTTCAGTGGACATTGTAATGAGGATGCATCTTGCTGCCTTTCCAATGAAGCAAGTTTTAATCAGTAATAGGTGAAAAACCATTCCTACAAAGGTGTTAATCAGAGACTTGCCTTTGTGGACACTTTTCAGAGAGCAAATGTGTTAGCATAAAAATAAAGCCATAAAATGGAGAGCTGATTAATCACTCAATTGGATTTCTCTGCCTGCATATTTTTTTTTCTCTGCAACCCCATGCTAAATTGTGCTTCCTGTTTTTATAAAATGACTTAATCAAATCTGACTCTGATTGCATCAGAGAAGGCCAGGTACCCTACACTATAAGAGGTGGTTTGAAATTTTGACTTGTCTACTTAAAGATCAGCAAAATTTGATCACAAGGTCAATTACGTCCCTGGGTGGTATTGAAACACCAGCCTTTCGGTTAACAGCCGAATGCGCTAACCGATTGCACCACAGAGACAACTTGCAAAAGCATGTACTAACAAAGGCACAAAAGCATTCATCTAGAAAGTTTCCTAGAAAAAGGTTAAAAAGGCAATAATCTGGAGAGTTTTGCAAGATTTTTCGTCCATTGACCAACGAAGAAACACATTGGTACTTTCACATGATGAGTGAGTACTTCAGGATGTCTGAAACTTACGTGGGCAGCAGAGTGGCGCAGCGGAAGCGTGCTGGGCCCATAACCCAGAGGTCGGTGGATCGAAACCATCCTCTGCTATGTGCACTTATATTTTTGTTAATTAAATTCTTCCAAAACTGGAATTGATATTTTGACTCTTTTATTTTTACTTAAAGTACAATAACTTTTAACATTTTAATTTGTTTTAATAGTATATTGACAGCATTGTTTTCTTTCAGAAATCCACTTAATTTTCTTTACCCTATTACTGAAATGGTAATTGACAAAAACAAGCTACATTGTCACCAGAAGAGCAATGCAAAATGTACAATTGATATTTCAAAATCATCTTTCCATCTTGAATTTCAATGATGCATTGGGGCAACGATTTTGTGAGAAACATCTTCACCCTTAAAGAAAGATTTTCTTAACTTCTTACCTGTGTGCTGATTAGATATCACCTGGTTTTCACATTAAACAGATTCCCACTTGAGAAAGCAGCAAGGATGCAGTGAGGTTTATGTTTCCTGGTGTCAACCTGTATTATTTCAGTGGACATTGTAATGAGGATGCATCTTGCTGCCTTTCCAATGAAGCAAGTTTTAATCAGTAATAGGTGAAAAACCATTCCAACAAAGGTGTTAATCAGAGACTTGGCTTTGTGGACACTTTTCAGAGAGCAAATGTGTTAGCATAAAAATAAAGCCATAAAATGGAGAGCTGATTAATCACTCAATTGGATTTCTCTGCCTGCATATTTTTTTTCTCTGCAACCCCATGCTAAATTGTGCTTCCTGTTTTTTATAAAATGACTTAATCAAATCTGACTCTGATTGCATCAGAGAAGGCCAGGTACCCTACACTATAAGAGGTGGTTTGAAATTTTAACTTGTCTACTTAAAGATCAGCAAAATTTGATCACAAGGTCAATTACGTCCCTGGGTGGTATTGAACCACCAGCCTTTCGGTTAACAGCCGAATGCGCTAACCGATTGCACCACAGAGACAACTTGCAAAAGCATGTACTAACAAAGGCTAAAAAGCATTCATCTAGAAAGTTTCCTAGAAAAAGGTTAAAAAGGCAATAATCTGGAGAGTTTTGCAAGATTTTTCTTCCATTGACCAACGAAGAAACACATTGGTACTTTCACATGATGAGTGAGTACTTCAGGATCTCTTACACTTACATGAGCAGCAGAGTGGCGCAGCGGAAGCGTGCTGGGCCCATAACCCAGAGGCCGGTGGATCGAAACCATCCTCTGCTGTGTGCACTTATTTTTTTGTTAATTAAATTCTTCCAAAACTGGAATTGATATTTTGACTCTTTTATTTTTACTTAAAGTACAATAACTTTTAACATTTTAATTTTTTTTAATAGTATATTGACAGTATTGTTTTCTTTCAGAAATCCACTTAATTTTCTTTACCCTATTACTGAAATGGTAATTGACAAAAACAAGCTACATTGTCACCAGAAGAGCAATGCAAAATGTACAATTGATATTTCAAAATCATCTTTCCAGCTTGAATTTCAATGATGCATTGGGGCAACGATTTTGTGAGAAACATCTTCACCCTTAAAGAAAGATTTTCTTAACTTCTTACCTGTGTGCTGATTAGATATCACCTGGTTTTCACATTAAACAGATTCACACTTGTGAAAGCAGCAAGGATGCAGTGAGGTTTATGTTTCCTGGTGTCAAACTGTATTATTTCAGTGGACATTGTAATGAGGATGCATCTTGCTGCCTTTCCAATGAAGCAAGTTTTAATCAGTAATAGGTGAAAAACCATTCCTACAAAGGTGTTAATCAGAGACTTGCCTTTGTGGACACTTTTCAGAGAGCAAATGTGTTAGCATAAAAATAAAGCCATAAAATGGAGAGCTGATTAATCACTCAATTGGATTTCTCTGCCTGCATATTTTTTTTCTCTGCAACCCCATGCTAAATTGTGCTTCCTGTTTTTTATAAAATGACTTAATCAAATCTGACTCTGATTGCATCAGAGAAGGCCAGGTACCCTACACTATAAGAGGTGGTTTGAAATTTTGACTTGTCTACTTAAAGATCAGCAAAATTTGATCACAAGGTCAATTACGTCCCTTGGTGGTATTGAACCACCAGCCTTTCGGTTAACAGCCGAATGCGCTAACCGATTGCACCACAGAGACAACTTGCAAAAGCATGTACTAACAAAGGCTAAAAAGCATTCATCTAGAAAGTTTCCTAGAAAAAGGTTAAAAAGGCAATAATCTGGAGAGTTTTGCAAGATTTTTCTTCCATTGACCAACGAAGAAACACATTGGTACTTTCACATGATGAGTGAGTACTTCAGGATCTCTTACACTTACATGAGCAGCAGAGTGGCGCAGCGGAAGCGTGCTGGGCCCATAACCCAGAGGCCGGTGGATCGAAACCATCCTCTGCTGTGTGCACTTATTTTTTTGTTAATTAAATTCTTCCAAAACTGGAATTGATATTTTGACTCTTTTATTTTTACTTAAAGTACAATAACTTTTAACATTTTTTTTTTTTAATAGTATATTGACAGTATTGTTTTCTTTCAGAAATCCACTTAATTTTCTTTACCCTATTACTGAAATGGTAATTGACAAAAACAAGCTACATTGTCACCAGAATTGCAATGCAAAATGTACAATTGATATTTCAAAATCATCTTTCCAGCTTGAATTTCAATGATGCATTGGGGCAACGATTTTGTGAGAAACATCTTCACCCTTAAAGAAAGATTTTCTTAACTTCTTACCTGTGTGCTGATTAGATATCACCTGGTTTTCACATTAAACAGATTCACACTTGAGAAAGCAGCAAGGATGCAGTGAGGTTTATGTTTCCTGGTGTCAAACTGTATTATTTCAGTGGACATTGTAATGAGGATGCATCTTGCTGCCTTTCCAATGAAGCAAGTTTTAATCAGTAATAGGTGAAAAACCATTCCTACAAAGGTGTTAATCAGAGACTTGCCTTTGTGGACACTTTTCAGAGAGCAAATGTGTTAGCATAAAAATAAAGCCATAAAATGGAGAGCTGATTAATCACTCAATTGGATTTCTCTGCCTGCATATTTTTTTTCTCTGCAACCCCATGCTAAATTGTGCTTCCTGTTTTTTATAAAATGACTTAATCAAATCTGACTCTGATTGCATCAGAGAAGGCCAGGTACCCTACACTATAAGAGGTGGTTTGAAATTTTGACTTGTCTACTTAAAGATCAGCAAAATTTGATCACAAGGTCAATTACGTCCCTGGGTGGTATTGAAACACCAGCCTTTCGGTTAACAGCCGAATGCGCTAACCGATTGCACCACAGAGACAACTTGCAAAAGCATGTACTAACAAAGGCTAAAAAGCATTCATCTAGAAAGTTTCCTAGAAAAAGGTTAAAAAGGCAATAATCTGGACAGTTTTGCAAGATTTTTCTTCCATTGACCAACGAAGAAACACATTGGTACTTTCACATGATGAGTGAGTACTTCAGGATCTCTGACACTTACGTGGGCAGCAGAGTAGCGCAGCGGAAGCATGCTGGGCCCATAATCCAGAGGTCGTTGGATCGAAACCATCCTCTGCTATGAGCACTTATTTTTTTGTTAATTAAATTCTTCCAAAACTGGAATTGATATTTTGACTCTTTTATTTTTACTTAAAGTACAATAACTTTTAACATTTTAATTTGTTTTAATAGTATATTGACAGCATTGTTTTCTTTCAGAAATCCACTTAATTTTCTTTACCCTATTACTGAAATGGTAATTGACAAAAACAAGCTACATTGTCACCAGAAGAGCAATGCAAAATGTACAATTGATATTTCAAAATCATCTTTCCAGCTTGAATTTCAATGATGCATTGGGGCAACGATTTTGTGAGAAACATCTTCACCCTTAAAGAAAGATTTTCTTAACTTCTTACCTGTGTGCTGATTAGATATCACCTGGTTTTCACATTAAACAGATTCCCACTTGAGAAAGCAGCAAGGATGCAGTGAGGTTTATGTTTCCTGGTGTCAACCTGTATTATTTCAGTGGACATTGTAATGAGGATGCATCTTGCTGCCTTTCCAATGAAGCAAGTTTTAATCAGTAATAGGTGAAAAACCATTCCAACAAAGGTGTTAATCAGAGACTTGGCTTTGTGGACACTTTTCAGAGAGCAAATGTGTTAGCATAAAAATAAAGCCATAAAATGGAGAGCTGATTAATCACTCAATTGGATTTCTCTGCCTGCATAATTTTTTTTCTCTGCAACCCCATGCTAAATTGTGCTTCCTGTTTTTTATAAAATGACTTAATCAAATCTGACTCTGATTGCATCAGAGAAGGCCAGGTACCCTACACTATAACAGGTGGTTTGAAATTTTGACTTGTCTACTTAAAGATCACCAAAATTTGATCACAAGGTCAATTATGTCCCTGGGTGGGATTGAATCACCAACCTTTCGGTTAACAGCCGAATGCGCTAACCGATTGCGCCACAGAGACAGCTTGCAAAAGCATGTGCTGACAAAGGCTAAAAAGCATTCATCTAGAAAGTTTCCTAGAAAAAGGTTAAAAAGGCAATAATCTGGAGAGTTTTGCAAGATTTTTCGTCCATTGACCAACGAAGAAACACATTGGTACTTTCACATGATGAGTGAGTACTTCAGGATGTCTGAAACTTACGTGGGCAGCAGAGTGGCGCAGCGGAAGCGTGCTGGGCCCATAAGCCAGAGGTCGGTGGATCGAAACCATCCTCTGCTATGTGCACTTATATTTTTGTTAATTAAATTCTTCCAAAACTGGAATTGATATTTTGACTCTTTTATTTTTACTTAAAGTACAATAACTTTTAACATTTTAATTTGTTTTAATAGTATATTGACAGCATTGTTTTCTTTCAGAAATCCACTTAATTTTCTTTACCCTATTACTGAAATGGTAATTGACAAAAACAAGCTACATTGTCACCAGAAGAGCAATGCAAAATGTACAATTGATATTTCAAAATCATCTTTCCAGCTTGAATTTCAATGATGCATTGGGGCAACGATTTTGTGAGAAACATCTTCACCCTTAAAGAAAGATTTTCTTAACTTCTTACCTGTGTGCTGATTAGATATCACCTGGTTTTCACATTAAACAGATTCCCACTTGAGAAAGCAGCAAGGATGCAGTGAGGTTTATGTTTCCTGGTGTCAACCTGTATTATTTCAGTGGACATTGTAATGAGGATGCATCTTGCTGCCTTTCCAATGAAGCAAGTTTTAATCAGTAATAGGTGAAAAACCATTCCAACAAAGGTGTTAATCAGAGACTTGGCTTTGTGGACACTTTTCAGAGAGCAAATGTGTTAGCATAAAAATAAAGCCATAAAATGGAGAGCTGATTAATCACTCAATTGGATTTCTCTGCCTGCATATTTTTTTTCTCTGCAACCCCATGCTAAATTGTGCTTCCTGTTTTTTATAAAATGACTTAATCAAATCTGACTCTGATTGCATCAGAGAAGGCCAGGTACCCTACACTATAAGAGGTGGTTTGAAATTTTGACTTGTCTACTTAAAGATCAGCAAAATTTGATCACAAGGTCAATTACGTCCCTGGGTGGTATTGAACCACCAGCCTTTCGGTTAACAGCCGAATGCGCTAACCGATTGCACCACAGAGACAACTTGCAAAAGCATGTACTAACAAAGGCTAAAAAGCATTCATCTAGAAAGTTTCCTAGAAAAAGGTTAAAAAGGCAATAATCTGGAGAGTTTTGCAAGATTTTTCTTCCATTGACCAACGAAGAAACACATTGGTACTTTCACATGATGAGTGAGTACTTCAGGATCTCTGAAACTTACGTGGGCAGCAGAGTAGCGCAGCGGAAGCGTGCTGGGCCCATAATCCAGAGGTCGTTGGATCGAAACCATCCTCTGCTATGAGCACTTATTTTTTTGTTAATTAAATTCTTCCAAAACTGGAATTGATATTTTGACTCTTTTATTTTTACTTAAAGTACAATAACTTTTAACATTTTAATTTGTTTTAATAGTATATTGACAGCATTGTTTTCTTTCAGAAATCCACTTAATTTTCTTTACCCTATTACTGAAATGGTAATTGACAAAAACAAGCTACATTGTCACCAGAAGAGCAATGCAAAATGTACAATTGATATTTCAAAATCATCTTTCCAGCTTGAATTTCAATGATGCATTGGGGCAACGATTTTGTGAGAAACATCTTCACCCTTAAAGAAAGATTTTCTTAACTTCTTACCTGTGTGCTGATTAGATATCACCTGGTTTTCACATTAAACAGATTCCCACTTGAGAAAGCAGCAAGGATGCAGTGAGGTTTATGTTTCCTGGTGTCAACCTGTATTATTTCAGTGGACATTGTAATGAGGATGCATCTTGCTGCCTTTCCAATGAAGCAAGTTTTAATCAGTAATAGGTGAAAAACCATTCCAACAAAGGTGTTAATCAGAGACTTGGCTTTGTGGACACTTTTCAGAGAGCAAATGTGTTAGCATAAAAATAAAGCCATAAAATGGAGAGCTGATTAATCACTCAATTGGATTTCTCTGCCTGCATATTTTTTTTCTCTGCAACCCCATGCTAAATTGTGCTTCCTGTTTTTTATAAAATGACTTAATCAAATCTGACTCTGATTGCATCAGAGAAGGCCAGGTACCCTACACTATAAGAGGTGGTTTGAAATTTTGACTTGTCTACTTAAAGATCAGCAAAATTTGATCACAAGGTCAATTACGTCCCTGGGTGGGATTGAATCACCAACCTTTCGGTTAACAGCCGAATGCGCGAACCGATTGCACCACAGAGACAGCTTGCAAAAGCATGTGCTGACAAAGGCTAAAAAGCATTCATCTAGAAAGTTTCCTAGAAAAAGGTTAAAAAGGCAATAATCTGGAGAGTTTTGCAAGATTTTTCTTCCATTGACCAACGAAGAAACACATTGGTACTTTCACATGATGAGTGAGTACTTCAGGATCTCTGACACTTACGTGAGCAGCAGAGTGGCGCAGCGGAAGCGTGCTGGGCCCATAACCCAGTGGTCGGTGGATCGAAACCATCCTCTGCTATGTGCACTTATTTTTTTGTTAATTAAATTCTTCCAAAACTGGAATTGATATTTTGACTCTTTTATTTTTACTTAAAGTACAATAACTTTTAACATTTTAATTTGTTTTAATAGTATATTGACAGCATTGTTTTCTTTCAGAAATCCACTTAATTTTCTTTACCCTATTACTGAAATGGTAATTGACAAAAACAAGCTACATTGTCACCAGAAGAGCAATGCAAAATGTACAATTGATATTTCAAAATCATCTTTCCATCTTGAATTTCAATGATGCATTGGGGCAACGATTTTGTGAGAAACATCTTCACCCTTAAAGAAAGATTTTCTTAACTTCTTACCTGTGTGCTGATTAGATATCACCTGGTTTTCACATTAAACAGATTCCCACTTGAGAAAGCAGCAAGGATGCAGTGAGGTTTATGTTTCCTGGTGTCAACCTGTATTATTTCAGTGGACATTGTAATGAGGATGCATCTTGCTGCCTTTCCAATGAAGCAAGTTTTAATCAGTAATAGGTGAAAAACCATTCCTACAAAGGTGTTAATCAGAGACTTGGCTTTGTGGACACTTTTCAGAGAGCAAATGTGTTAGCATAAAAATAAAGCCATAAAATGGAGAGCTGATTAATCACTCAATTTGATTTCTCTGCCTGCATAATTTTTTTCTCTGCAACCCCATGCTAAATTGTGCTTCCTGTTTTTTATAAAATGACTTAATCAAATCTGACTCTGATTGCATCAGAGAAGGCCAGGTACCCTACACTATAACAGGTGGTTTGAAATTTTGACTTGTCTACTTAAAGATCACCAAAATTTGATCACAAGGTCAATTACGTCCCTGGGTGGGATTGAACCAGCAACCTTTCGGTTAACAGCCGAATGCGCTAACCGATTGCACCACAGAGACAGCTTGCAAAAGCATGTGCTGACAAAGGCTAAAAAGCATTCATCTAGAAAGTTTCCTAGAAAAAGGTTAAAAAGGCAATAATCTGGAGAGTTTTGCAAGATTTTTCTTCCATTGACCAACGAAGAAACACATTGGTACTTTCACATGATGAGTGAGTACTTCAGGATCTCTGACACTTATGTGAGCAGCAGAGTGGCGCAGCGGAAGCGTGCTGGGCCCATAACCCAGATGTCGGTGGATCGAAACCATCCTCTGCTATGTGCACTTATTTTTTTTTTTTTTATTAAATTCTTCCAAAACTGGAATTGATATTTTGACTCTTTTATTTTTACTTAAAGTACAATAACTTTTAACATTTTAATTTGTTTTAATAGTATATTGACAGCATTGTTTTCTTTCAGAAATCCACTTAATTTTCTTTACCCTATTACTGAAATGGTAATTGACAAAAACAAGCTACATTGTCACCAGAAGAGCAATGCAAAATGTACAATTGATATTTCAAAATCATCTTTCCATCTTGAATTTCAATGATGCATTGGGGCAACGATTTTGTGAGAAACATCTTCACCCTTAAATAAAGATTTTCTTAACTTCTTACCTGTGTGCTGATTAGATATCACCTGGTTTTCACATTAAACAGATTCCCACTTGAGAAAGCAGCAAGGATGCAGTGAGGTTTATGTTTCCTGGTGTCAACCTGTATTATTTCAGTGGACATTGTAATGAGGATGCATCTTGCTGCCTTTCCAATGAAGCAAGTTTTAATCAGTAATAGGTGAAAAACCATTCCTACAAAGGTGTTAATCAGAGACTTGGCTTTGTGGACACTTTTCAGAGAGCAAATGTGTTAGCATAAAAATAAAGCCATAAAATGGAGAGCTGATTAATCACTCAATTGGATTTCTCTGCCTGCATAATTTTTTTTCTCTGCAACCCCATGCTAAATTGTGCTTCCTGTTTTTTATAAAATGACTTAATCAAATCTGACTGCATCAGAGAAGGCCAGGAACCCTACACTATAAGAGGTGGTTTGAAATTTTGACTAGTCTACTTAAAGATCACCAAAGTTTGATCACAAGGTCAATTACGTCCCTGGGTGGGATTGAACCACCAACCTTTCGGTTAACAGCCGAATGCGCTAACCGATAGCGCCACAGAGACAGCTTGCAAAAGTATGTGCTGACAAAGGCTAAAAAGCATTCATCTAGAAAGTTTCCTAGAAAAAGGTTACAAAGGCAATAATCTGGAGAGTTTTGCAAGATTTTTCTTCCATTGACCAACGAAGAAACACATTGGTACTTTCACATGATGAGTGAGTACTTCAGGATCTCTGACACTTACATGAGAAGCAGAGTGGCGCAGCGGAAGCGTGCTGGGCCCATAACCCAGAGGTCGGTGGATCGAAACCATCCTCTGCTATGTGCATTTATTTTTTTTGTTAATAAAATTCTTCCAAAACTGGAATTGATATTTTGACTCTTTTATTTTTACTTAAAGTACAATAACTTTTAACATTTTAATTTGTTTTAATAGTATATTGACCGCATTGTTTTCTTTCAGAAATCCACTTAATTTTCTTTACCCTATTACTGAAATGGTAATTGACAAAAACAAGCTACATTGTCACCAGAAGAGCAATGCAAAATGTACAATTGATATTTCAAAATCATCTTTCCAGCTTGAATTTCAATGATGCATTGGGGCAACGATTTTGTGAGAAACATCTTCACCCTTAAAGAAAGATTTTCTTAACTTCTTACCTGTGTGCTGATTAGATATCACCTGGTTTTCACATTAAACAGATTCCCACTTGAGAAAGCAGCAAGGATGCAGTGAGGTTTATGTTTCCTGGTGTCAAACTGTATTATTTCAGTGGACATTGTAATGAGGATGCATCTTGCTGCCTTTCCAATGAAGCAAGTTTTAATCAGTAATAGGTGAAAAACCATTCCTACAAAGGTGTTAATCAGAGACTTGCCTTTGTGGACACTTTTCAGAGAGCAAATGTGTTAGCATAAAAATAAAGCCATAAAATGGAGAGCTGATTAATCACTCAATTGGATTTCTCTTCCTACATATTTTTTTTTCTCTGCAACCCTATGCTAAATTGTGCTTCCTGTTTTTTATAAAATGACTTAATCAAATCTGACTGCATCAGAGAAGGCCAGGTACCCTACACTATAAGAGGTGGTTGAAATTTTGACTTGTCTACTTAAAGATCACCAAAATTTGATCACAAGGTCAATTACGTCCCTGGGTGGGATTGAACCACCAACCTTTCTGTTAACTGCCGAATGCGCTAACCGATTGCGCCACAGAGACAGATTCCAAAAGCATGTGCTGACAAAGGCTAAAAAGCATTCATCTAGAAAGTTTCCTAGAAAAAGGTTAAAAAGGCAATAATCTGGAGAGTTTTGCAAGATTTTTCTTCCATTGTCCAACGAAGAAACACATTGGTACTTTCACATGATGAGTGAGTACTTCAGGATCTCTGACACTTATGTGAGCAGCAGAGTGGCGCAGCGGAAGCGTGCTGGGCCCATAACCCAGAGGTCGGTGGATCGAAACCATCCTCTGCTATGTGCACTTATTTTTTTTTTTTAATTAAATTCTTCCAAAACTGGAATTGATATTTTGACTCTTTTATTTTTACTTAAAGTACAATAACTTTTAACATTTTAATTTGTTTTAATAGTATATTGACAGCATTGTTTTCTTTCAGAAATCCACTTAATTTTCTTTACCCTATTACTGAAATGGTAATTGACAAAAACAAGCTACATTGTCACCAGAAGAGCAATGCAAAATGTACAATTGATATTTCAAAATCATCTTTCCATCTTGAATTTCAATGATGCATTGGGGCAACGATTTTGTGAGAAACATCTTCACCCTTAAAGAAAGATTTTCTTAACTTCTTACCTGTGTGCTGATTAGATATCACCTGGTTTTCACATTAAACAGATTCCCACTTGAGAAAGCAGCAAGGATGCAGTGAGGTTTATGTTTCCTGGTGTCAACCTGTATTATTTCAGTGGACATTGTAATGAGGATGCATCTTGCTGCCTTTCCAATGAAGCAAGTTTTAATCAGTAATAGGTGAAAAACCATTCCTACAAAGGTGTTAATCAGAGACTTGGCTTTGTGGACACTTTTCAGAGAGCAAATGTGTTAGCATAAAAATAAAGCCATAAAATGGAGAGCTGATTAATCACTCAATTGGATTTCTCTGCCTGCATAATTTTTTTTCTCTGCAACCCCATGCTAAATTGTGCTTCCTGTTTTTTATAAAATGACTTAATCAAATCTGACTGCATCAGAGAAGGCCAGGAACCCTACACTATAAGAGGTGGTTTGAAATTTTGACTAGTCTACTTAAAGATCACCAAAGTTTGATCACAAGGTCAATTACGTCCCTGGGTGGGATTGAACCACCAACCTTTTGGTTAACAGCCGAATGCGCTAACCGATAGCGCCACAGAGACAGCTTGCAAAAGTATGTGCTGACAAAGGCTAAAAAGCATTCATCTAGAAAGTTTCCTAGAAAAAGGTTACAAAGGCAATAATCTGGAGAGTTTTGCAAGATTTTTCTTCCATTGACCAACGAAGAAACACATTGGTACTTTCACATGATGAGTGAGTACTTCAGGATCTCTGACACTTACATGAGAAGCAGAGTGGCGCAGCGGAAGCGTGCTGGGCCCATAACCCAGAGGTCGGTGGATCGAAACCATCCTCTGCTATGTGCATTTATTTTTTTTGTTAATAAAATTCTTCCAAAACTGGAATTGATATTTTGACTCTTTTATTTTTACTTAAAGTACAATAACTTTTAACATTTTAATTTGTTTTAATAGTATATTGACCGCATTGTTTTCTTTCAGAAATCCACTTAATTTTCTTTACCCTATTACTGAAATGGTAATTGACAAAAACAAGCTACATTGTCACCAGAAGAGCAATGCAAAATGTACAATTGATATTTCAAAATCATCTTTCCAGCTTGAATTTCAATGATGCATTGGGGCAACGATTTTGTGAGAAACATCTTCACCCTTAAAGAAAGATTTTCTTAACTTCTTACCTGTGTGCTGATTAGATATCACCTGGTTTTCACATTAAACAGATTCCCACTTGAGAAAGCAGCAAGGATGCAGTGAGGTTTATGTTTCCTGGTGTCAAACTGTATTATTTCAGTGGACATTGTAATGAGGATGCATCTTGCTGCCTTTCCAATGAAGCAAGTTTTAATCAGTAATAGGTGAAAAACCATTCCTACAAAGGTGTTAATCAGAGACTTGCCTTTGTGGACACTTTTCAGAGAGCAAATGTGTTAGCATAAAAATAAAGCCATAAAATGGAGAGCTGATTAATCACTCAATTGGATTTCTCTTCCTGCATATTTTTTTTTCTCTGCAACCCTATGCTAAATTGTGCTTCCTGTTTTTTATAAAATGACTTAATCAAATCTGACTGCATCAGAGAAGGCCAGGTACCCTACACTATAAGAGGTCGTTGAAATTTTGACTTGTCTACTTAAAGATCACCAAAATTTGATCACAAGGTCAATTACGTCCCTGGGTGGGATTGAACCACCAACCTTTCTGTTAACTGCCGAATGCGCTAACCGATTGCGCCACAGAGACAGATTCCAAAAGCATGTGCTGACAAAGGCTAAAAAGCATTCATCTAGAAAGTTTCCTAGAAAAAGGTTAAAAAGGCAATAATCTGGAGAGTTTTGCAAGATTTTTCTTCCATTGACCAACGAAGAAACACATTGGTACTTTCACATGATGAGTGAGTACTTCAGGATCTCTGACACTCACATGAGCAGCAGAGTGGCGCAGTGGAAGCGTGCTGGGCCCATAACCGAGAGGTCGGTGGATCGAAACCATCCTCTGCTACGTGCACTTATTTTTTTGTTAATTAAATTCTTCCAAAACTGGAATTGATATTTTGACTCTTTTATTTTTACTTAAAGTACAATAACTTTTAACATTTTAATTTGTTTTAATAGTATATTGACAGCATTGTTTTCTTTCAGAAATCCACTTAATTTTCTTTACCCTATTACTGAAATGGTAATTGACAAAAACAAGCTACATTGTCACCAGAAGAGCAATGCAAAATGTACAATTGATATTTCAAAATCATCTTTCCAGCTTGAATTTCAATGATGCATTGGGGCAACGATTTTGTGAGAAACATCTTCACCCTTAAAGAAAGATTTTCTTAACTTCTTACCTGTGTGCTGATTAGATATCACCTGGTTTTCACATTAAACAGATTCCCACTTGAGAAAGCAGCAAGGATGCAGTGAGGTTTATGTTTCCTGGTGTCAAACTGTATTATTTCAGTGGACATTGTAATGAGGATGCATCTTGCTGCCTTTCCAATGAAGCAAGTTTTAATCAGTAATAGGTGAAAAACCATTCCAACAAAGGTGTTAATCAGAGACTTGGCTTTGTGGACACTTTTCAGAGAGCAAATGTGTTAGCATAAAAATAAAGCCATAAAATGGAGAGCTGATTAATCACTCAATTGGATTTCTCTGCCTGCATATTTTTTTTCTCTGCAACCCCATGCTAAATTGTGCTTCCTGTTTTTTATAAAATGACTTAATCAAATCTGACTCTGATTGCATCAGAGAAGGCCAGGTACCCTACACTATAAGAGGTGGTTTGAAATTTTGACTTGTCTACTTAAAGATCAGCAAAATTTGATCACAAGGTCAATTACGTCCCTGGGTGGTATTGAACCACCAGCCTTTCGGTTAACAGCCGAATGCGCTAACCGATTGCACCACAGAGACAACTTGCAAAAGCATGTACTAACAAAGGCTAAAAAGCATTCATCTAGAAAGTTTCCTAGAAAAAGGTTAAAAAGGCAATAATCTGGAGAGTTTTGCAAGATTTTTCTTCCATTGACCAACGAAGAAACACATTGGTACTTTCACATGATGAGTGAGTACTTCAGGATCTCTGACACTTACATGAGAAGCAGAGTGGCGCAGCGGAAGCGTGCTGGGCCCATAACCCAGAGGTCGGTGGATCGAAACCATCCTCTGCTATGTGCATTTATTTTTTTTGTTAATAAAATTCTTCCAAAACTGGAATTGATATTTTGACTCTTTTATTTTTACTTAAAGTACAATAACTTTTAACATTTTAATTTGTTTTAATAGTATATTGACCGCATTGTTTTCTTTCAGAAATCCACTTAATTTTCTTTACCCTATTACTGAAATGGTAATTGACAAAAACAAGCTACATTGTCACCAGAAGAGCAATGCAAAATGTACAATTGATATTTCAAAATCATCTTTCCAGCTTGAATTTCAATGATGCATTGGGGCAACGATTTTGTGAGAAACATCTTCACCCTTAAAGAAAGATTTTCTTAACTTCTTACCTGTGTGCTGATTAGATATCACCTGGTTTTCACATTAAACAGATTCCCACTTGAGAAAGCAGCAAGGATGCAGTGAGGTTTATGTTTCCTGGTGTCAACCTGTATTATTTCAGTGGACATTGTAATGAGGATGCATCTTGCTGCCTTTCCAATGAAGCAAGTTTTAATCAGTAATAGGTGAAAAACCATTCCTACAAAGGTGTTAATCAGAGACTTGGCTTTGTGGACACTTTTCAGAGAGCAAATGTGTTAGCATAAAAATAAAGCCATAAAATGGAGAGCTGATTAATCACTCAATTGGATTTCTCTGCCTGCATAATTTTTTTTCTCTGCAACCCCATGCTAAATTGTGCTTCCTGTTTTTTATAAAATGACTTAATCAAATCTGACTGCATCAGAGAAGGCCAGGAACCCTACACTATAAGAGGTGGTTTGAAATTTTGACTAGTCTACTTAAAGATCACCAAAGTTTGATCACAAGGTCAATTACGTCCCTGGGTGGGATTGAACCACCAACCTTTCGGTTAACAGCCGAATGCGCTAACCGATAGCGCCACAGAGACAGCTTGCAAAAGTATGTGCTGACAAAGGCTAAAAAGCATTCATCTAGAAAGTTTCCTAGAAAAAGGTTACAAAGGCAATAATCTGGAGAGTTTTGCAAGATTTTTCTTCCATTGACCAACGAAGAAACACATTGGTACTTTCACATGATGAGTGAGTACTTCAGGATCTCTGACACTTACATGAGAAGCAGAGTGGCGCAGCGGAAGCGTGCTGGGCCCATAACCCAGAGGTCGGTGGATCGAAACCATCCTCTGCTATGTGCATTTATTTTTTTTGTTAATAAAATTCTTCCAAAACTGGAATTGATATTTTGACTCTTTTATTTTTACTTAAAGTACAATAACTTTTAACATTTTAATTTGTTTTAATAGTATATTGACCGCATTGTTTTCTTTCAGAAATCCACTTAATTTTCTTTACCCTATTACTGAAATGGTAATTGACAAAAACAAGCTACATTGTCACCAGAAGAGCAATGCAAAATGTACAATTGATATTTCAAAATCATCTTTCCAGCTTGAATTTCAATGATGCATTGGGGCAACGATTTTGTGAGAAACATCTTCACCCTTAAAGAAAGATTTTCTTAACTTCTTACCTGTGTGCTGATTAGATATCACCTGGTTTTCACATTAAACAGATTCCCACTTGAGAAAGCAGCAAGGATGCAGTGAGGTTTATGTTTCCTGGTGTCAACCTGTATTATTTCAGTGGACATTGTAATGAGGATGCATCTTGCTGCCTTTCCAATGAAGCAAGTTTTAATCAGTAATAGGTGAAAAACCATTCCTACAAAGGTGTTAATCAGAGATTTGGCTTTGTGGACACTTTTCAGAGAGCAAATGTGTTAGCATAAAAATAAAGCCATAAAATGGAGAGCTCATTAATCACTCAATTGGATTTCTCTGCCTGCATAATTTTTTTTCTCTGCAACCCATGCTAAATTGTGCTTCCTGTTTTTTATAAAATGACTTAATCTGACTTAATCAAATCTGACTGCATCAGAGAAGGCCAGGAACCCTACACTATAAGAGGTGGTTTGAAATTTTGACTAGTCTACTTAAAGATCACCAAAGTTTGATCACAAGGTCAATTACGTCCCTGGGTGGGATTGAACCACCAACCTTTCGGTTAACAGCCGAATGCGCTAACCGATAGCGCCACAGAGACAGCTTGCAAAAGTTTGTGCTGACAAAGGCTAAAAAGCATTCATCTAGAAAGTTTCCTAGAAAAAGGTTACAAAGGCAATAATCTGGAGAGTTTTGCAAGATTTTTCTTCCATTGACCAACGAAGAAACACATTGGTACTTTCACATGATGAGTGAGTACTTCAGGATCTCTGACACTTACATGAGAAGCAGAGTGGCGCAGCGGAAGCGTGCTGGGCCCATAACCCAGAGGTCGGTGGATCGAAACCATCCTCTGCTATGTGCATTTATTTTTTTTGTTAATAAAATTCTTCCAAAACTGGAATTGATATTTTGACTCTTTTATTTTTACTTAAAGTACAATAACTTTTAACATTTTAATTTGTTTTAATAGTATATTGACCGCATTGTTTTCTTTCAGAAATCCACTTAATTTTCTTTACCCTATTACTGAAATGGTAATTGACAAAAACAAGCTACATTGTCACCAGAAGAGCAATGCAAAATGTACAATTGATATTTCAAAATCATCTTTCCAGCTTGAATTTCAATGATGCATTGGGGCAACGATTTTGTGAGAAACATCTTCACCCTTAAAGAAAGATTTTCTTAACTTCTTACCTGTGTGCTGATTAGATATCACCTGGTTTTCACATTAAACAGATTCCCACTTGAGAAAGCAGCAAGGATGCAGTGAGGTTTATGTTTCCTGGTGTCAACCTGTATTATTTCAGTGGACATTGTAATGAGGATGCATTTTGCTGCCTTTCCAATGAAGCAAGTTTTAATCAGTAATAGGTGAAAAACCATTCCTACAAAGGTGTTAATCAGAGACTTGGCTTTGTGGACACTTTTCAGAGAGCAAATGTGTTAGCATAAAAATAAAGCCATAAAATGGAGAGCTGATTAATCACTCAATTGGATTTCTCTGCCTGCATCATTTTTTTTCTCTGCAACCCCATGCTAAATTGTGCTTCCTGTTTTTTATAAAATGACTTAATCAAATCTGACTCTGATTGCATCAGAGAAGGCCAGGTACCCTACACTATAAGAGGTGGTTTGAAATTTTGACTTGTCTACTTAAAGATCACCAAAATTTGATCACAAGGTCAATTACGTCCCTGGGTGGGATTGAACCACCAACCTTTCGGTTAACAGCCGAATGCGCTAACCGATTGCGCCACAGAGACTGATTGCAAAAGCATGTGCTGACAAAGGCTAAAAAGCATTCATCTAGAAAGTTTCCTAGAAAAAGGTTAAAAAGGCAATAATCTGGAGAGTTTTGCAAGATTTTTCTTCCATTGACCAACGAAGAAACACATTGGTACTTTCACATGATGAGTGAGTACTTCAGGATCTCTGACACTTACATGAGCAGCAGAGTGGTGCAGTGGAAGCGTGCTGGGCCCATAACCGAGAGGTCGGTGGATCGAAACCATCCTCTGCTATGTGCACTTATTTTTCTGTTAATTAAATTCTTCCAAAACTGGAATTGATATTTTGACTCTTTTATTTTTACTTAAAGTACAATAACTTTTAACATTTTAATTTGTTTTAATAGTATATTGACAGCATTGTTTTCTTTCAGAAATCCACTTAATTTTCTTTACCCTATTACTGAAATGGTAATTGACAAAAACAAGCTACATTGTCACCAGAAGAGCAATGCAAAATGTACAATTGATATTTCAAAATCATCTTTCCAGCTTGAATTTCAATGATGCATTGGGGCAACGATTTTGTGAGAAACATCTTCACCCTTAAAGAAAGATTTTCTTAACTTCTTACCTGTGTGCTGATTAGATATCACCTGGTTTTCACATTAAACAGATTCCCACTTGAGAAAGCAGCAAGGATGCAGTGAGGTTTATGTTTCCTGGTGTCAAACTGTATTATTTCAGTGGACATTGTAATGAGGATGCATCTTGCTGCCTTTCCAATGAAGCAAGTTTTAATCAGTAATAGGTGAAAAACCATTCCTACAAAGGTGTTAATCACAGACTTGCCTTTGTGGACACTTTTCAGAGAGCAAATGTGTTAGCATAAAAATAAAGCCATAAAATGGAGAGCTGATTAATCACTCAATTGGATTTCTCTTCCTGCATATTTTTTTTCTCTGCAACCCTATGCTAAATTGTGCTTCCTGTTTTTTATAAAATGACTTAATCAAATCTGACTGCATCAGAGAAGGCCAGGTACCCTACACTATAAGAGGTGGTTTGAAATTTTGACTTGTCTACTTAAAGATCAGCAAAATTTGATCACAAGGTCAATTACGTCCCTGGGTGGTATTGAACCACCAGCCTTTCGGTTAACAGCCGAATGCGCTAACCGATTGCACCACAGAGACAACTTGCAAAAGCATGTACTAACAAAGGCTAAAAAGCATTCATCTAGAAAGTTTCCTAGAAAAAGGTTAAAAAGGCAATAATCTGGAGAGTTTTGCAAGATTTTTCTTCCATTGACCAACGAAGAAACACATTGGTACTTTCACATGATGAGTGAGTACTTCAGGATCTCTGACACTTATGTGAGCAGCAGAATGGCACAGCGGAAGCGTGCTGGGCCCATAACCCAGAGGTCAGTGGATCGAAACCATCCTCTGCTATGTGCACTTATTTTTTGGTTAATTAAATTCTTCCAAAACTGGAATTGATATTTTGACTCTTTTATTTTTACTTAAAGTACAATAACTTTTAACATTTTAATTTGTTTTAATAGTATATTGACAGCATTGTTTTCTTTCAGAAATCCACTTAATTTTCTTTACCCTATTACTGAAATGGTAATTGACAAAAACAAGCTACATTGTCACCAGAAGAGCAATGCAAAATGTACAATTGATATTTCAAAATCATCTTTCCATCTTGAATTTCAATGATGCATTGGGGCAACGATTTTGTGAGAAACATCTTCACCCTTAAAGAAAGATTTTCTTAACTTCTTACCTGTGTGCTGATTAGATATCACCTGGTTTTCACATTAAACAGATTCCCACTTGAGAAAGCAGCAAGGATGCAGTGAGGTTTATGTTTCCTGGTGTCAACCTGTATTATTTCAGTGGACATTGTAATGAGGATGCATCTTGCTGCCTTTCCAATGATGCAAGTTTTAATCAGTAATAGGTGAAAAACCATTCCTACAAAGGTGTTAATCAGAGACTTGGCTTTATGGACACTTTTCAGAGAGCAAATGTGTTAGCATAAAAATAAAGCCATAAAATGGAGAGCTGATTAATCACTCAATTGGATTTCTCTGCCTGCATAATTTTTTTTCTCTGCAACCCCATGCTAAATTGTGCTTCCTGTTTTTTATAAAATGACTTAATCAAATCTGACTCTGATTGCATCAGAGAAGGCCAGGTACCCTACACTATAAGAGGTGGTTTGAAATTTTGACTTGTCTACTTAAAGATCACCAAAATTTGATCACAAGGTCAATTACGTCCCTGGGTGGGATTGAACCACCAACCTTTCGGTTAACTGCCGAATGCGCTAACCGATTGCGCCACAGAGACAGATTGCAAAAGCATGTGCTGACAAAGGCTAAAAAGCATTCATCTAGAAAGTTTCCTAGAAAAAGGTTAAAAAGGCAATAATCTGGAGAGTTTTGCAAGATTTTTCTTCCATTGACCAACGAAGAAACACATTGGTACTTTCACATGATGAGTGAGTACTTCAGGATCTCTGACACTTACATGAGCAGCAGAGTGGCGCAGCGGAAGCGTGCTGGGCCCATAACCCAGAGGTCGGTGTATCGAAACCATCCTCTGCTATGTCCACTTGTTTTTTTGTTAATTAAATTCTTCCAAAACTGGAATTGATATTTTGACTCTTTTATTTTTACTTAAAGTACAATAACTTTTAACATTTTAATTTGTTTTAATAGTATATTGACAGCATTGTTTTCTTTCAGAAATCCACTTAATTTTCTTTACCCTATTACTGAAATGGTAATTGACAAAAACAAGCTACATTGTCACCAGAAGAGCAATGCAAAATGTACAATTGATATTTCAAAATCATCTTTCCATCTTGAATTTCAATGATGCATTGGGGCAACGATTTTGTGAGAAACATCTTCACCCTTAAAGAAAGAGTATCTTAACTTCTTACCTGTGTGCTGATTAGATATCACCTGGTTTTCACATTAAACAGATTCCCACTTGAGAAAGCAGCAAGGATGCAGTGAGGTTTATGTTTCCTGGTGTCAACCTGTATTATTTCAGTGGACATTGTAATGAGGATGCATCTTGCTGCCTTTCCAATGAAGCAAGTTTTAATCAGTAATAGGTGAAAAACCATTCCTACAAAGGTGTTAATCAGAGACTTGGCTTTGTGGACACTTTTCAGAGAGCAAATGTGTTAGCATAAAAATAAAGCCATAAAATGGAGAGCTGATTAATCACTCAATTGGATTTCTCTGCCTGCATCATTTTTTTTCTCTGCAACCCCATGCTAAATTGTGCTTCCTGTTTTTTATAAAATGACTTAATCAAATCTGACTCTGATTGCATCAGAGAAGGCCAGGTACCCTACACTATAAGAGGTGGTTTGAAATTTTGACTTGTCTACTTAAAGATCACCAAAATTTGATCACAAGGTCAATTACGTCCCTGGGTGGGATTGAACCACCAACCTTTCGCTTAACAGCCGAATGCGCTAACCGATTGCGCCACAGAGACAGATTGCAAAAGCATGTACTGACAAAGGCTAAAAAGCATTCATCTAGAAAGTTTCCTAGAAAAAGGTTAAAAAGGCAATAATCTGGAGAGTTTTGCAAGATTTTTCTTCCATTGACCAACGAAAAAACACATTGGTACTTTCACATGATGAGTGAGTACTTCAGGATCTCTGACACTTACATGAGCAGCAGAGTGGCGCAGTGGAAGCGTGCTGGGCCCATAACCGAGAGGTCGGTGGATCGAAACCATCCTCTGCTATGTGCACTTATTTTTTTTGTTAATTAAATTCTTCCAAAACTGGAATTGATATTTTGACTCTTTTATTTTTACTTAAAGTACAATAACTTTTAACATTTTAATTTGTTTTAATAGTATATTGACAGCATTGTTTTCTTTCAGAAATCCACTTAATTTTCTTTACCCTATTACTGAAATGGTAATTGACAAAAACAAGCTACATTGTCACCAGAAGAGCAATGCAAAATGTACAATTGATATTTCAAAATCATCTTTCCATCTTGAATTTCAATGATGCATTGGGGCAACGATTTTGTGAGAAACATCTTCACCCTTAAAGAAAGAGTATCTTAACTTCTTACCTGTGTGCTGATTAGATATCACCTGGTTTTCACATTAAACAGATTCCCACTTGAGAAAGCAGCAAGGATGCAGTGAGGTTTATGTTTCCTGGTGTCAACCTGTATTATTTCAGTGGACATTGTAATGAGGATGCATCTTGCTGCCTTTCCAATGAAGCAAGTTTTAATCAGTAATAGGTGAAAAACCATTCCTACAAAGGTGTTAATCAGAGACTTGGCTTTGTGGACACTTTTCAGAGAGCAAATGTGTTAGCATAAAAATAAAGCCATAAAATGGAGAGCTGATTAATCACTCAATTGGATTTCTCTGCCTGCATCATTTTTTTTCTCTGCAACCCCATGCTAAATTGTGCTTCCTGTTTTTTATAAAATGACTTAATCAAATCTGACTCTGATTGCATCAGAGAAGGCCAGGTACCCTACACTATAAGAGGTGGTTTGAAATTTTGACTTGTCTACTTAAAGATTACCAAAATTTGATCACAAGGTCAATTACGTCCCTGGGTGGGATTGAACCACCAACCTTTCGCTTAACAGCCGAATGCGCTAACCGATTGCGCCACAGAGACAGATTGCAAAAGCATGTACTGACAAAGGCTAAAAAGCATTCATCTAGAAAGTTTCCTAGAAAAAGGTTAAAAAGGCAATAATCTGGAGAGTTTTGCAAGATTTTTCTTCCATTGACCAACGAAGAAACACATTGGTACTTTCACATGATGAGTGAGTACTTCAGGATCTCTGACACTTACATGAGCAGCAGAGTGGCGCAGTGGAAGCGTGCTGGGCCCATAACCGAGAGGTCGGTGGATCGAAACCATCCTCTGCTATGTGCACTTATTTTTTTGTTAATTAAATTCTTCCAAAACTGGAATTGATATTTTGACTCTTTTATTTTTACTTAAAGTACAATAACTTTTAACATTTTAATTTGTTTTAATAGTATATTGACAGCATTGTTTTCTTTCAGAAATCCACTTAATTTTCTTTACCCTATTACTGAAATGGTAATTGACAAAAACAAGCTACATTGTCACCAGAAGAGCAATGCAAAATGTACAATTGATATTTCAAAATCATCTTTCCATCTTGAATTTCAATGATGCATTGGGGCAACGATTTTGTGAGAAACATCTTCACCCTTAAAGAAAGAGTATCTTAACTTCTTACCTGTGTGCTGATTAGATATCACCTGGTTTTCACATTAAACAGATTCCCACTTGAGAAAGCAGCAAGGATGCAGTGAGGTTTATGTTTCCTGGTGTCAACCTGTATTATTTCAGTGGACATTGTAATGAGGATGCATCTTGCTGCCTTTCCAATGAAGCAAGTTTTAATCAGTAATAGGTGAAAAACCATTCCTACAAAGGTGTTAATCAGAGACTTGGCTTTGTGGACACTTTTCAGAGAGCAAATGTGTTAGCATAAAAATAAAGCCATAAAATGGAGAGCTGATTAATCACTCAATTGGATTTCTCTGCCTGCATCATTTTTTTTCTCTGCAACCCCATGCTAAATTGTGCTTCCTGTTTTTTATAAAATGACTTAATCAAATCTGACTCTGATTGCATCAGAGAAGGCCAGGTACCCTACACTATAAGAGGTGGTTTGAAATTTTGACTTGTCTACTTAAAGATCACCAAAATTTGATCACAAGGTCAATTACGTCCCTGGGTGGGATTGAACCACCAACCTTTCGCTTAACAGCCGAATGCGCTAACCGATTGCGCCACAGAGACAGATTGCAAAAGCATGTGCTGACAAAGGCTAAAAAGCATTCATCTAGAAAGTTTCCTAGAAAAAGGTTAAAAAGGCAATAATCTGGAGAGTTTTGCAAGATTTTTCTTCCATTGACCAACGAAGAAACACATTGGTACTTTCACATGATGAGTGAGTACTTCAGGATCTCTGACACTTACATGAGCAGCAGAGTGGCGCAGTGGAAGCGTGCTGGGCCCATAACCGAGAGGTCGGTGGATCGAAACCATCCTCTGCTATGTGCACTTATTTTTTTGTTAATTAAATTCTTCCAAAACTGGAATTGATATTTTGACTCTTTTATTTTTACTTAAAGTACAATAACTTTTAACATTTTAATTTGTTTTAATAGTATATTGACAGCATTGTTTTCTTTCAGAAATCCACTTAATTTTCTTTACCCTATTACTGAAATGGTAATTGACAAAAACAAGCTACATTGTCACCAGAAGAGCAATGCAAAATGTACAATTGATATTTCAAAATCATCTTTCCATCTTGAATTTCAATGATGCATTGGGGCAACAATTTTGTGAGAAACATCTTCACCCTTAAAGAAAGAGTATCTTAACTTCTTACCTGTGTGCTGATTAGATATCACCTGGTTTTCACATTAAACAGATTCCCACTTGAGAAAGCAGCAAGGATGCAGTGAGGTTTATGTTTCCTGGTGTCAACCTGTATTATTTCAGTGGACATTGTAATGAGGATGCATCTTGCTGCCTTTCCAATGAAGCAAGTTTTAATCAGTAATAGGTGAAAAACCTTTCCTACAAAGGTGTTAATTCAGAGACTTGGCTTTGTGGACACTTTTCAGAGAGCAAATGTGTTAGCATAAAAATAAAGCCATAAAATGGAGAGCTGATTAATCACTCAATTGGATTTCTCTGCCTGCATCATTTTTTTTCTCTGCAACCCCATGCTAAATTGTGCTTCCTGTTTTTTATAAAATGACTTAATCAAATCTGACTATGATTGCATCAGAGAAGGCCAGGTACCCTACACTATAAGAGGTGGTTTGAAATTTTGACTTGTCTACTTAAAGATCACCAAAATTTGATCACAAGGTCAATTACGTCCCTGGGTGGGATTGAACCACCAACCTTTCGCTTAACAGCCGAATGCGCTAACCGATTGCGCCACAGAGACAGATTGCAAAAGCATGTGCTGACAAAGGCTAAAAAGCATTCATCTAGAAAGTTTCCTAGAAAAAGGTTAAAAAGGCAATAATCTGGAGAGTTTTGCAAGATTTTTCTTCCATTGACCAACGAAGAAACACATTGGTACTTTCACATGATGAGTGAGTACTTCAGGATCTCTGACACTTACATGAGCAGCAGAGTGGCGCAGTGGAAGCGTGCTGGGCCCATAACCGAGAGGTCGGTGGATCGAAACCATACTCTGCTACGTGCACTTATTTTTTTTGTTAATTAAATTCTTCCAAAACTGGAATTGATATTTTGACTCTTTTATTTTTACTTAAAGTACAATAACTTTTAACATTTTAATTTGTTTTAATAGTATATTGACAGCATTGTTTTCTTTCAGAAATCCACGTAATTTTCTTTACCCTATTACTGAAATGGTAATTGACAAAAACAAGCTACATTGTCACCAGAAGAGCAATGCAAAATGTACAATTGATATTTCAAAATCATCTTTCCATCTTGAATTTCAATGATGCATTGGGGCAACGATTTTGTGAGAAACATCTTCACCCTTAAAGAAAGAGTATCTTAACTTCTTACCTGTGTGCTGATTAGATATCACCTGGTTTTCACATTAAACAGATTCCCACTTGAGAAAGCAGCAAGGATGCAGTGAGGTTTATGTTTCCTGGTGTCAACCTGTATTATTTCAGTGGACATTGTAATGAGGATGCATCTTGCTGCCTTTCCAATGAAGCAAGTTTTAATCAGTAATAGGTGAAAAACCATTCCTACAAAGGTGTTAATCAGAGACTTGGCTTTGTGGACACTTTTCAGAGAGCAAATGTGTTAGCATAAAAATAAAGCCATAAAATGGAGAGCTGATTAATCACTCAATTGGATTTCTCTGCCTGCATCATTTTTTTTCTCTGCAACCCCATGCTAAATTGTGCTTCCTGTTTTTTATAAAATGACTTAATCAAATCTGACTCTGATTGCATCAGAGAAGGCCAGGTACCCTACACTATAAGAGGTGGTTTGAAATTTTGACTTGTCTACTTAAAGATCACCAAAATTTGATCACAAGGTCAATTACGTCCCTGGGTGGGATTGAACCACCAACCTTTCGCTTAACAGCCGAATGCGCTAACCGATTGCGCCACAGAGACAGATTGCAAAAGCATGTGCTGACAAAGGCTAAAAAGCATTCATCTAGAAAGTTTCCTAGAAAAAGGTTAAAAAGGCAATAATCTGGAGAGTTTTGCAAGATTTTTCTTCCATTGACCAACGAAGAAACACATTGGTACTTTCACATGATGATTGAGTACTTCAGGATCTCTGACACTTACATGAGCAGCAGAGTGGCGCAGTGGAAGCGTGCTGGGCCCATAACCGAGAGGTCGGTGGATCGAAACCATCCTCTGCTATGTGCACTTATTTTTTTGTTAATTAAATTCTTCCAAAACTGGAATTGATATTTTGACTCTTTTATTTTTACTTAAAGTACAATAACTTTTAACATTTTAATTTGTTTTAATAGTATATTGACAGCATTGTTTTCTTTCAGAAATCCACTTAATTTTCTTTACCCTATTACTGAAATGGTAATTGACAAAAACAAGCTACATTGTCACCAGAAGAGCAATGCAAAATGTACAATTGATATTTCAAAATCATCTTTCCATCTTGAATTTCAATGATGCATTGGGGCAACGATTTTGTGAGAAACATCTTCACACTTAAAGAAAGATTATCTTAACTTCTTACCTGTGTGCTGATTAGATATCACCTGGTTTTCACATTAAACAGATTCCCACTTGAGAAAGCAGCAAGGATGCAGTGAGGTTTATGTTTCCTGGTGTCAACCTGTATTATTTCAGTGGACATTGTAATGAGGATGCATCTTGCTGCCTTTCCAATGAAGCAAGTTTTAATCAGTAATAGGTGAAAAACCTTTCCTACAAAGGTGTTAATCAGAGACTTGGCTTTGTGGACACTTTTCAGAGAGCAAATGTGTTAGCATAAAAATAAAGCAATAAAATGGAGAGCTGATTAATCACTCAATTGGATTTCTCTGCCTGCATCATTTTTTTTCTCTGCAACCCCATGCTAAATTGTGCTTCCTGTTTTTTATAAAATGACTTAATCAAATCTGACTCTGATTGCATCAGAGAAGGCCAGGTACCCTACACTATAAGAGGTGGTTTGAAATTTTGACTTGTCTACTTAAAGATCACCAAAATTTGATCACAAGGTCAATTACGTCCCTGGGTGGGATTGAACCACCAACCTTTCGGTTAACAGCCGAATGCGCTAACCGATTGCGCCACAGAGACAGATTGCAAAAGCATGTGCTGACAAAGGCTAAAATGCATTCATCTAGAAAGTTTCCTAGAAAAAGGTTAAAAAGGCAATAATCTGGAGAGTTTTGCAAGATTTTTCTTCCATTGACCAACGAAGAAACACATTGGTACTTTCACATGATGAGTGAGTACTTCAGGATCTCTGACACTTACATGAGCAGCAGAGTGGCGCAGTGGAAGCGTGCTGGGCCCATAACCGAGAGGTCGGTGGATCGAAACCATCCTCTGCTATGTGCACTTATTTTTTTTGTTAATTAAATTCTTCCAAAACTGGAATTGATATTTTGACTCTTTTATTTTTACTTAAAGTACAATAACTTTTAACATTTTAATTTGTTTTAATAGTATATTGACAGCATTGTTTTCTTTCAGAAATCCACTTAATTTTCTTTACCCTATTACTGAAATGGTAATTGACAAAAACAAGCTACATTGTCACCAGAAGAGCAATGCAAAATGTACAATTGATATTTCAAAATCATCTTTCCATCTTGAATTTCAATGATGCATTGGGGCAACGATTTTGTGAGAAACATCTTCACCCTTAAAGAAAGATTATCTTAACTTCTTACCTGTGTGCTGATTAGATATCACCTGGTTTTCACATTAAACAGATTCCCACTTGAGAAAGCAGCAAGGATGCAGTGAGGTTTATGTTTCCTGGTGTCAACCTGTATTATTTCAGTGGACATTGTAATGAGGATGCATCTTGCTGCCTTTCCAATGAAGCAAGTTTTAATCAGTAATAGGTGAAAAACCATTCCTACAAAGGTGTTAATCAGAGACTTGGCTTTGTGGACACTTTTCAGAGAGCAAATGTGTTAGCATAAAAATAAAGCCATAAAATGGAGAGCTGATTAATCACTCAATTGGATTTCTCTGCCTGCATCATTTTTTTTCTCTGCAACCCCATGCTAAATTGTGCTTCCTGTTTTTTTATAAAATGACTTAATCAAATCTGACTATGATTGCATCAGAGAAGGCCAGGTACCCTACACTATAAGAGGTGGTTTGAAATTTTGACTTGTCTACTTAAAGATCACCAAAATTTGATCACAAGGTCAATTACGTCCCTGGGTGGGATTGAACCACCAACCTTTCGGTTAACAGCTGAATGCGCTAACCGATTGCGCCACAGAGACAGATTGCAAAAGCATGTGCTGACAAAGGCTAAAAAGCATTCATCTAGAAAGTTTCCTAGAAAAAGGTTAAAAAGGCAATAATCTGGAGAGTTTTGCAAGATTTTTCTTCCATTGACCAACGAAGAAACACATTGGTACTTTCACATGATGAGTGAGTACTTCAGGATCTCTGACACTTACTTGAGCAGCAGAGTGGTGCAGTGGAAGCGTGCTGGGCCCATAACCGAGAGGTCGGTGGATCGAAACCATCCTCTGCTATGTGCACTTATTTTTTTGTTAATTAAATTCTTCCAAAACTGGAATTGATATTTTGACTCTTTTATTTTAACTTAAAGTACAATAACTTTTAACATTTTAATTTGTTTTAATAGTATATTGACAGCATTGTTTTCTTTCAGAAATCCACTTAATTTTCTTTACCCTATTACTGAAATGGTAATTGACAAAAACAAGCTACATTGTCACCAGAAGAGCAATGCAAAATGTACAATTGATATTTCAAAATCATCTTTCCAGCTTGAATTTCAATGATGCATTGGGGCAATGATTTTGTGAGAAACATCTTCACCCTTAAAGAAAGATTTTCTTAACTTCTTACCTGTGTGCTGATTAGATATCACCTGGTTTTCACATTAAACAGATTCCCACTTGAGAAAGCAGCAAGGATGCAGTGAGGTTTATGTTTCCTGGTGTCAACCTGTATTATTTCAGTGGACATTGTAATGAGGATGCATCTTGCTGCCTTTCCAATGAAGCAAGTTTTAATCAGTAATAGGTGAAAAACCATTCCTACAAAGGTGTTAATCAGAGACTTGGCTTTGTGGACACTTTTCAAAGAGCAAATGTGTTAGCATAAAAATAAAGCCATAAAATGGAGAGCTGATTAATCACTCAATTGGATTTCTCTGCCTGCATAATTTTTTTTCTCTGCAACCCCATGCTAAATTGTGCTTCCTGTTTTTTATAAAATGACTTAATCAAATCTGACTCTGATTGCATCAGAGAAGGCCAGGTACCCTACACTATAAGAGGTGGTTTGAAATTTTGACTTGTCTACTTAAAGATCACCAAAATTTGATCACAAGGTTAATTACGTCCCTGGGTGGGATTGAACCACCAACCTTTCGGTTAACAGCCGAACGTGCTAACCAATTGCACCACAGAGACAGCTTGCAAAAGCATGTACTGACAAAGGCTAAAAAGCATTCATCTAGAAAGTTTCCAAGAAAAAGGTTAAAAAGGCAATAATCTGGAGAGTTTTGCAAGATTTTTCTTCCATTGACCAACGAAGAAACACATTGGTACTTTCACATGATGAGTGAGTACTTCAGGATCTCTTACACTTACATGAGCAGCGGAGTGGCGCAGCGGAAGCGTGCTGGGCCCATAACCCAGAGATCGATGGATCGAAACCATCCTCTGCTATGTGCACTTACTTTTTTGTTAATTAAATTCTTCCAAAACTGGGATTGATATTTTGACTCTTTTATTTTTACTTAAAGTACAATAACTTTTAACATTTTAATTTGTTTTAATAGTATATTGACAGCATTGTTTTCTTTCAGAAATCCACTTAATTTTCTTTACCCTATTACTGAAATGGTAATTGACAAAAACAAGCTACATTGTCACCAGAAGAGCAATGCAAAATGTACAATTGATATTTCAAAATCATCTTTCCAGCTTGAATTTCAATGATGCATTGGGGCAATGATTTTGTGAGAAACATCTTCACCCTTAAATAAAGATTTTCTTAACTTCTTACCTGTGTGCTGATTAGATATCACCTGGTTTTCACATGAAACAGATTCACACTTGAGAAAGCAGCAAGGATGCAGTGAGGTTTATGTTTCCTGGTGTCAACCTTTATTATTTCAGTGGATATTGTAATGAGGATGCATCTTGCTGCCTTTCCAATGAAGCAAGTTTTAATCAGTAATAGGTGAAAAACCATTCCTACAAAGGTGTTAATCAGAGACTTGGCTTTGTGGACACTTTTCAGAGAGCAAATGTGTTAGCATAAAAATAAAGCCATAAAATGGAGAGCTGATTAATCACTCAATTGGATTTCTCTGCCTGCATAATTTTTTTTCTCTGCAACCCCATGCTAAATTGTGCTTCCTGTTTTTTATAAAATGACTTAATCAAATCTGACTCTGATTGCATCAGAAAAGGCCAGATACCCTACACTATAAGAGGTGGTTTGAAATTTCGACTTGTCTACTTAAAGATCACCAAAATTTGATCACACGGTCAATAACATCCCTGGGTGGGATTGAACCACCAACCTTTAGGTTAACAGCTGAATGCACTTACCGATTGCGCCACAGAGACAGCTTGCAAAAGCATCTACTGACAAAGGCTAAAAAGCATTCATCTAGAAAGTTTCCTAGAAAAAGGTTAAAAAGGCAATAATCTGGAGAGTTTTGCAAGATTTTTCTTCCATTGACCAATGAAGAAACACATTGGTACTTTCACATGATGAGTGAGTACTTCATGATCTCGGACACTTACATGAGCAGCAGAGTGGCGCAGCGGAAGCGTGCTGGGCCCACAACCCAGAGGTCGATGAATCGAAACCATCCTCTGCTATGTGCACTTATTTTTTTGTTAATTAAATTCTTCCAAAACTGGGATTGATATTTTGACTCTTTTATTTTTACTTAAAGTACAATAACTTTTAACATTTTTATTTGTTTTAATAGTATATTGACAGCATTGTTTTCTTTCAGAAATCCACTTAATTTTCTTTACCCTATTACTGAAATGGTAATTGACAAAAACAAGCTACATTGTCACCAGAAGAGCAATGCAAAATGTACAATTGATATTTCAAAATCATCTTTCCAGCTTGAATTTCAATGATGCATTGGGGCAACGATTTTGTGAGAAACATCTTCACCCTTAAATAAAGATTTTCTTAACTTCTTACCTGTGTGCTGATTAGATATCACCTGGTTTTCACATTAAACAGATTCCCACTTGAGAAAGCAGCAAGGATGCAGTGAGGTTTATGTTTCCTGGTGTCAACCTGTATTATTTCAGTGGACATTGTAATGAGGATGCATCTTGCTGCCTTTCCAATGAAGCAAGTTTTAATCAGTAATAGGTGAAAAACCATTCCTACAAAGGTGTTAATCAGAGACTTGGCTTTGTGGACACTTTTCAGAGAACAAATGTGTTAGCATAAAAATAAAGCCATAAAATGGAGAGCTGATTAATCACTCAATTGGATTTCTCTGCCTGCATAATTTTTTTTCTCTGCAACCCCATGCTAAATTGTGCTTCCTGTTTTTTATAAAATGACTTAATCAAATCTGACTCTGATTGCACCAGAGAAGGCCAGGTACCCTACAATATAAGAGGTGGTTTGAAATTTTGACTTGTCTACTTAAAAATCACCAAAATTTGATCACACGGTCAATAACATCCCTGGGTGGGATTGAACCACCAACCTTTCGGTTAACAGCCGAATGCGCTAACAGATTGCACTACAGAGACAGCTTGCAAAAGCATGTACTGACAAAGGCTAAAAAGCATTAACCTAGAAAGTTTCCTAGAAAAAGGTTAAAAAGGCAATAATCTGGAGAGTTTTGCAAGATTTTTCTTCCATTGACCAATGAAGAAACACATTGGTACTTTCACATGATGAGTGAGTACTTCATGATCTCGGACACTTACATGAGCAGCAGAGTGGCGCAGCGGAAGCGTGCTGGGCCCATAACCCAGAGGTCGATGAATCGAAACCATCCTCTGCTATGTGCACTTATTTTTTTGTTAATTAAATTCTTCCAAAACTGGGATTGATATTTTGACTCTTTTATTTTTACTTAAATTACAATAACTTTTAACATTTTAATTTGTTTTAATAGTATATTGACAGCATTGTTTTCTTTCAGAAATCCACTTAATTTTCTTTACCCTAATACTGAAATGGTAATTGACAAAAACAAGCTACATTGTCACCAGAAGAGCAATGCAAAATGTACAATTGATATTTCAAAATCATCTTTCCAGCTTGAATTTCAATGATGCATTGGGGCAACGATTTTGTGAGAAACATCTTCACCCTTAAAGAAAGATTTTCTTTACTTTTTACCTGTGTGCTGATTAGATATCACCTGGTTTTCACATTAAACAGATTCCCACTTGAGAAAGCAGCAAGGATGCAGTGAGGTTTATGTTTCCTGGTGTCAACCTGTATTATTTCAGTGGACATTGTAATGAGGATGCATCTTGCTGCCTTTCCAATGAAGCAAGTTTTAATCAGTAATAGGTGAAAAACCATTCCTACAAAGGTGTTAATCAGAGACTTGTGTTTGTGGACACTTTTCAGAGAACAAATGTGTTAGCATAAAAATAAAGCCATAAAATGGAGAGCTGATTAATCACTCAATTGGATTTCTCTGCCTGCATAATTTTTTTTCTCTGCAACCCCATGCTAAATTGTGCTTCCTGTTTTTTATAAAATGACTTAATCAAATCTGACTCTGATTGCATCAGAGAAGGCCAGGTACCCTACACTATAAGAGGTGGTTTGAAATTTTGACTTGTCTACTTAAAGATCACCAAAATTTGATCACACGGTCAATAACATCCCTGGGTGGGATTTAACCACCAACCTTTAGGTTAACAGCCAAATGCGCTTACCGATTGCGCCACAGAGACAGCTTGCAAAAGCATGTTCTGACAAAGGCTAAAAAGCATTCATCTAGAAAGTTTCCTAGAAAAAGGTTAAAAAGGCAATAATCTGGAGAGTTTTGCAAGATTTTTCTTCCATTGACCAACGAAGAAACACATTGGTACTTTCATATGATGAGTGAGTACTTCAGGATCTCTGACACTAACATGAGCTGCAGAGTGGCGCAGCGGAAGCGTGCTGGGCCCATAACCCAGAGGTCAATGGATCGAAACCATCCTCTGCTATGTGCATTTATTTTTTTGTTAATTAAATTCTTCCAAAACTGGGATTGATATTTTGACTCTTTTATTTTTACTTAAAGTACAATAACTTTTAACATTTTAATTTGTTTTAATAGTATATTGACAGCATTGTTTTCTTTCAGAAATCCACTTAATTTTCTTTACCCTATTACTAAAATGGTAATTGACAAAAACAAGCTACATTGTCACCAGAAGAGCAATGCAAAATGTACAATTGATATTTCAAAATCATCTTTCCAGCTTGAATTTCAATGATGCATTGGGGCAACGATTTTGTGAGAAACATCTTCACCCTTAAAGAAAGATTTTCTTAACTTCTTACCTGTGTGCTGATTAGATATCACCTGGTTTTCACATTAAACAGATTCCCTCTTTAGAAAGCAGCAAGGATGCAGTGATGTTTATGTTTCCTGGTGTCAACCTGTATTATTTCAGTGGACATTGTAATGAGGATGCATCTTGCTGCCTTTCCAATGAAGCAAGTTTTAATCAGTAATAGGTGAAAAACCATTCCTACAAAGGTGTTAATCAGAGACTTGGCTTTGTGGACACTTTTCAGAGAACAAATGCGTTAGCATAAAAATAAAGCCATAAAATGGAGAGATGATTAATCACTCAATTGGATTTCTCTGCCTGCATAATTTTTTTCTCTGCAACCCCATGCTAAATTGTGCTTCCTGTTTTTTATAAAATGACTTAATCAAATCTGACTCTGATTGCACCAGAGAAGGCCAGGTACCCTACACTATAAGAGGTGGTTTGAAATTTTGACTTGTCTACTTAAAGATCACCAAAATTTGATCACACGGTCAATAACATCCCTGGGTGGGATTGAACAACCAACCTTTAGGTTAGCAGCCAAATGCGCTTACCGATTGCGCCACAGAGACAGCTTGCAAAAGCACGTACTGACAAAGGCTAAAAAGCATTCATCTAGAAAGTTTCCTAGAAAAAGGTTAAAAAGGCAATAATCTGGAGAGTTTTGCAAGATTTTTCTTCCATTGACCAACTAAGAAACACATTGGTACTTTCACATGATGAGTGAGATACTTCAGGATCTCTTACACTTACATGAGCAGCAGAGTGGCGCAGAGGAAGCGTGCTGGGCCCATAACCCAGAGGTCGATGGATCGAAACCATCCTCTGCTATGTGCACTTATTTTTTTGTTAATTAAATTCTTCCAAAACTGGGATTGATATTTTGACTCTTTTATTTTAACTTAAAGTACAATAACTTTTAACATTTTCATGTGTTTTAATAGTATATTGACAGCATTGTTTTCTTTCAGAAATCCACTTAATTTTCTTTACCCTATTACTGAAATGGTAATTGACATAAACAAGCTACATTGTCACCAGAAGAGCAATGCAAAATGTACAATTGATATTTCAAAATCATCTTTCCTGCTTGAATTTCAATGATGCATTGGGGCAACGATTTTGTGAGAAACATCTTTACCCTTAAATAAAGATTTTCTTAACTTCTTACCTGTGTGCTGATTAGATATCACCTGGTTTTCACATTAAACAGATTCCCACTTGAGAAAGCAGCAAGGATGCAGTGAGGTTTATGTTTCCTGGTGTCAACCTGTATTATTTCAGTGGACATTGTAATGAGGATGCATCTTGCTGCCTTTCCAATGAAGCAAGTTTTAATCAGTAATAGGTGAAAAACCATTCCTACAAAGGTATTAATCAGAGACTTGGCTTTGTGGATACTTTTCAGAGAGCAAATGTGTTAGCATAAAAATAAAGCCATAACATGGAGAGCTGATTAATCACTCAATTGGATTTCTCTGCCTGCATAATTTTTTTTCTCTGCAACCCCATGCTAAATTGTGCTTCCTGTTTTTTATAAAATGACTTAATCAAATCTGACTCTGATTGCATCAGAGAAGGCCAGATACCCTACACTATAAGAGGTGGTTTGAAATTTTGACTTGTCTACTTAAAGATCACCAAAATTTGATCACACGGTCAATAACATCCCTGGGTGGGATTGAACCACCAACCTTTAGGTTAGCAGCCAAATGCGCTTACCGATTGCGCCACAGAGACAGCTTGCAAAAGCATGTACTGACAAAGGCTAAAAAGCATTCATCTAGAAAGTTTCCTAGAAAAAGGTTAAAAAGGCAATAATCTGGAGAGTTTTGCAAGATTTTTCTTCCATTGACCAACTAAGAAACACATTGGTACTTTCACATGATGAGTGAGATACTTCAGGATCTCTTACACTTACATGAGCAGCAGAGTGGCGCAGCGGAAGCGTGCTGGGCCCATAACCCAGAGGTCGATGGATCGAAACCATCCTCTGCTATGTGCACTTATTTTTTTGTTAATTAAATTCTTCCAAAACTGGGATTGATATTTTGACTCTTTTATTTTTACTTAAAGTACAATAACTTTTAACATTTTAATTTGTTTTAATAGTATATTGACAGCATTGTTTTCTTTCAGAAATCCACTTAATTTTCTTTACCCTATTACTGAAATGGTAATTTACAAAAACAAGCTACATTGTCACCAGAAGAGCAATGCAAAATGTACAATTGATATTTCAAAATCATCTTTCCAGCTTGAATTTCAATGATGCATTGGGGCAACGATTTTGTGAGAAACATCTTCACCCTTAAAGAAAGATTTTCTTAACTTCTTACCTGTGTGCTGATTAGATATCACCTGGTTTTCACATTAAACAGATTCCCACTTGAGAAAGCAGCAAGGATGCAGTGAGGTTTATGTTTCCTGGTGTCAACCTGTATTATTTCAGTGGACATTGTAATGAGGATGCATCTTGCTGCCTTTCCAATGAAGCAAGTTTTAATCAGTAATAGGTGAAAAACCATTCCTACAAAGGTGTTAATCAGAGACTTGGCTTTGTGGACACTTTTCAGAGAGCAAATGTGTTAACATAAAAATAAAGCCATAAAATGGAGAGCTGATTAATCACTCAATTGGATTTCTCTGCCTGCATAATTTTTTTTCTCTGCAACCCCATGCTAAATTGTGCTTCCTGTTTTTTATAAAATGACTTAATCAAATCTGACTCTGATTGCATCAGAGAAGGCCAGGTACCCTACACTATAAGAGGTGGTTTGAAATTTTGACCTGTCTACTTAAAGATCACCAAAATTTGATCACAAGGTCAATTACGTCCCTGGGTGGGATTGAACCACCAACCTTTAGGTTAACAGCCGAACGTGCTAAACAATTGCACCACAGAGATAGCTTGCAAAAGCATGTACTGACAAAGGCTAAAAAGCATTCATCTAGAAAGTTTCCAAGAAAAAGGTTAAAAAGGCAATAATCTGGAGAGTTTTGCAAGATTTTTCTTCAATTGACCAACTAAGAAACACATTGGTACTTTCACATGATGAGTGAGATACTTCAGGATCTCTTACACTTACATGAGCAGCAGAGTGGCGCAGCGGAAGCGTGCTGGGCCCATAACCCAGAGGTCGATGGATCGAAACCATCCTCTGCTATGTGCACTTATTTTTTTGTTAATTAAATTCTTCCAAAACTGGGATTGATATTTTGACTCTTTTATTTTAACTTAAAGTACAATAACTTTTAACATTTTCATGTGTTTTAATAGTATATTGACAGCATTGTTTTCTTTCAGAAATCCACTTAATTTTCTTTACCCTATTACTGAAATGGTAATTGACAAAAACAAGCTACATTGTCACCAGAAGAGCAATGCAAAATGTACAATTGATATTTCAAAATCATCTTTCCAGCTTGAATTTCAATGATGCATTGGGGCAACGATTTTGTGAGAAACATCTTCACCCTTAAATAAAGATTTTCTTAACTTCTTACCTGTGTGCTGATTAGATATCACCTGGTTTTCACATTAAACAGATTCCCACTTGAGAAAGCAGCAAGGATGCAGTGAGGTTTATGTTTCCTGGTGTCAACCTGTATTATTTCAGTGGACATTGTAATGAGGATGCATCTTGCTGCCTTTCCAATGAAGCAAGTTTTAATCAGTAATAGGTGAAAAACCATTCCTACAAAGGTGTTAATCAGAGACTTGGCTTTGTGGACACTTTTCAAAGAGCAAATGTGTTAGCAAAAAAATAAAGCCATAAAATGGAGAGCTGATTAATCACTCAATTGGATTTCTCTGCCTGCATAATTTTTTTTCTCTGCAACCCCATGCTAAATTGTGCTTCCTGTTTTTTATAAAATGACTTAATCAAATCTGACTCTGATTGCATCAGAGAAGGCCAGGTACCCTACACTATAAGAGGTGGTTTAAAATTTTGACTTGTCTACTTAAAGATCACCAAAATTTGATCACACGGTCAATAACATCCCTGGGTGGGATTGAAACGCCAACCTTTAGGTTAACAGCTGAATGCGCTTACCGATTGCGCCACAGAGACAGCTTGCAAAAGCATGTACTGACAAAGGCTAAAAAGCATTCATCTAGAAAGTTTCCTAGAAAAAGGTTAAAAAGGCAATAATCTGGAGAGTTTTGCAAGATTTTTCTTCCATTGACCAACGAAGAAACACATTGGTACTTTCACATGATGAGTGAGTACTTCAGGATCTCTGACACTAACATGAGCAGCAGAGTGGCGCAGCGGAAGCGTGCTGGGCCCATAACCCAGAGGTCGATGGATCGAAACCATCCTCTGATATGTGCACTTATTTTTTTGTTAATTAAATTCTTCCAAAACTGGGATTGATATTTTGACTCTTTTATTTTTACTTAAATTACAATAACTTTTAACATTTTAATTTGTTTTAATAGTATATTGACAGCATTGTTTTCTTTCAGAAATCCACTTAATTTTCTTTACCCTAATACTGAAATGGTAATTGACAAAAACAAGCTACATTGTCACCAGAAGAGCAATGCAAAATGTACAATTGATATTTCAAAATCATCTTTCCAGCTTGAATTTCAATGATGCATTGGGGCAACGATTTTGTGAGAAACATCTTCACCCTTAAATAAAGATTTTCTTTACTTTTTACCTGTGTGCTGATTAGATATCACCTGGTTTTCACATTAAACAGATTCCCACTTGAGAAAGCAGCAAGGATGCAGTGAGGTTTATGTTTCCTGGTGTCAACCTGTATTATTTCAGTGGACATTGTAATGAGGATGCATCTTGCTGCCTTTCCAATGAAGCAAGTTTTAATCAGTAATAGGTGAAAAACCATTCCTACAAAGGTGTTAATCAGAGACTTGTGTTTGTGGACACTTTTCAGAGAACAAATGTGTTAGCATAAAAATAAAGCCATAAAATGGAGAGCTGATTAATCACTCAATTGGATTTCTCTGCCTGCATAATTTTTTTTCTCTGCAACCCCATGCTAAATTGTGCTTCCTGTTTTTTATAAAATGACTTAATCAAATCTGACTCTGATTGCATCAGAGAAGGCCAGGTACCCTACACTATAAGAGGTGGTTTGAAATTTTGACTTGTCTACTTAAAGATCACCAAAATTTGATCACACGGTCAATAACATCCCTGGGTGGGATTTAACCACCAACCTTTAGGTTAACAGCCAAATGCGCTTACCGATTGCGCCACAGAGACAGCTTGCAAAAGCATGTTCTGACAAAGGCTAAAAAGCATTCATCTAGAAAGTTTCCTAGAAAAAGGTTAAAAAGGCAATAATCTGGAGAGTTTTGCAAGATTTTTCTTCCATTGACCAACGAAGAAACACATTGGTACTTTCATATGATGAGTGAGTACTTCAGGATCTCTGACACTAACATGAGCTGCAGAGTGGCGCAGCGGAAGCGTGCTGGGCCCATAACCCAGAGGTCAATGGATCGAAACCATCCTCTGCTATGTGCATTTATTTTTTTGTTAATTAAATTCTTCCAAAACTGGGATTGATATTTTGACTCTTTTATTTTTACTTAAAGTACAATAACTTTTAACATTTTAATTTGTTTTAATAGTATATTGACAGCATTGTTTTCTTTCAGAAATCCACTTAATTTTCTTTACCCTATTACTAAAATGGTAATTGACAAAAACAAGCTACATTGTCACCAGAAGAGCAATGCAAAATGTACAATTGATATTTCAAAATCATCTTTCCAGCTTGAATTTCAATGATGCATTGGGGCAACGATTTTGTGAGAAACATCTTCACCCTTAAAGAAAGATTTTCTTAACTTCTTACCTGTGTGCTGATTAGATATCACCTGGTTTTCACATTAAACAGATTCCCTCTTTAGAAAGCAGCAAGGATGCAGTGATGTTTATGTTTCCTGGTGTCAACCTGTATTATTTCAGTGGACATTGTAATGAGGATGCATCTTGCTGCCTTTCCAATGAAGCAAGTTTTAATCAGTAATAGGTGAAAAACCATTCCTACAAAGGTGTTAATCAGAGACTTGGCTTTGTGGACACTTTTCAGAGAACAAATGCGTTAGCATAAAAATAAAGCCATAAAATGGAGAGATGATTAATCACTCAATTGGATTTCTCTGCCTGCATAATTTTTTTCTCTGCAACCCCATGCTAAATTGTGCTTCCTGTTTTTTATAAAATGACTTAATCAAATCTGACTCTGATTGCACCAGAGAAGGCCAGGTACCCTACACTATAAGAGGTGGTTTGAAATTTTGACTTGTCTACTTAAAGATCACCAAAATTTGATCACACGGTCAATAACATCCCTGGGTGGGATTGAACAACCAACCTTTAGGTTAGCAGCCAAATGCGCTTACCGATTGCGCCACAGAGACAGCTTGCAAAAGCATGTACTGACAAAGGCTAAAAAGCATTCATCTAGAAAGTTTCCTAGAAAAAGGTTAAAAAGGCAATAATCTGGAGAGTTTTGCAAGATTTTTCTTCCATTGACCAACTAAGAAACACATTGGTACTTTCACATGATGAGTGAGATACTTCAGGATCTCTTACACTTACATGAGCAGCAGAGTGGCGCAGAGGAAGCGTGCTGGGCCCATAACCCAGAGGTCGATGGATCGAAACCATCCTCTGCTATGTGCACTTATTTTTTTGTTAATTAAATTCTTCCAAAACTGGGATTGATATTTTGACTCTTTTATTTTAACTTAAAGTACAATAACTTTTAACATTTTCATGTGTTTTAATAGTATATTGACAGCATTGTTTTCTTTCAGAAATCCACTTAATTTTCTTTACCCTATTACTGAAATGGTAATTGACAAAAACAAGCTACATTGTCACCAGAAGAGCAATGCAAAATGTACAATTGATATTTCAAAATCATCTTTCCTGCTTGAATTTCAATGATGCATTGGGGCAACGATTTTGTGAGAAACATCTTTACCCTTAAATAAAGATTTTCTTAACTTCTTACCTGTGTGCTGATTAGATATCACCTGGTTTTCACATTAAACAGATTCCCACTTGAGAAAGCAGCAAGGATGCAGTGAGGTTTATGTTTCCTGGTGTCAACCTGTATTATTTCAGTGGACATTGTAATGAGGATGCATCTTGCTGCCTTTCCAATGAAGCAAGTTTTAATCAGTAATAGGTGAAAAACCATTCCTACAAAGGTATTAATCAGAGACTTGGCTTTGTGGATACTTTTCAGAGAGCAAATGTGTTAGCATAAAAATAAAGCCATAACATGGAGAGCTGATTAATCACTCAATTGGATTTCTCTGCCTGCATAATTTTTTTTCTCTGCAACCCCATGCTAAATTGTGCTTCCTGTTTTTTATAAAATGACTTAATCAAATCTGACTCTGATTGCATCAGAGAAGGCCAGATACCCTACACTATAAGAGGTGGTTTGAAATTTTGACTTGTCTACTTAAAGATCACCAAAATTTGATTACCCGGTCAATAACATCCCTGGGTGGGATTGAACCACCAACCTTTAGGTTAGCAGCCAAATGCGCTTACCGATTGCGCCACAGAGACAGCTTGCAAAAGCATGTACTGACAAAGGCTAAAAAGCATTCATCTAGAAAGTTTCCTAGAAAAAGGTTAAAAAGGCAATAATCTGGAGAGTTTTGCAAGATTTTTCTTCCATTGACCAACTAAGAAACACATTGGTACTTTCACATGATGAGTGAGATACTTCAGGATCTCTTACACTTACATGAGCAGCAGAGTGGCGCAGCGGAAGCGTGCTGGGCCCATAACCCAGAGGTCGATGGATCGAAACCATCCTCTGCTATGTGCACTTATTTTTTTGTTAATTAAATTCTTCCAAAACTGGGATTGATATTTTGACTCTTTTATTTTTACTTAAAGTACAATAACTTTTAACATTTTAATTTGTTTTAATAGTATATTGACAGCATTGTTTTCTTTCAGAAATCCACTTAATTTTCTTTACCCTATTACTGAAATGGTAATTTACAAAAACAAGCTACATTGTCACCAGAAGAGCAATGCAAAATGTACAATTGATATTTCAAAATCATCTTTCCAGCTTGAATTTCAATGATGCATTGGGGCAACGATTTTGTGAGAAACATCTTCACCCTTAAAGAAAGATTTTCTTAACTTCTTACCTGTGTGCTGATTAGATATCACCTGGTTTTCACATTAAACAGATTCCCACTTGAGAAAGCAGCAAGGATGCAGTGAGGTTTATGTTTCCTGGTGTCAACCTGTATTATTTCAGTGGACATTGTAATGAGGATGCATCTTGCTGCCTTTCCAATGAAGCAAGTTTTAATCAGTAATAGGTGAAAAACCATTCCTACAAAGGTGTTAATCAGAGACTTGGCTTTGTGGACACTTTTCAGAGAGCAAATGTGTTAACATAAAAATAAAGCCATAAAATGGAGAGCTGATTAATCACTCAATTGGATTTCTCTGCCTGCATAATTTTTTTTCTCTGCAACCCCATGCTAAATTGTGCTTCCTGTTTTTTATAAAATGACTTAATCAAATCTGACTCTGATTGCATCAGAGAAGGCCAGGTACCCTACACTATAAGAGGTGGTTTGAAATTTTGACCTGTCTACTTACAGATCACCAAAATTTGATCACAAGGTCAATTACGTCCCTGGGTGGGATTGAACCACCAACCTTTAGGTTAACAGCCGAACGTGCTAAACAATTGCACCACAGAGATAGCTTGCAAAAGCATGTACTGACAAAGGCTAAAAAGCATTCATCTAGAAAGTTTCCAAGAAAAAGGTTAAAAAGGCAATAATCTGGAGAGTTTTGCAAGATTTTTCTTCAATTGACCAACTAAGAAACACATTGGTACTTTCACATGATGAGTGAGATACTTCAGGATCTCTTACACTTACATGAGCAGCAGAGTGGCGCAGCGGAAGCGTGCTGGGCCCATAACCCAGAGGTCGATGGATCGAAACCATCCTCTGCTATGTGCACTTATTTTTTTGTTAATTAAATTCTTCCAAAACTGGGATTGATATTTTGACTCTTTTATTTTAACTTAAAGTACAATAACTTTTAACATTTTCATGTGTTTTAATAGTATATTGACAGCATTGTTTTCTTTCAGAAATCCACTTAATTTTCTTTACCCTATTACTGAAATGGTAATTGACAAAAACAAGCTACATTGTCACCAGAAGAGCAATGCAAAATGTACAATTGATATTTCAAAATCATCTTTCCAGCTTGAATTTCAATGATGCATTGGGGCAACGATTTTGTGAGAAACATCTTCACCCTTAAATAAAGATTTTCTTAACTTCTTACCTGTGTGCTGATTAGATATCACCTGGTTTTCACATTAAACAGATTCCCACTTGAGAAAGCAGCAAGGATGCAGTGAGGTTTATGTTTCCTGGTGTCAACCTGTATTATTTCAGTGGACATTGTAATGAGGATGCATCTTGCTGCCTTTCCAATGAAGCAAGTTTTAATCAGTAATAGGTGAAAAACCATTCCTACAAAGGTGTTAATCAGAGACTTGGCTTTGTGGACACTTTTCAAAGAGCAAATGTGTTAGCAAAAAAATAAAGCCATAAAATGGAGAGCTGATTAATCACTCAATTGGATTTCTCTGCCTGCATAATTTTTTTTCTCTGCAACCCCATGCTAAATTGTGCTTCCTGTTTTTTATAAAATGACTTAATCAAATCTGACTCTGATTGCATCAGAGAAGGCCAGGTACCCTACACTATAAGAGGTGGTTTAAAATTTTGACTTGTCTACTTAAAGATCACCAAAATTTGATCACACGGTCAATAACATCCCTGGGTGGGATTGAAACGCCAACCTTTAGGTTAACAGCTGAATGCGCTTACCGATTGCGCCACAGAGACAGCTTGCAAAAGCATGTACTGACAAAGGCTAAAAAGCATTCATCTAGAAAGTTTCCTAGAAAAAGGTTAAAAAGGCAATAATCTGGAGAGTTTTGCAAGATTTTTCTTCCATTGACCAACGAAGAAACACATTGGTACTTTCACATGATGAGTGAGTACTTCAGGATCTCTGACACTAACATGAGCAGCAGAGTGGCGCAGCGGAAGCGTGCTGGGCCCATAACCCAGAGGTCGATGGATCGAAACCATCCTCTGATATGTGCACTTATTTTTTTGTTAATTAAATTCTTCCAAAACTGGGATTGATATTTTGACTCTTTTATTTTTACTTAAAGTACAATAACTTTTAACATTTTAAATTGTTTTAATAGTATATTGACAGCATTGTTTTCTTTCAGAAATCCACTTAATTTTCTTTACCCTATTACTGAAATGGTAATTGACAAAAACAAGCTACATTGTCACCAGAAGAGCAATGCAAAATGTACAATTGATATTTCAAAATCATCTTTCCAGCTTGTATTTCAATGATGCATTGGGGCAACGATTTTGTGAGAAACATCTTCACCCTTAAAGAAAGATTTTCTTAACTTCTTACCTGTGTGCTGATTAGATATCACCTGGTTTTCACATTAAACAGATTCCCACTTGAGAAAGCAGCAAGGATGCAGTGAGGTTTATGTTTCCTGGTGTCAACCTGTATTATTTCAGTGGACATTGTAATGAGGATGCATCTTGCTGCCTTTCCAATGAAGCAAGTTTTAATCAGTAATAGGTGAAAAACCATTCCTACAAAGGTGTTAATCAGAGACTTGGCTTTGTGGACACTTTTCAAAGAGCAAATGTGTTAGCATAAAAATAAAGCCATAAAATGGAGAGCTGATTAATCACTCAATTGGATTTCTCTGCCTGCATAATTTTTTTTTCTCTGCAACCCCATGCTAAATTGTGCTTCCTGTTTCTTATAAAATGATTTAATCAAATCTGACTCTGATTGCATTAGAGAAGGCCAGGTACCCTACACTATAAGAGGTGGTTTGAAATTTTGACTTGTCTACTTAAAGATCACCAAAATTTGATCACACGGTCAATAACATCCCTGGGTGGGATTTAACCACCAACCTTTAGGTTAACAGCCAAATGCGCTTACCGATTGCGCCACAGAGACAGCTTGCAAAAGCATGTACTGACAAAGGCTAAAAAGCATTCATCTAGAAAGTTTCCTAGAAAAAGGTTAAAAAGGCAATAATCTGGAGAGTTTTGCAAGATTTTTCTTCCATTGACCAACGAAGAAACACATTGGTACTTTCATATGATGAGTGAGTACTTCAGGATCTCTGACACTAACATGAGCAGCAGAGTGGCGCAGCGGAAGCGTGCTGGGCCCATAACCCAGAGGTCAATGGATCGAAACCATCCTCTGCTATGTGCATTTATTTTTTTGTTAATTAAATTCTTCCAAAACTGGGATTGATATTTTGACTCTTTTATTTTTACTTAAAGTACAATAACTTTTAACATTTTAATTTGTTTTAATAGTATATTGACAGCATTGTTTTCTTTCAGAAATCCACTTAATTTTCTTTACCCTATTACTAAAATGGTAATTGACAAAAACAAGCTACATTGTCACCAGAAGAGCAATGCAAAATGTACAATTGATATTTCAAAATCATCTTTCCAGCTTGAATTTCAATGATGCATTGGGGCAACGATTTTGTGAGAAACATCTTCACCCTTAAAGAAAGATTTTCTTAACTTCTTACCTGTGTGCTGATTAGATATCACCTGGTTTTCACATTAAACAGATTCCCACTTGAGAAAGCAGCAAGGATGCAGTGAGGTTTATGTTTCCTGGTGTCAACCTGTATTATTTCAGTGGACATTGTAATGAGGATGCATCTTGCTGCCTTTCCAATGAAGCAAGTTTTAATCAGTAATAGGTGAAAAACCATTCCTACAAAGGTATTAATCAGAGACTTGGCTTTGTGGACACTTTTCAGAGAGCAAATGTGTTAGCATAAAAATAAAGCCATAAAATGGAGAGCTGATTAATCACTCAATTGGATTTCTCTGCCTGCATATTTTTTTTTCTCTGCAACCCCATGCTAAATTGTGCTTCCTGTTTTTTTATAAAATGACTTAATCAAATCTGACTCTGATTGCATCAGAGAAGGCCAGATACCCTACACTATAAGAGGTGGTTTGAAATTTTGACTTGTCTACTTAAAGATCACCAAAATTTGATCACACGGTCAATTACGTCCCTGGGTGGGATTGAACCACCAACCTTTCGATTAACAGCCGAATGCGCTAACAGATTGCGCCACAGAGACAGCTTGCAAAAGCATGTACTGACAAAGGCTAAAAAGCATTAATCTAGAAAGTTTCCTAGAAAAAGGTTAAAAAGGCAATAATCTGGAGAGTTTTGCAAGATTTTTCTTCCATTGACCAATGAAGAAACACATTGGTACTTTCACATGATGAGTGAGTACTTCATGATCTCAGACACTTACATGAGCAGCAGAGTGGCGCAGCGGAAGCGTGCTGGGCCCATAACCAAGAGGTCGATGGATCGAAACCATCCTCTGCTATGTGCACTTATTTTTTTGTTAATTAAATTCTTCCAAAACTGGGATTGATATTTTGACTCTTTTATTTTTACTTAAATTACAATAACTTTTAACATTTTAATTTGTTTTAATAGTATATTGACAGCATTGTTTTCTTTCAGAAATCCACTTAATTTTCTTTACCCTATTACTGAAATGGTAATTGACAAAAACAAGCTACATTGTCACCAGAAGAGCAATGCAAAATGTACAATTGATATTTCAAAATCATCTTTCCAGCTTGAATTTCAATGATGCATTGGGGCAACGATTTTGTGAGAAACATCTTTACCCTTAAATAAAGATTTTCTTAACTTCTTACCTGTGTGCTGATTAGATATCACCTGGTTTTCACATTAAACAGATTCCCACTTGAGAAAGCAGCAAGGATGCAGTGAGGTTTATGTTTCCTGGTGTCAACCTGTATTATTTCAGTGGACATTGTAATGAGGATGCATCTTGCTGCCTTTCCAATGAAGCAAGTTTTAATCAGTAATAGGTGAAAAACCATTCCTACAAAGGTGTTAATCAGAGACTTGGCTTTGTGGACACTTTTCAGAGAGCAAATGTGTTAGCATAAAAATAAAGCCATAAAATGGAGAGCTGATTAATCACTCAATTGGATTTCTCTGCCTGCATAATTTTTTTTCTCTGCAACCCCATGCTAAATTGTGCTTCCTGTTTTTTATAAAATGACTTAATCAAATCTGACTCTGATTGCATCAGAGAAGGCCAGGTACCCTACACTATAAGAGGTGGTTTGAAATTTTGACTTGTCTACTTAAAGATCACCAAAATTTGATCACACGGTCAATAACATCCCTGGGTGGGATTGAACCACCAACCTTTAGGTTAATAGCCGAATGCGCTTACCGATTGTGCCACAGAGACTGCTTGCAAAAGCATGTACTGACAAAGGCTAAAAAGCATTCATCTAGAAAGTTTCCTAGAAAAAGGTTAAAAAGGCAATAATCTGGAGAGTTTTGCAAGATTTTTCTTCCATTGACCAACGAAGAAACACATTGGTACTTTCACATGATGAGTGAGTACTTCAGGATCTCTTACACTTACATGAGCAGCAGAGTGGCGCAGCGGAAGCGTGCTGGGCCCATAACCCAGAGGTCGATGGATCGAAACCATCCTCTGCTATGTGCACTTATTTTTTTGTTAATTAAATTCTTCCAAAACTGGGATTGATATTTTGACTCTTTTATTTTAACTTAAAGTACAATAACTTTTAACATTTTCATGTGTTTTAATAGTATATTGACAGCAATGTTTTCTTTCAGAAATCCACTTAATTTTCTTTACCCTATTACTGAAATGGTAATTGACAAAAACAAGCTACATTGTCACCAGAAGAGCAATGCAAAATGTACAATTGATATTTCAAAATCATCTTTCCAGCTTGAATTTCAATGATGCATTGGGGCAACGATTTTGTGAGAAACATCTTCAACCTTAAAGAAAGATTTTCTTAACTTCTTACCTGTGTGCTGATTAGATATCACCTGGTTTTCACATTAAACAGATTCCCACTTGAGAAAGCAGCAAGGATGCAGTGAGGTTTATGTTTCCTGGTGTCAACCTGTATTATTTCAGTGGACATTGTAATGAGGATGCATCTTGCTGCCTTTCCAATGAAGCAAGTTTTAATCAGTAATAGGTGAAAAACCATTCCTACAAAGGTATTAATCAGAGACTTGGCTTTGTGGACACTTTTCAGAGAGCAAATGTGTTAGCATAAAAATAAAGCCATAAAATGGAGAGCTGATTAATCACTCAATTGGATTTCTCTGCCTGCATAATTTTTTTTCTCTGCAACCCCATGCTAAATTGTGCTTCCTGTTTTTTATAAAATGACTTAATCAAATCTGACTCTGATTGCATCAGAGAAGGCCAGATACCCTACACTATAAGAGGTGGTTTGAAATTTTGACTTGTCTACTTAAAGATCACCAAAATTTGATCACACGGTCAATTACGTCCCTGGGTGGGATTGAACCACCAACCTTTCGGTTAACAGCCGAATGCGCTAACAGATTGCACTACAGAGACAGCTTGCAAAAGCATGTACTGACAAAGGCTAAAAAGCATTAATCTAGAAAGTTTCCTAGAAAAAGGTTAAAAAGGCAATAATCTGGAGAGTTTTGCAAGATTTTTCTTCCATTGACCAATGAAGAAACACATTGGTACTTTCACATGATGAGTGAGTACTTCATGATCTCGGACACTTACATGAGCAGCAGAGTGGCGCAGCGGAAGCGTGCTGGGCCCATAACCCAGAGGTCGATGAATCGAAACCATCCTCTGCTATGTGCACTTATTTTTTTGTTAATTAAATTCTTCCAAAACTGGGATTGATATTTTGACTCTTTTATTTTTACTTAAATTACAATAACTTTTAACATTTTAATTTGTTTTAATAGTATATTGACAGCATTGTTTTCTTTCAGAAATCCACTTAATTTTCTTTACCCTATTACTGAAATGGTAATTGACAAAAACAAGCTACATTGTCACCAGAAGAGCAATGCAAAATGTACAATTGATATTTCAAAATCATCTTTCCAGCTTGAATTTCAATGATGCATTGGGGCAACGATTTTGTGAGAAACATCTTCACCCTTAAATAAAGATTTTCTTAACTTCTTACCTGTGTGCTGATTAGATATCACCTGGTTTTCACATTAAACAGATTCCCACTTGAGAAAGCAGCAAGGATGCAGTGAGGTTTATGTTTCCTGGTGTCAACCTGTATTATTTCAGTGGACATTGTAATGAGGATGCATCTTGCTGCCTTTCCAATGAAGCAAGTTTTAATCAGTAATAGGTGAAAAACCATTCCTACAAAGGTGTTAATCAGAGACTTGGCTTTGTGGATACTTTTCAGAGAGCAAATGTGTTAGCATAAAAATAAAGCCATAAAATGGAGAGCTGATTAATCACTCAGTTGGATTTCTCTGCCTGCATAATTTTTTTTCTCTGCAACCCCATGCTAAATTGTGCTTCCTGTTTTTTATAAAATGACTTAATCAAATCTGACTCTGATTGCATCAGAGAAGGCCAGGTACCCTACACTATAAGAGGTGGTTTGAAATTTTGACTTGTCTACTTAAAGATCACCAAAATTTGATCACACGGTCAATAACATCCCTGGGTGGGATTGAACCGCCAACCTTTAGGTTAACAGCTGAATGCGCTTACCGATTGTGCCACAGAGACAGCTTGCAAAAGCATGTACTGACAAAGGCTAAAAAGCATTCATCTAGAAAGTTTCCTAGAAAAAGGTTAAAAAGGCAATAATCGGGAGAGTTTTGCAAGATTTTTCTTCCATTGACCAACGAAGAAACACATTGGTACTTTCACATGATGAGTGAGTACTTCAGGATCTCTGACACTAACATGAGCAGCAGAGTGGCGCAGCGGAAGCGTGCTGGGCCCATAACCCAGAGGTCGATGGATCGAAACCATCCTCTGCTATGTGCACTTATTTTTTTGTTAATTAAATTCTTCCAAAACTGGGATTGATATTTTGACTCTTTTATTTTTACTTAAAGTACAATAACTTTTAACATTTTAATTTGTTTTAATAGTATATTGACAGCATTGTTTTCTTTCAGAAATCCACTTAATTTTCTTTACCCTATTACTGAAATGGTAATTGACAAAAACAAGCTACATTGTCACCAGAAGAGCAATGCAAAATGTACAATTGATATTTCAAAATCATCTTTCCAGCTTGAATTTCAATGATGCATTGGGGCAACGATTTTGTGAGAAACATCTTCACCCTTAAATAAAGATTTTCTTAACTTCTTACCTGTGTGCTGATTAGATATCACCTGGTTTTCACATTAAACAGATTCCCACTTGAGAAAGCAGCAAGGATGCAGTGAGGTTTATGTTTCCTGGTGTCAACCTGTATTATTTCAGTGGACATTGTAATGAGGATGCATCTTGCTGCCTTTCCAATGAAGCAAGTTTTAATCAGTAATAGGTGAAAAACCATTCCTACAAAGGTGTTAATCAGAGACTTGGCTTTGTGGACACTTTTCAGAGAACAAATGTGTTAGCATAAAAATAAAGCCATAAAATGGAGAGCTGATTAATCACTCAATTGGATTTCTCTGCCTGCATAATTTTTTTTCTCTGCAACCCCATGCTAAAATGTGCTTCCTGTTTTTTATAAAATGACTTAATCAAATCTGACTCTGATTGCATCAGAGAAGGCCAGGTACCCTACACTATAAGAGGTGGTTTGAAATTTTGACTTGTCTACTTAAAGATCACCAAAATTTGATCACACGGTCAATAACATCCCTGGGTGGGATTGAACCACCAACCTTTAGGTTAGCAGCCAAATGCGCTTACCAATTGCGCCACAGAGACAGCTTGCAAAAGCATGTACTGACAAAGGCTAAAAAGCATTCATCTAGAAAGTTTCCTAGAAAAAGGTTAAAAAGGCAATAATCTGGAGAGTTTTGCAAGATTTTTCTTCCATTGACAAACGAAAAAACACATTGGTACTTTCACATGATGAGTGAGTACTTCAGGATCTCTGACACTAACATGAGCAGCAGAGTGGCGCAGCGGAAGCGTGCTGGGCCCATAACCCAGAGGTCGATGGATCGAAACCATCCTCTGCTATGTGCACTTATTTTTTTGTTAATTAAATTCTTCCAAAACTGGGATTGATATTTTGACTCTTTTATTTTTACTTAAAGTACAATAACTTTTAACATTTTAATTTGTTTTAATAGTATATTGACAGCATTGTTTTCTTTCAGAAATCCACTTAATTTTCTTTACCCTATTACTGAAATGGTAATTTACAAAAACAAGCTACATTGTCACCAGAAGAGCAATGCAAAATGTACAATTGATATTTCAAAATCATCTTTCCAGCTTGAATTTCAATGATGCATTGGGGCAACGATTTTGTGAGAAACATCTTCACCCTTAAATAAAGATTTTCTTAACTTCTTACCTGTGTGCTGATTAGATATCACCTGGTTTTCACATTAAACAGATTCCCACTTGAGAAAGCAGCAAGGATGCAGTGAGGTTTATGTTTCCTGGTGTCAACCTGTATTATTTCAGTGGACATTGTAATGAGGATGCATCTTGCTGCCTTTCTAATGAAGCAAGTTTTAATCAGTAATAGGTGAAAAACCATTCCTACAAAGGTGTTAATCAGAGACTTGGCTTTGTGGACACTTTTCAGAGAGCAAATGTGTTAACATAAAAATAAAGCCATAAAATGGAGAGCTGATTAATCACTCAATTGGATTTCTCTGCCTGCATAATTTTTTTTCTCTGCAACCCCATGCTAAATTGTGCTTCCTGTTTTTTATAAAATGACTTAATCAAATCTGACTCTGATTGCATCAGAGAAGGCCAGGTACCCTACACTATAAGAGGTGGTTTGAAATGTTGACCTGTCTACTTAAAGATCACCAAAATTTGATCACAAGGTCTATTACGTCCCTGGGTGGGATTGAACCACCAACCTTTAGGTTAACAGCCGAACGTGCTAAACAATTGCACCACAGAGATAGCTTGCAAAAGCATGTATTGACAAAGTCTAAAAAGCATTCATCTAGAAAGTTTCCAAGAAAAAGGTTAAAAAGGCAATAATCTGGAGAGTTTTGCAAGATTTTTCTTCCATTGACCAACTAAGAAACACATTGGTACTTTCACATGATGAGTGAGATACTTCAGGATCTCTTACACTTACATGAGCAGCAGAGTGGCGCAGCGGAAGCGTGCTGGGCCCATAACCAAGAGGTCGATGGATCGAAACCATCCTCTGCTATGTGCACTTATTTTTTTGTTAATTAAATTCTTCCAAAACTGGGATTGATATTTTGACTCTTTTATTTTTACTTAAATTACAATAACTTTTAACATTTTAATTTGTTTTAATAGTATATTGACAGCATTGTTTTCTTTCAGAAATCCACTTAATTTTCTTTACCCTATTACTGAAATGGTAATTGACAAAAACAAGCTACATTGTCACCAGAAGAGCAATGCAAAATGTACAATTGATATTTCAAAATCATCTTTCCAGCTTGAATTTCAATGATGCATTGGGGCAACGATTTTGTGAGAAACATCTTCACCCTTAAATAAAGATTTTCTTAACTTCTTACCTGTGTGCTGATTAGATATCACCTGGTTTTCACATTAAACAGATTCCCACTTGAGAAAGCAGCAAGGATGCAGTGAGGTTTATGTTTCCTGGTGTCAACCTGTATTATTTCAGTGGACATTGTAATGAGGATGCATCTTGCTGCCTTTCCAATGAAGCAAGTTTTAATCAGTAATAGGTGAAAAACCATTCCTACAAAGGTGTTAATCAGAGACTTGGCTTTGTGGACACTTTTCAGAGAGCAAATGTGTTAGCATAAAAATAAAGCCATAAAATGGAGAGCTGATTAATCACTCAGTTGGATTTCTCTGCCTGCATAATTTTTTTTCTCTGCAACCCCATGCTAAATTGTGCTTCCTGTTTTTTATAAAATGACTTAATCAAATCTGACTCTGATTGCATCAGAGAAGGCCAGGTACCCTACACTATAAGAGGTGGTTTGAAATTTTGACTTGTCTACTTAAAGATCACCAAAATTTGATCACACGGTCAATAACATCCCTGGGTGGGATTGAACCGCCAACCTTTAGGTTAACAGCTGAATGCGCTTACCGATTGTGCCACAGAGACAGCTTGCAAAAGCATGTACTGACAAAGGCTAAAAAGCATTCATCTAGAAAGTTTCCTAGAAAAAGGTTAAAAAGGCAATAATCTGGAGAGTTTTGCAAGATTTTTCTTCCATTGACCAACGAAGAAACACATTGGTACTTTCACATGATGAGTGAGTACTTCAGGATCTCTGACACTAACATGAGCAGCAGAGTGGCGCAGCGGAAGCGTGCTGGGCCCATAACCCAGAGGTCGATGGATCGAAACCATCCTCTGCTATGTGCACTTATTTTTTTGTTAATTAAATTCTTCCAAAACTGGGATTGATATTTTGACTCTTTTATTTTTACTTAAAGTACAATAACTTTTAACATTTTAATTTGTTTTAATAGTATATTGACAGCATTGTTTTCTTTCAGAAATCCACTTAATTTTCTTTACCCTATTACTGAAATGGTAATTGACAAAAACAAGCTACATTGTCACCAGAAGAGCAATGCAAAATGTACAATTGATATTTCAAAATCATCTTTCCAGCTTGAATTTCAATGATGCATTGGGGCAACGATTTTGTGAGAAACATCTTCACCCTTAAATAAAGATTTTCTTAACTTCTTACCTGTGTGCTGATTAGATATCACCTGGTTTTCACATTAAACAGATTCCCACTTGAGAAAGCAGCAAGGATGCAGTGAGGTTTATGTTTCCTGGTGTCAACCTGTATTATTTCAGTGGACATTGTAATGAGGATGCATCTTGCTGCCTTTCCAATGAAGCAAGTTTTAATCAGTAATAGGTGAAAAACCATTCCTACAAAGGTGTTAATCAGAGACTTGGCTTTGTGGACACTTTTCAGAGAACAAATGTGTTAGCATAAAAATAAAGCCATAAAATGGAGAGCTGATTAATCACTCAATTGGATTTCTCTGCCTGCATAATTTTTTTTCTCTGCAACCCCATGCTAAAATGTGCTTCCTGTTTTTTATAAAATGACTTAATCAAATCTGACTCTGATTGCATCAGAGAAGGCCAGGTACCCTACACTATAAGAGGTGGTTTGAAATTTTGACTTGTCTACTTAAAGATCACCAAAATTTGATCACACGGTCAATAACATCCCTGGGTGGGATTGAACCACCAACCTTTAGGTTAGCAGCCAAATGCGCTTACCAATTGCGCCACAGAGACAGCTTGCAAAAGCATGTACTGACAAAGGCTAAAAAGCATTCATCTAGAAAGTTTCCTAGAAAAAGGTTAAAAAGGCAATAATCTGGAGAGTTTTGCAAGATTTTTCTTCCATTGACAAACGAAAAAACACATTGGTACTTTCACATGATGAGTGAGTACTTCAGGATCTCTGACACTAACATGAGCAGCAGAGTGGCGCAGCGGAAGCGTGCTGGGCCCATAACCCAGAGGTCGATGGATCGAAACCATCCTCTGCTATGTGCACTTATTTTTTTGTTAATTAAATTCTTCCAAAACTGGGATTGATATTTTGACTCTTTTATTTTTACTTAAAGTACAATAACTTTTAACATTTTAATTTGTTTTAATAGTATATTGACAGCATTGTTTTCTTTCAGAAATCCACTTAATTTTCTTTACCCTATTACTGAAATGGTAATTTACAAAAACAAGCTACATTGTCACCAGAAGAGCAATGCAAAATGTACAATTGATATTTCAAAATCATCTTTCCAGCTTGAATTTCAATGATGCATTGGGGCAACGATTTTGTGAGAAACATCTTCACCCTTAAATAAAGATTTTCTTAACTTCTTACCTGTGTGCTGATTAGATATCACCTGGTTTTCACATTAAACAGATTCCCACTTGAGAAAGCAGCAAGGATGCAGTGAGGTTTATGTTTCCTGGTGTCAACCTGTATTATTTCAGTGGACATTGTAATGAGGATGCATCTTGCTGCCTTTCTAATGAAGCAAGTTTTAATCAGTAATAGGTGAAAAACCATTCCTACAAAGGTGTTAATCAGAGACTTGGCTTTGTGGACACTTTTCAGAGAGCAAATGTGTTAACATAAAAATAAAGCCATAAAATGGAGAGCTGATTAATCACTCAATTGGATTTCTCTGCCTGCATAATTTTTTTTCTCTGCAACCCCATGCTAAATTGTGCTTCCTGTTTTTTATAAAATGACTTAATCAAATCTGACTCTGATTGCATCAGAGAAGGCCAGGTACCCTACACTATAAGAGGTGGTTTGAAATGTTGACCTGTCTACTTAAAGATCACCAAAATTTGATCACAAGGTCTATTACGTCCCTGGGTGGGATTGAACCACCAACCTTTAGGTTAACAGCCGAACGTGCTAAACAATTGCACCACAGAGATAGCTTGCAAAAGCATGTATTGACAAAGGCTAAAAAGCATTCATCTAGAAAGTTTCCAAGAAAAAGGTTAAAAAGGCAATAATCTGGAGAGTTTTGCAAGATTTTTCTTCCATTGACCAACTAAGAAACACATTGGTACTTTCACATGATGAGTGAGATACTTCAGGATCTCTTACACTTACATGAGCAGCAGACTGGCGCAGCGGAAGCGTGCTGGGCCCATAACCAAGAGGTCGATGGATCGAAACCATCCTCTGCTATGTGCACTTATTTTTTTGTTAATTAAATTCTTCCAAAACTGGGATTGATATTTTGACTCTTTTATTTTTACTTAAATTACAATAACTTTTAACATTTTAATTTGTTTTAATAGTATATTGACAGCATTGTTTTCTTTCAGAAATCCACTTAATTTTCTTTACCCTATTACTGAAATGGTAATTGACAAAAACAAGCTACATTGTCACCAGAAGAGCAATGCAAAATGTACAATTGATATTTCAAAATCATCTTTCCAGCTTGAATTTCAATGATGCATTGGGGCAACGATTTTGTGAGAAACATCTTCACCCTTAAATAAAGATTTTCTTAACTTCTTACCTGTGTGCTGATTAGATATCACCTGGTTTTCACATTAAACAGATTCCCACTTGAGAAAGCAGCAAGGATGCAGTGAGGTTTATGTTTCCTGGTGTCAACCTGTATTATTTCAGTGGACATTGTAATGAGGATGCATCTTTCTGCCTTTCCAATGAAGCAAGTTTTAATCAGTAATAGGTGAAAAACCATTCCTACAAAGGTGTTAATCAGAGACTTGGCTTTGTGGACACTTTTCAGAGAGCAAATGTGTTAGCATAAAAATAAAGCCATAAAATGGAGAGCTGATTAATCACTCAGTTGGATTTCTCTGCCTGCATAAGTTTTTTTTCTCTGCAACCCCATGCTAAATTGTGCTTCCTGTTTTTTATAAAATGACTTAATCAAATCTGACTCTGATTGCATCAGAGAAGGCCAGGTACCCTACACTATAAGAGGTGGTTTGAAATTTTGACTTGTCTACTTAAAGATCACCAAAATTTGATCACACGGTCAATAACATCCCTGGGTGGGATTGAACCACCAACTTTTAGGTTAACAGCCGAATGCGCTTACCGATTGCGCCACAGAGACAGCTTGCAAAAGCATGTACTGACAAAGGCTAAAAAGCATTCATCTAGAAAGTTTCCTAGAAAAAGGTTAAAAAGGCAATAATCTGGAGAGTTTTGCAAGATTTTTCTTCCATTGACCAACGAAGAAACACATTGGTACTTTCACATGATGAGTGAGTACTTCAGGATCTCTTACACTTACATGAGCAGCAGAGTGGCGCAGCGGAAGCGTGCTGGGCCCATAACCCAGAGGTCGATGGATCGAAACCATCCTCTGCTATGTGCACTTATTTTTTTGTTAATTAAATTCTTCCAAAACTGGGATTGATATTTGGACTCTTATTTTTACTTAAAGTACAATAACTTTTAACATTTTAATTTGTTTTAATAGTATATTGACAGCATTGTTTTCTTTCAGAAATCCACTTAATTTTCTTTACCCTATTACTGAAATGGTAATTGACAAAAACAAGCTACATTGTCACCAGAAGAGCAATGCAAAATGTACAATTGATATTTCAAAATCATCTTTCCAGCTTGAATTTCAATGATGCATTGGGGCAACGATTTTGTGAGAAACATCTTCACCCTTAAATAAAGATTTTCTTAACTTCTTACCTGTGTGCTGATTAGATATCACCTGGTTTTCACATTAAACAGATTCCCACTTGAGAAAGCAGCAAGGATGCAGTGAGGTTTATGTTTCCTGGTGTCAACCTGTATTATTTCAGTGGACATTGTAATGAGGATGCATCTTGCTGCCTTTCCAATGAAGCAAGTTTTAATCAGTAATAGGTGAAAAACCATTCCTACAAAGGTGTTAATCAGAGACTTGGCTTTGTGGACACTTTTCAGAGAGCAAATGTGTTAGCATAAAAATAAAGCCATAAAATGGAGAGCTGATTAATCACTCAGTTGGATTTCTCTGCCTGCATAATTTTTTTTCTCTGCAACCCCATGCTAAATTGTGCTTCCTGTTTTTTATAAAATGACTTAATCAAATCTGACTCTGATTGCATCAGAGAAGGCCAGGTACCCTACACTATAAGAGGTGGTTTGAAATTTTGACTTGTCTACTTAAAGATCACCAAAATTTGATCACACGGTCAATAACATCCCTGGGTGGGATTGAACCACCAACCTTTAGGTTAACAGCCGAATGCGCTTACCGATTGCGCCACAGAGACAGCTTGCAAAAGCATGTACTGACAAAGGCTAAAAAGCATTCATCTAGAAAGTTTCCTAGAAAAAGGTTAAAAAGGCAATAATCTGGAGAGTTTTGCAAGATTTTTCTTCCATTGACCAACGAAGAAACACATTGGTACTTTCACATGATGAGTGAGTACTTCAGGATCTCTTACACTTACATGAGCAGCAGAGTGGTGCAGCGGAAGCGTGCTGGGCCCATAACCCAGAGGTCGATGGATTGAAACCATCCTCTGCTATGTGCACTTATTTTTTTGTTAATTAAATTCTTCCAAAACTGGGATTGATATTTTGACTCTTTTATTTTTACTTAAAGTACAATAACTTTTAACATTTTAATTTGTTTTAATAGTATATTGACAGCATTGTTTTCTTTCAGAAATCCACTTAATTTTCTTTACCCTATTACTGAAATGGTAATTGACAAAAACAAGTTACATTGTCACCAGAAGAGCAATGCAAAATGTACAATTGATATTTCAAAATCATCTTTCCAGCTTGAATTTCAATGATGCATTGGGGCAACGATTTTGTGAGAAACATCTTCACCCTTAAAGAAAGATTTTCTTAACTTCTTACCTGTGTGCTGATTAGATATCACCTGGTTTTCACATTAAACAGATTCCCACTTGAGAAAGCAGCAAGGATGCAGGGAGGTTTATGTTTCCTGGTGTCAACCTGTATTATTTCAGTGGATATTGTAATGAGGATGCATCTTGCTGCCTTTCCAATGAAGCAAGTTTTAATCAGTAATAGGTGAAAAACCATTCCTACAAAGGTGTTAATCAGAGACTTGGCTTTGTGGACACTTTTCAGAGAGCAAATGTGTTAACATAAAAATAAATCCATAAAATGGAGAGCTGATTAATCACTCAATTGGATTTCTCTGCCTGCATAATTTTTTTTCTCTGCAACCCCATGCTAAATTGTGCTTCCTGTTTTTTATAAAATGACTTAATCAAATCTGACTCTGATTGCATCAGAGAAGGCCAGGTACCCTACACTATAAGAGGTGGTTTGAAATTTTGACCTGTCTACTTAAAGATCACCAAAATTTGATCACAAGGTCAATTTCGTCCCTGGGTGGGATTGAACCACCAACCTTTAGGTTAACAGCCGAACATGCTAACCAATTGCACCACAGAGACAGCTTGCAAAAGCATGTATTGACAAAGGCTAAAAAGCATTCATCTAGAAAGTTTCCAAGAAAAAGGTTAAAAAGGCAATAATCTGGAGAGTTTTGCAAGATTTTTCTTCCATTGACCAACTAAGAAACACATTGGTACTTTCACATGATGAGTGAGATACTTCAGGATCTCTGACACTTACATGAGCAGCAGAGTGGCGCAGCGGAAGCGTGCTGGGCCCACAACCCAGAGGTCGATGGATCGAAACCATCCTCTGCTATGTGCACTTATTTTTTTGTTAATTAAATTCTTCCAAAACTGGGATTTATATTTTGACTCTTTTATTTTAACTTAAAGTACAATAACTTTTAACATTTTAATTTGTTTTAATAGTATATTGACAGCATTGTTTTCTTTCAGAAATCAACTTAATTTTCTTTACCCTATTACTGAAATGGTAATTGACAAAAACAAGCTACATTGTCACCAGAAGAGCATTGCAAAATGTACAATTGATATTTCAAAATCATCTTTCCTGCTTGAATTTCAATGATGCATTGGGGCAACGATTTTGTGAGAAACATCTTCACCCTTAAAGAAAGATTTTCTTAACTTCTTACCTGTGTGCTGATTAGATATCACCTGGTTTTCACATTAAACAGATTCCCACTTGAGAAAGCAGCAAGGATGCAGTGAGGTTTATGTTTCCTGGTGTCAACCTGTATTATTTCAGTGGACATTGTAATGAGGATGCATCTTGCTGCCTTTCCAATGAAGCAAGTTTTAATCAGTAATAGGTGAAAAACCATTCCTACAAAGGTGTTAATCAGAGACTTGGCTTTGTGGACACTTTTCAAAGAGCAAATGTGTTAGCATAAAAATAAAGCCATAAAATGGAGAGCTGATTAATCACTCAATTGGATTTCTCTGCCTGCATGATTTTTTTTCTCTGCAACCCCATGCTAAATTGTGCTTCCTGTTTTTTATAAAATGACTTAATCAAATCTGACTCTGATTGCATCAGAGAAGGCCATTTACCCTACACTATAAGAGGTGGTTTGAAATTTTGACTTGTCTACTTAAAGATCACCAAAACTCGATCACACGGTCAATAACATCCTTGGGTGGGATTGAACCACCAACCTTTAGGTTAACAGCCGAATGCGCTTACCGATTGCGCCACAGAGACAGCTTGCAAAAGAATGTACTGGCAAAGGCTAAAAAGCATTCATCTAGAAAGTTTCCTAGAAAAAGGTTAAAAAGGCAATAATCTGGAGAGTTTTGCAAGATTTTTCTTCCATTGACCAACTAAGAAACACATTGGTACTTTCACATGATGAGTGAGATACTTCAGGATCTCTGACACTTACATGAGCAGCAGAGTGGCGCAGCGGAAGCGTGCTGGGCCCACAACCCAGAGGTCGATGGATCGAAACCATCCTCTGCTATGTGCACTTATTTTTTTGTTAATTAAATTCTTCCAAAACTGGGATTTATATTTTGACTCTTTTATTTTTACTTAAAGTACAATAACTTTTAACATTTTAATTTGTTTTAATAGTATATTGACAGCATTGTTTTCTTTCAGAAATCAACTTAATTTTCTTTACCCTATTACTGAAATGGTAATTGACAAAAACAAGCTACATTGTCACCAGAAGAGCAATGCAAAATGTACAATTGATATTTCAAAATCATCTTTCCAGCTTGAATTTCAATGATGCATTGGGGCAACGATTTTGTGAGAAACATCTTCACCCTTAAAGAAAGATTTTCTTAACTTCTTACCTGTGTGCTGATTAGATATCACCTGGTTTTCACATTAAACAGATTCCCACTTGAGAAAGCAGCAAGGATGCAGTGAGGTTTATGTTTCCTGGTGTCAACCTGTATTATTTCAGTGGACATTGTAATGAGGATGCATCTTGCTGCCTTTCCAATGAAGCAAGTTTTAATCAGTAATAGGTGAAAAACCATTCCTAGAAAGGTGTTAATCAGAGACTTGGCTTTGTGGACACTTTTCAAAGAGCAAATGTGTTAGCATAAAAATAAAGCCATAAAATGGAGAGCTGATTAATCACTCAATTGGATTTCTCTGCCTGCATAATTTTTTTTCTCTGCAACCCCATGCTAAATTGTGCTTCCTGTTTTTTATAAAATGACTTAATCAAATCTGACTATGATTGCATCAGAGAAGGCCAGGTACCCTACACTATAAGAGGTGGTTTGAAATTTTGACTTGTCTACTTAAAGATCACCAAAATTTGATCACAAGGTCAATTACGTCCCCGGGTGGGATTGAACCACCAACCTTTCCGTTAACAGCCGAATGCGCTAACCGATTGCGCCACAGAGACAGTTTGCAAAAGCATGTACTGACAAAGGCTAAAAAGCATTCATCTAGAAAGTTTCCTAGAAAAAGTTTAAAAAGGCAATAATCTGGAGAGTTTTGCAAGATTTTTCTTCCATTGACCAACGAAGAAACACATTGGTACTTTCACATGATGAGTGAGTACTTCAGGATCTCTGACACTTACATGAGCAGCAGAGTGGCGCAGCGGAAGCGTGCTGGGCCCATAACCCAGAGGTCGGTGGATCGAAACCATCCTCTGCTATGTGCACTTATTTTTTTGTTAATTATATTCTTCCAAAACTGGAATTGATATTTTGGCTCTTTTATTTTTACTTAAAGTACAATAACTTTTAACATTTTAATTTGTTTTAATAGTTTATTGACAGCATTGTTTTCTTTCAGAAATCCACTTAATTTTCTTTACCCTATTACTGAAATGGTAATTGACAAAAACAAGCTACATTGTCACCAGAAGAGCAATGCAAAATGTACAATTGATATTTCAAAATCATCTTTCCAGCTTGAATTTCAATGATGCATTGGGGCAACGATTTTGTGAGAAACATCTTCACCCTTAAAGAAAGATTTTCTTAACTTCTTACCTGTGTGCTGATTAGATATCACCTGGTTTTCACATTAAACAGATTCCCACTTGAGAAAGCAGCAAGGATGCAGTGAGGTTTATGTTTCCTGGTGTCAACCTGTATTATTTCAGTGGACATTGTAATGAGGATGCATCTTGCTGCCTTTCCAATGAAGCAAGTTTTAATCAGTAATAGGTGAAAAACCATTCCTACAAAGGTGTTAATCAGAGACTTGGCTTTGTGGACACTTTTCAGAGAGCAAATGTGTTAGCATAAAAATAAAGCCATAAAATGGAGAGCTGATTAATCACTCAATTGGATTTCTCTGCCTGCATAATTTTTTTTCTCTGCAACCCCATGCTAAATTGTGCTTCCTGTTTTTTATAAAATGACTTAATCAAATCTGACTCTGATTGCATCAGAGAAGGCCAGGTACCCTACACTATAAGAGGTGGTTTGAAATTTTGACTTGTCTACTTAAAGATCACCAAAATTTGATCACACGGTCAGTTACGTCCCTGGGTGAGATTGAACCACCAACCTTTCGGTTAACAGCAGAATGCGCTAACCGATTGCGCCACAGAGACAGCTTGCAAAAGCATTTACTGACAAAGGCTAAAAAGCATTCATCTAGAAAGTTTCCTAGAAAAAGGTTAAAAAGGCAATAATCTGGAGAGTTTTGCAAGATTTTTCTTCCATTGACCAACGAAGAAACACATTGGTACTTTCACATGATGAGTGAGTACTTCAGGATCTCTTACACTTACATGAGCAGCAGAGTGGCGCAGCGGAAGCGTGCTGGGCCCATTACCCAGAGGTCGATGGATCGAAACCATCCTTTGCTATGTGCACTTATTTTTTTGTTAATTAAATTCTTCCAAAACTGGGATTGATATTTTGACTCTTTTATTTTTACTTAAAGTACAATAACTTTTAACATTTTAATTTGTTTTAATAGTATATTGACAGCATTGTTTTCTTTCAGAAATCCACTTAATTTTCTTTACCCTATTACTGAAATGGTAATTGACAAAAACAAGCTACATTGTCACCAGAAGAGCAATGCAAAATGTACAATTGATATTTCAAAATCATATTTCCAGCTTGAATTTCAATGATGCATTGGGGCAATGATTTTGTGAGAAACATCTTCACCCTTACATAAAGATTTTCTTAACTTCTTACCTGTGTGCTGATTAGATATCACCTGGTTTTCACATTGAACAGATTCCCACTTGAGAAAGCAGCAAGGATGCAGTGAGGTTTATGTTTCCTGGTGTCAACCTGTATTATTTCAGTGGACATTGTAATGAGGATGCATCTTGCTGCCTTTCCAATGAAGCAAGTTTTAATCAGTAATAGGTGAAAAACCATTCCTACAAAGGTGTTAATCAGAGACTTGGCTTTGTGGACACTTTTCAGAGAGCAAATGTGTTAGCATAAAAATAAAGCCATAAAATGGAGAGCTGATTAATCACTCAATTGGATTTCTCTGCCTGCATAATTTTTTTTCTCTGCAACCCCATTCTAAATTGTGCTTCCTGTTTTTTATAAAATGACTTAATCAAATCTGACTCTGATTGCATCAGAGAAGGCCAGGTACCCTACACTATAAGAGGTGGTTTGAAATTTTGACTTGTCTACTTAAAGATCACCAAAATTTGATCACACGGTCAATAACATCCCTGGGTGGGATTGAACCACCAACCTTTAGGTTAACAGCCGAATGCGCTTACCGATTGCGCCACAGAGACAGCTTGCAAAAGCATGTACTGACAAAGGCTAAAAAGCATTCATCTAGAAAGTTTCCTAGAAAAAGGTTAAAAAGGCAATAATCTGGAGAGTTTTGCAAGATTTTTCTTCCATTGACCAACGAAGAAACACATTGGTACTTTCACATGATGAGTGAGTACTTCAGGATCTCTTACACTTACATGAGCAGCAGAGTGGTGCAGCGGAAGCGTGCTGGGCCCATAACCCAGAGGTCGATGGATTGAAACCATCCTCTGCTATGTGCACTTATTTTTTTGTTAATTAAATTCTTCCAAAACTGGGATTGATATTTTGACTCTTTTATTTTTACTTAAAGTACAATAACTTTTAACATTTTAATTTGTTTTAATAGTATATTGACAGCATTGTTTTCTTTCAGAAATCCACTTAATTTTCTTTACCCTATTACTGAAATGGTAATTGACAAAAACAAGTTACATTGTCACCAGAAGAGCAATGCAAAATGTACAATTGATATTTCAAAATCATCTTTCCAGCTTGAATTTCAATGATGCATTGGGGCAACGATTTTGTGAGAAACATCTTCACCCTTAAAGAAAGATTTTCTTAACTTCTTACCTGTGTGCTGATTAGATATCACCTGGTTTTCACATTAAACAGATTCCCACTTGAGAAAGCAGCAAGGATGCAGGGAGGTTTATGTTTCCTGGTGTCAACCTGTATTATTTCAGTGGATATTGTAATGAGGATGCATCTTGCTGCCTTTCCAATGAAGCAAGTTTTAATCAGTAATAGGTGAAAAACCATTCCTACAAAGGTGTTAATCAGAGACTTGGCTTTGTGGACACTTTTCAGAGAGCAAATGTGTTAACATAAAAATAAATCCATAAAATGGAGAGCTGATTAATCACTCAATTGGATTTCTCTGCCTGCATAATTTTTTTTCTCTGCAACCCCATGCTAAATTGTGCTTCCTGTTTTTTATAAAATGACTTAATCAAATCTGACTCTGATTGCATCAGAGAAGGCCAGGTACCCTACACTATAAGAGGTGGTTTGAAATTTTGACCTGTCTACTTAAAGATCACCAAAATTTGATCACAAGGTCAATTTCGTCCCTGGGTGGGATTGAACCACCAACCTTTAGGTTAACAGCCGAACATGCTAACCAATTGCACCACAGAGACAGCTTGCAAAAGCATGTATTGACAAAGGCTAAAAAGCATTCATCTAGAAAGTTTCCAAGAAAAAGGTTAAAAAGGCAATAATCTGGAGAGTTTTGCAAGATTTTTCTTCCATTGACCAACTAAGAAACACATTGGTACTTTCACATGATGAGTGAGATACTTCAGGATCTCTGACACTTACATGAGCAGCAGAGTGGCGCAGCGGAAGCGTGCTGGGCCCACAACCCAGAGGTCGATGGATCGAAACCAT